>NC_037680.1:68523982-68862018 GCF_003255815.1 Theropithecus gelada | reverse complement strand
AAAGAAAGGAAGGAAGGAAGGAAGGAAGGAAGGAAGGAAGGAAGGAAGGAAGGAAGGAAGGAAAAAAAGCAGGCAGAGGGGCAGTAAGTGAGCTCAATAAGAGGTAAACATACTTTCAAGGTGGTTTCAAATTCCCAGTCTTTATCCATGAAAAATTGCTTAATGTAGCAAACTAGAGGGCTGTGGCCCATGACCTGGTCAGCAGAAAAGTTGCACTGTTATAAAAAAAAAAAAAAAAAAAAACATAAACATTGGTGTCTTTTAAGACTTAAAGTGTGAAAAGGAATTATTTTATCTGTAGCTAAGAAAAATATAGTCTAGTAAAATGGTTTTCCCCAATGTATTCCCTTATTGCATAGTGGAAACACAGCATTATACATACAAAGAGAGAGGGAGCTTTGTTACTGCTTCAAACACTTTTTCCACAAAACTGAAAAGAAGGAAATAGAGTGATATCGGGTTATGTATAGCACCCTGAGAGTTCATATGAGTTTCACAATGCAAGCAGGTGTTTATTTTAGCCCACTTGACAATTTAGGCAAACATGTAGCCATTAGTACATTTACAAAATGGTCCCCTGTTTTATTTCCTAGTCATCACATAGGCACAATTTAACCGAGTTCTAAAAACAAAATATATAGAGAACTTTTAATCAGGTAAAAAGAGGGTAAAATGAGAGGGAAAACCCACAATATAGAAAACAGATACAGATAAAGGAATTAAGTAAAAAGGTTTACAAAAATTTTAAATGTGAAAACTGATCCATAAGAGAACCAGACAACTTAATGAAGATGACTTTAAGTAATTATATAAATTATACATATAAATGAACATAGGGTTTTTCCAACTCCACGGTGCATCGTATTATTCAGTTTGCAAAGAAATTTTGTGTGCTGTGCTTTGGAAGAGTCCAAAGAATGACTATTCAAGACTTTGAGTTATTAGTTATGAGTTCAAGATATTGAACCAGAGTTATGTAATGACTATCTTTGCTTTTTGAATATTTAAAAACAGTGATATACAAAAAGAATCTGCATAATTTTATCTGATTTTCTAGTCAAACATTATCAGAGAAATAAAAAATCTATTCATTGGCAATGCCAGATGAACAATCAGAATTCCCTTAGTTTATGTACGGTAGTGTCATTCAATATAAATATAATGCAAACAACAATCATTTATAAAAATTTTCCAGTAAACACTTTGAAAAAGTAAAGAGATATGTGAAAGAAATTTAAATGATATATTTCATTAAATCAAATATATTCAAAATATTATCATCTATTTCCAAATATTTTATTCCACCATGAAATGAATGTATACTAGTTTCAAAACTGTCTGTCCAAGTAATATCACTAACATTTGTGTCAACTCAGTATTATCATCATTGAATTCAAAGGATATTGAGTAAGTTGAAAAACAATTCTAAATTTATTGAAATCAATATATGTTCTTCAAATTTTTTCTATAGCTGTCTTAGTCAATTTATGTAACACTATTTGGTTACCATTTAAATCTTCTGCATATAGATTTATAGTAGAAAATGTATAAAATCTTTATTATTTGGTTTGTTTATGAAAAATTTGAATGTCAACATAAATTCTCATAACAATCTAGCTAGGTGGCAGATGAGCTTTTCCTTTCCTTGGAGTGCCAAATTTAGCTTTTTTATATATAGGGTGATACCAATGAGAGAATGTAAATCATGCTGGTATTATCTTAGTGTCTATGATTATTGAATATTTGACAATAATTTCTTTTGTTGTAATAGGAATCTTGAAATGAAAATAAGAGCACAGTAATTTGTTTTAAAATGTTTCCATAGTTCAATCAACAAGCATCGGCTTATTGGTAGTCGTGACACTTTCCTAGGATCTGCCTCAGAAAACTGAGCACCAACATTTTAATATCTATCACGTGGTAGAATTAAGCAATAAAAGAAATATCGATCTCTTGTTATAAAATTCCAATAAATTTGGATTATTCCTAACATAACTAGGATACTATCCTTTATAATAGAATTAATTTATTTTTCAAATCCAGGTAAAATACTTCTTTGTTAGGTGTAGAAGATTCCACAAATTTGAGTTTTAGGCTGCAAATTAATGTTTCACCAATATTTGTAAGTCCTCTAAGGCAAAATACAAGCAAAATATTCATTGAGTCATGTCTCTTATATAGCATGACTCATTAGATATTTGCAATATTTTAAGTTGTTGGAGCATTTGATCTTTATATGTTAGGAAACATTTTATATCTCATAAGCAAATGTTATTGATGGCTTAATTGTAGATCTTTCACTTCTTAAAAACCCTCAATTTTACTCTTTTACTTAAAATTTTGTTTTAAGAAACTTTTATAAAGTAATAAGTTGCTATCTCTTCACCTAAAAATGTGTGTGTTTGCATAGGTACTCTGTGTGTATGTACTCATGCAAGAATCTAAGCCGTTTTATAGTTGGCTGGAGTTGAAAGATCAGATCCTGTTAATAACCATTTAAAATATTTTGTTACAAATTTAATTTGTATTTCATTTGAATAATTTCATTGATTCTTTTTTATTATTAAGATAAAATATATCAAATTCCCTATTTGCTGAAAATTACTCCAATTGTTTACTTCATTACTATTCTTTTTTTATTAAAAAACAGCTTTTACATTTTGTTCTCTAGCAAACCAAACTGCCTTTTATTATGAAATTTATAACATACCTCTTACTGAGTCTTCTTCATTTATTTTTTCCAGTCGGATCTGCCAGTATTGGTTCGTTATTCTAATTCTGCATCAGTATTGCATCGTTATTCTAAATTAATTGTAATTCTTCAAATAATTCAATTATACTACAATTAAAATAACACTACGTATCTCAGTTTTATTAGTAATTTTGATTTACCTAAGTGTCATTAGTATCACTATAACTGTCTGCATAAGGTATTCAGTTAAACATATTTCAATATTAAATAGTCATTTAAACAGAATCAATCTGTTGATACCAACTAGATTAGCTGTGTGTTCATGTGTAATGCAAAAAATGATACAGGTAGCCAAATGTACACTGCAAAACAACAATAATACTTTATGTGATGCAATGGATAAAGTAAATAGTAATCTTACCAAAACTCTAGTTATGTTTGAAGGAAAAATACTCCTTTTTTCACATTTCAATGTATTAAAGAAACATAAAATTTAAAATTACCTATCTCAAGTTCAGTAACTACATTTCAAATGTTTTATAGGTTTTATAGTCATATGTGACTAGTGGCCACTGTATTGAACAGCACAGATATAGAGGCTTAACAGAATACATAAAATATAATTATCATTTTCTAGACCAACAAATAACAAAAAGCGCCGGGCGCGGTGGCTCAAGCCTGTAATCCCAGCACTTTGGGAGGCCGAGACGGGCGGATCACGAGGTCAGGAGATCGAGACCATCCTGGCTAACACGGTGAAACCCCGTCTCTACTAAAAAAATACAAAAAAAACTAGCCGGGCGAGGTGGCGGGCGCCTGTAGTCCCAGCTACTCGGGAGGCTGAGGCAGGAGAATGGCGTGAACCCGGGAGGTGGAGCTGGCAGTGAGCTGAGATCCGGCCACTGCACTCCAGCCTGGGCGACAGAGCGAGACTCCGTCTCAAAAAAACAAAAAACAAAAAACAAAAAGCACATACTGAGTAAGTTAAAAATATTAATCAAATAAGATAAATTAAACATGTTTTGTTTTAGTCAATATTTACCCTCATTTGGAGGGGGAGAAATGTTAAGGACTATTTGACTTTTGCATAGGTACTTTGGAAAAGTTTTATAATACTATTTTAATGTAAGTGAATTTACATTTGTTGAAATGATTAATGTATACTTAATTATATTTCTACCACTAAACAATATTATTTTCTTCTCAAGGAGTTATTGTTTCTATTTTGTTGTCTCTTATTATTTAACACCTAGCTCACATTTTTCTTCCTCTAAAGCAGATTAACCTGTGGTTAAGTGCATAGGCTCTGGTGACCATCAGAGTTCAAAGTCTGGCTTCAAATCTATCCGTGTGACCTTAGGAAAACTTCATAATCTTTTTCAATTGTAGTTTCTCATTTCTCAAATTGGTATAACAAGAAATCACAGCTTGTCAGGTGGTTATGAGAATTCATGAAGCTAATATACATAAAGCACATGACATGATGCCCAGAACACGCATGTTCAGCAAATGCCTCCACTAATATCTCATCCCATTCCCACAACCCCAGTTTCCTCCCTCTCTATGGAAGAGTCATCCAGTAAATTCCCCAGAGCCAGAGTAATAGTATTGCCATTTGGCTTAGCTCATGGTACAGAATTGAGAATAAGATGGTTGGGTTTACCTCCACCAGCCATGTAATAAGGACAAGTTACACAATCTCTCCAAACTTTACTTTTACTGTTCAAAGCATTATGATAACGAAATCTACCTATTAGAAAATTAAACAGTAAAATATGCAAAAGCCATTCAGTAGAAATGTCTTACACATAATTAAAAATAAAATAACTATTATTTTTCTAATCTTCAATACTAAATTTTGTATTATGTTCACATAAATATCACATAAAATAAAATAGTGATTTATCTAATTTTATTATGTGAATGGCACTTATCCCAAATCACTCAATATATGTGATTTTTGTCTCAAGTAATAATTATTTTGTGGATGAATTATTTAAGATGATGGAATGAAATATGTTTACATAAATTATGTGTGTCTAAAATGTTAGCATCAAAATAGAGTTATTTACAATATATGATTTGAAGCTAGTTTCTAGCTTTTGTGGACATAAAATTAAGTATTATGTTTTTTGCCCTTCAGAGTTCTATACTTTGGGATGCTAGATATATGGTCATAAATGTTAGAAATGAGAAAGGTCAATATTAAATCTATAGTGCAGATTACAACCTGGAGAAAATGTTCCCAAATTCCAGGAGGAAGAATTAAACATAAAACAGATATCAAACCTCCACATCACAATAGCCTTTACCAAATGTCCTCTGGAATGGTTAAAACGATTTCAATTTCCTCTAGTAACATAGGAATGATATATGTATTGAACCCCTAACAACACTAATATTTTTTAATCTTTTCCAAATTGATAAAATGAAATAATATCTCCATTATGGAGTATTTATTTATGAATTTTTGAGACTGAGTCTCCCTCTGTCACCCAGGCCAGAGTGCGATGGTGTGATCTTGCCTCACTGCAACCTCCGCCTCCCAGGCTCAGGCCTCAGCCTCCCTAGGAACCAGGATTACATGAACCCACCACCATGCCTGGCTAATATTTGTATTTTTAATAGAGACAGGGCTTCACCGTGTGGGCCAGGCTGGTCTCGAACTCCTGACCTCAGGTGATCTGACCTCCTCAGACTCCCAAAGTTCTGGGATTCCAGGAGTGAGCCACCGCACCAAGCCTATATTATTGTTAACATTGAAATGTTTAACTTTTTTCTATCTTCTCTGTAGACTATTTATATTAGATTGTTTTCACTGTGTTTTATGTCTATTGTCCTATTTACCATTTTTATTTTTTATCTAATTGAAGGCGAGATTGATATTTTTGCTTTTCTAGCAACTAAAAGTTCTTTACAATTTTAACTGTTTTTCCGACTGGTAATATATCATTGTTTAATTAAAACTATATAGGATAAAATGTACTTCTAGTTGTCTTAGACTCTCATATAATTTTGTAAAAAATAACCATAATGACAAATGCATTCATACATTCATCCATAACCACTGAAAAGAAATACAATAAATGGCTCTCAGTGACCTTCTGTAGATGCTGGGTGTACTAGTAAAGACCCTTTTAGTTGTAAGTGATAACAAACACGCTCCAATTTGCTTAAGCCAAAAACAGACAAAAAAAAAGGTAAATGGATGAGGGAGAGTGAACTTCATTATTGATATAACTCAAAATTTCATTTATGTCATCTGTGCACAGTTCTGTTCTGTCCTCTCTTGATTTTATTCTCAAACTTTTTATGTTGGGCCTGCACAAGAGCGTGTCCGAGTTATTGAAGGACATCATCAAAAGAAAACACCTGCTTCCCATTTTTTCCAGAAGAGTCCTGAACTTGACCTTCTTTGTTCCAATTGGATCATCTGCTTATTATTAAATAAATCAGTGTGGCTATGGGAAAGGAATAAACCTGATGTGCTTAGGCTGGGTGAAATGTGTGTTCCCTTCCACATGAAATGAGAAGTGGAAAGTAATGATTTCCTATGGGAAAATCACTGAACTCTTCCTATACTGAAAGTCAAGAGGAGTGGCTGCTGCACAGAAAATCAACCAAACAAAAAGCAGTGTATGGCCTACAATGAGATTATAGATATATTTTAATTAATTTGCTTTGTGTACTACACAAATTATTGAGCCTGGCATGATGGCTCATGCCTGTAATTTCAGCAGTTCGGGAGGCTGAGGCAGGACAATCGCTTGAGCACGGGAATTAGAGGCTGCAGTGACCCATTGTTGGACCACTGCACTCTAGCCTGGGTGACAGAACAAGTGTCTGTCTCAAAATCAAACAATCAAACAAGTTATTTAAATTGTACACAAATAAATGTAAAAGTCTAAAAATTTATAAATGAAGACATATTAGTAAATATATCGCATATGTTACATATATTGAAAAGAGAAGAAAATACTGCATAAAAATAGATATATGTGTCTGCCCTAGATAAAGATCAGTATTTCCTAAGTTCTCTCACTATTTGATAAAAATCTACATTACTGGATTAAATATAAATCGTTGAATTATATATATGATTTTAGAGTATATTGGTAGAGGTAGTTTTACAAATTAGGCTAGGTAGAAAACTGGCCATTGATCAAAGCATCTTAGTTTTTTTTTTTTTTAATAAAGAAAGGGAATCTCCATGGGATATGTATATTTTCCTTTTTGGCTTGGCTATGTCTAAAGCCTTTCTTTCAGGCTATTGCTTGATGTCATAGGGGAAGGGAATTCATTTCTAAATTACACTAATTTTTCAAATTGTATAGTCAAAAAATACCTAAAGAAAATAACTTTAATGATAAGGATTTCAGAGAAAGTTCAAAAACAAAATAAATGCAATAATTATTTACCATTGCATGCTATTATTCTGCTAAAATCTCTACTCTAAAAAATAAAAAAAAATCGAACACTGAAGACCTAAATTGAAGTAATTTCAAGGCTGTAAACATACACATACATTTCATGAACACCTTTTTAAATCTATCATTAGAACTTATGAGCAAATAAGCATTCCAAGTTTATTCTTTCAATTTGTAAAACTTCCATTGGTTCAAATAATATATTATACTAGAAACAATTTAATTACTCATGTGCATTATTACAAAAACTTTTCCTAGAAATTCATTTTTTTCATTAAAATGACCTCAAATTCAGAAATAATGTAATAGTTAATTAAGGATACACTGTCACTACTGTGTATATAACCATGCATAAGTCAACTCTACAATAGCTTTGATTTCTTTATATGTGACCTGATTTCATCTTTATCAGCCTTATTTTTCCAATCAAATTTATTGGTTTCTGAGTAGAAACCATTTAATATAGGTATACAGCATTAAAATAATCCCTAAAGCACATGAGGAGTAGGGCAGAGCTTTCTTTGTGTGTTTGAGACCACTTAGGTACTTGATGGTAAGAAAAGGTGCTCACTTTACCATCTAGAGCAGAGGCTTGTTTCTGTAAATAAGTGTTATTGGAACACAACCATGCACATTTGCTTATGCATTGTCTGTGCAGAGTTGAATACTTGCAACACAGACTATGTGGTCAACAAAGCCTATACTATTTTTTCTCTGTCCCTTTACAGAGTTAAAAATTTGCCCATGCCTGAGTTAGAATGCCCCCTTACTTCTATTGTATGAATGGAATGGATATTATTGATATTTTCTAAATCAACCCCTGAGTATTCTAAGGTGATTAAATAGTAAATTACATTAGTTAATTTTACCTTATATAGTTTTCATTAAACAACGAAAAATTAAGTAGCAAGAAAAACAAAGATGCCGAACAGAATCTGGTAGCTTTAGTGAATGTAAGATTGCTTAGTATCAGTAGTATTTATCCAGTAATCAGAAGATGTATTTCTGGTATTCTTGCCTTCCGCTGTATTAGCCATTTGAAATTTAATGGATACATTATTTCTGAAACATTTCTTCATCTATAAAATGGAAATAATGCCAGCAATCCCTTTCTCAACAGATATTGTCACAATCAAATAAATGGCTATGTCTAAAGTACCATACAAATATGGAGTAGCTCCTGCTTCTAATTATATGTGAATACAATGTAGACATTTTATATGTTGCAAACAAAAACTTTCACATCGGAAGATGAGTTAAACCTATTTGAGAAGGATCAGTGGCCTGTTCCAAATTCAGAGTACAATATAACTCCATTCAGGACCTTTGGGCTTATCAACTCTCATTGAGCCAAACAATATTTTCTATATTTCCATATATTGAAAGACTATGGTCATGCCATGTTTGTATACCTTATAGCCTTTGAATATACCTCCCGTAGAGACTACTTTGCAAAATATTGGCATACATCAGCCAAGTGAGTTACTAATAATCAGAGCAGGTAGCTCCTAAAATAACATAAATAATCTGACTCCATTGGTAGTCCTATTAAAATATTCTAGCTATATTGAATCTAAGATATTAATCTTGGCTTTGCTATTCTCTATTGTCTCATGCCCAGAATAAATGTTTAATCTAAGCCCAGATTCTGCTTATTTTCTTTCACTTTGATTTCAATTGCCTGTCCTGTGTCCTCATGTCTGATTAGATATTCCCTATCTTAGATTGGCCCTCTATATGCATAATATTCACCAACTGCTCATTCTGTACTCATTGTTCTCTATGGTAATAACTTTAGATGTAGACAGAGAAATTGACATGTAGATATATACACAGCTATAGATACAGATAATCTTTGCTCCATCAGTTGGTCCCAGTTTCAGGTTTGGCTTGTCCTGCTTTTCCTTCATTTTCTGTTTTTAATAACCTGACATCAAATGTGACCTTCCTCATGATACTGAATCAAAAGTTTTATGGCCTAAGGACTTTGATGTACCTTTAATAAGTCATTTCATTCAATTTTTACTTACTCCAAATGTGAACTTTAAAATCTACTTTCCTAGAAGTCCTTTTTTAAAGGTTTGACTTTGTTCCCATTTCCCCATCCATAAATAGGTCCATTTGTGTAATAATAGACAGCCTAAAAGTCATCAAGTTAGAAACATGTGTGATGTGGGCTAATTTCGTATTTCATTTCTCCTGCAGTAACCTTTGTTTGCAGGGCCCCTTACTATATTAAATTGGTACAACTTACGAAAACAGGCTGTAACCTTAGAAATCAAAAAGGAGGGGAAAATAGAAATTAATGCTCTAGAAAAATCAACGATGTCATGATAAGAACCTCGAAATAAAACCAAGCTGCCCTCTAAATAAAGTGTTAGATTATAACCAAATAACCATTTCCTGAAATTTTTCTGTATACATATTAAAGCCAAAAAAATCATGCTATTGTTTATAAATAGGAAGCAAATATTTTAGTAAGATAATTGGGATTCTGACTGTAATTCTAGTGAAAGATAATTGTCAATAGCTTATGTGAAGTAAAACCTTATTTGGATGGTGACAACCATCATTAAAATTTAAGCACAATGGAAAACATAAAAAGCACTAAGAAGCTAGTTAGGTACATTAGGTTTGCCTTCTTCTAAGAGCTATGTGGGGGTTGGCTGTAAAATACCTCTTTAAAGAATCCACTTTTATAACTCATAAAAGTGATCATATTTTTTATTTTAGATAGAATCCTAAATATACTATAAGCTGGACTTGGTAGCAAAAGCAGCACATATATATGAAGTTAGTTAATTCAGCAATGAGTACTATGGATCTATAATCTGGGGGATTAATACATTTCATATCCTTCTTCAGATGATTAAATAATGGAGTATCAATACTTCCTCCTAAATAATATAACTTAAAGTATTTCTCAGAAGATTCTATTCATACATTTTCTTTCTGCTAAAGTTATTTCTATAATGCTTTGATAAATATCTTTCTACTTTCTGTTAATGAAGTATAATAGAATTGATATATATGCTAGGAATATGCCTTGGAATTAAAGTATATAACACTGAAACTGAAAACACTCATAACTTTCTGATTCATGTAATTGGTGACAAATGATACTGTACATCGCTCATTATTTTTGAGACCTGCAGAAGGACTCCACAAAAGTGCATAATGCCTCATAAAAAATATGTTCCAATCTCATTTATCTAGCCCATAAATAATTAAAATTACTATTCCCCAAATTGGATTACTTTGATATAGATGCTTATTATTTATACAACTGCTCACATTACCTAAATATTACATTCAATCAAAATGTCTCAGACATCTTAAATATTTTTATAAGCAAATACTACATGCTATGTACTGGCATACAGTTTTCAGAGGAAACATTTAAATATTTCTGGCCACTTGGGAAGCTTCTCTTACTATGGAGTCACGAATAATATTGATTTCTCAGAACAATGTTAAGAAGTTCTCCATACCTCCCAACCCAGGATTGTCTAAATCATACTTTCATATTGTCCTACTTAATTCTGGGCCTAATTCCCTACCTGCAGGTATATAAAGATATAAAGGGAGCACAAGGGAAGGGATGAATAGAGTACCTGTAGGAGGTATGAAAATTTGTCCTAGACTGTTCAGGACACTATAGCATAACACCATCACCTGGATAGCTTATAAACAACTGAACTCTATTTCTCACAATTCTGGAGGCTGGGCAGCCCAAGACCAAGGGGTCAGTAGATTCAGATGTCTGGTGAGGGCCCTCTCCCTGTGTTTCCACGTGGTTGAAGGAGCAAGGGAGTTCTTCAGGGTCTCTTTCGTAAGAGCACTAATTCCATTCATGAAGGCCCCACCCTCATGGCCTAATTATCTCCCAAAGGCCTTGCCTTCTAATACCATCACATTGGTGATTAGGTTTCAAAACATACATTTTGGAGGACACAAATATTCAGACTACTACAAAAATGAATTGTGTAATTTCAATGATTCAAAATATGAAGTAAATGCTCTATGTTTGCCTTTAAAGTAAGCATTGCACAATATAAAGATTAACACTAAAATTCATGCTAATACTTTAAACATTTAATATTTCTTTACCTAGAATGCCATTAAGCAACAATAACAACAACAACAAAAACATCTGGACAGATGAAGAGAGAACCCATGAAAGAAAGGGAAAACCTTAAGGTTTTAATACCTTTAATGTCACTTATAGCTATTCAAATTTGTTTCATTTCCTGCTTTTTGAAGAATCAGTCTGCATTTTCATTTCATACTGAGTCCCACAAATTACGCAGTCGGTCCTGCTGTTGGAATTAACACCTATAGGAGAAAAAGAGAGCAGGATTGGACCAAGGGAGACGTCTGTGATACAGCACACAAAGGGCTGGTCCAACTCCACAGGAAACTCTGAAGCTAGTATAGATTGCCCTAGCAGGTGTTCCCAGTTGGATTGAGAGGATCGGGCCTTTAAATCTTGTGTCTGCCAGTTATCGAAGTCAGATGGTACTGGGAAGGTAGCTCTCCAAGGCCAAGGCAATTTCCAGGGAGGAAGCCAGTGGACAAGCCATGAACTGACGTCCTCCCCAGCAGTTGGGGAACCAGTGGCTCAGTCTTGAAGAAGAAAGCTGAAGAGAGCTCTATAACATCCAGAACGATAAACAGGGAGTCTGGACAGTGTGTCAGATAGTGCAATTGTACTACTTTCAGAAGAGCCCTCTGACAAAGAACGTTCCTTGCAAGATAGCTTTCATGTTGCAAGAGAATAGCCAAAAAAAAAAAAAAAAGGATAAATCCAGAGGCACCTGACATTTGACAGCTTGATATTCCTAAGAGTAAGCCTCCTAAATCGAGGATTATGAATAGCCGAATCTGAAAGTGTCTCAGGTATGGCATCCTTGAAGTAGATTCAGGGGAAATAAGCTGAAAAATGAACCTTGACTAGAGGAAGAAAAACAACTACTTTGTGTTTATCTGTTTTGTTTTGCCATGAGAGCTTTTATCCCAAGTTGAGGTAGAGACACATAATCAAAGCTTTTACATCATCATGTATGCCCTGCTTCATTAGGTCTACAGCTTTGAATTGCTGGGCTATCAATCCAATGCAATACATAAGAATTATAGCTATGTCTTCATCTAAAAAGCCAAAGAAAAGAAAAAATAATAAACCATGAAGCAGCAGTTCATTGGACACTCTCATTCTCAATACTGACTCTTTCTTCTAGGGAATTGGTACCTTCCAGAGACAATTTGCTCAATTTTAAATTAAGATTGTTCAATATTTAATTAATTTTAATGAGGTAGAGAAGATTTCTAAAATACATGCAACTTACAAACAGTTATTCGAATACGTTTCATTTCTTTTAGTTTGATATTAAAACTGACTTATCTTTTCACTGTTTTCCATCAGAAGAGGGCTGTGGAGGTATGATTCATGCAACAATGCCAGCATACTAATTAATGGCTAGAAGCCTCAGCACACTGGTGGCAGAAGTGGGGAGGAGGAACCCGCTGATTCTGATGAGCATTTGGCAGCACACTCCCTTCCTATGGAACCTTGGCAAAGCCGCAGTAATAGAATTCTATATATATGTGTCCACCCAAGCCTGTTCCTGTCCCATCTTCAGGGCTGGCTTCATGAACCGGCAACCTGTGCAGTCACAGAGGGCCCTACACTCAGAAGAGCCCCTGATTTGGTTTAGTGTTCTGCTGTCACTGTCTTCAAATTCCTAATAGTTTTTGAAGAGACCTGCATTTTAATTTTGCATGTGATCTACAGATTGTGTGGCTCGTTCTGTCCATCTTTGAAAATTTCTGATAGAGTCAAAGGGTTGAGATACCAATCTCAGAAGTGTTTGTCATCTGCAAGCAAAATAGCAGCCACCTTCAAAAGACAGAATGTTCTCTACGTAAAAAGAGAAAAGTGGAAAGTGGAAAATGGACCTGCTCTGGCAGAGGAGAGACAGAATGCCACCCATTGGGTCTTTGCTTCTATTAGCCCCTAAGTTAGGTCTGCAGAGTCTACAGAAACTGTGATACACAGTTTGGAAACCATTCCTTTAGAATTTATCCTAATGAATACAGAAAAATAAATGTTGGGAAACTAGTCATCCCACTAATCTAGCACCTGGAATTTGCACACATTTCATTAAACAAGTTATTTGTTCTTTGGTTGTATTTTGTATTTTCTAGAAAGTGTTTATTTGGTCCCTTCCCCCAAAATATGGCAAAGAAAAGATATTAAAAGTGCTTAGATGACATAACAGTAGCCAGTTAGTGATTATTGCTTCCTCTTTGCTATGTGTTATGCTAAACTCTTTCTAATTACTGTATATCATTAATCTTTACAATGGTGAATCTCAGAGAAGTTTCCAGAGTGGTGGAACTAAGATATTATGTAGCTAAATGGTGACAGAGATGCTATTTTAAACCAAGACAGTTTGACTCTAATGTCCTTGAACTAAACATCAATAAAACACTAAACTCTGTTTAAATATGCTTAAAATCTTGATTTGTTGTTGAGTATCTATAGCAATACTAAGTATGATTAAATAGAAATCATTACACTGAATAAGTAGAAACAGAGTAGTTTAAAATAAGTAGAAATAGGAGAGAAGTCATTAGAAAAGAAAAGCGAGTGTCATAAACGTAATGCTAAGATCTAACTCATATACTTGGGCTTTTTGAAAGCAATTCTTATTCATTTCTAAGAGAGAAAAAAGGGGTAAGTAAATATCTTTAGAAACTTGGTCTAGGTCCAATGTTTGTTGGTTTGCAGGAGCTGAGTAGAAGAGGAAAAGAGATTAGAAGGAAATAAAAGGATATTGAAATGTCAGTGATGAAAAAATATGAGGCAATTCCACAACTGGACTCTCTATAATGCAGAAGAGTAAATTTGCATGTGAAAACTGACTTCTCAGAGTTATATAAATATTTTCTTCTGAAAAACTCCATCAGCAAAAATAACTCTTCCTACTGAAATCATTATGCTTCTGGGAATTGGACAAGTCACATCACTTAGAATTCATTTCCCTGGGTTCTTTCACAGGAAAGTAATCAATTCAGTTCAAGAAAACAAACCATTTTATGTTTGGCACCATCTGCATGATCAAATGAGTCACTGAAGAATTAGTAGTCCTGCCTCTTCTTTAAAAAAAGAAGAATGCAGTAGGATTAAATAGGCAAATTATATAAACAGATATTTTACAAAAGAGGAAAAGCAAATAGTGAACTATCATTCATTTTACTAATGCAAATGAAAATAACAACAAATTACAAAATTTCGCCTAACAAATTGGCAAAGTTTGTTTGCCTTTTATTTGTTTTTGAAAATACCCAATGATTGTAGGGCATAGACAAAAACCTATTTGCATGTAGAATTGGTAAAAGAAAAATTTAGTTCTATTTCTTATAGAAGCAATTTTCAATGAATAATAAAATGCCTTGAAACACTTATTCTCTTTGAATACCTAATTCTATTTCTGGAAATATATTATTATAAAATAATGACAAATAAAGCATTAAAGAAAAATTTTGTGAAGGTATTTATGTTACACTTGTTAGGGAAAAAATGGAGGGAAGTCAAATACTATCATTAGAAAATGGCTTAAGGAAATATGATACATAAATGAAAGAAAAGCCATTAAAATTATTGTCACAAAGAATTTTAAATTAAAATTTAAAAATTTCTTAAAATGTAAGTGGTAAAAAATTATAATATCTACATATATACTTTGATCTAAATTATATATAAAACTATGTATAGGCTTATATGTGTAATTAAACTTTAGGAAAGTTCATATGTAAATTGAAGTGTATGTCCATATCCATATATATATATATATATATATATCCATATATATATATATATAAAATAAACTACTACATAACAGTAAAAGTGATTCACATACAACCACAGGCAACAATATTATGAAACATTAAGACATAAAACTGAGAGAAAAAGTCAGAAAAACCTATTAATAGTATTGTCATTTCAAACCTTAAAATTGTATGCAATGTGCATACAATATATATACTCCTATATATACACACACACACGGATATATGTATGTATGTGTACTTTCTATTGTGAATATGTGTGTGCATACATATATATATATATGACTAAATTCATGAAGAAATACAGAGATACATAAGAGTAGACAAGAATAAGACAGCATAAGAGGGCTGGCTATAATACAAAATATTTTTGAGTTATTTATAGTTTACAAAATTTTAATAGTTTTTAATCAAAGATAATTTGGACATCATCTAGTTCAAATCTTTTATTATGTGAATCAGAAAGTGAAAGAGCACAAGTAACTTCCCAAGATCACAAAGATTTATGGATGAAATATCCTTATTATAGAAAGACAAAACATCTAGAATGACACAGATTTTGGTCCATTAACTTGTTTTAAATATTATCAACCCAAATTATAGTTTTATGATGTGAGAATGCTCCTTGCTTTTATTTTTGTACCTTCTTAGCCCTTTATCCCAGGAAAATATACTTATCAGTTATACATTGTACAATTCAGCAATTGTGTACTCGATATCAGAAGTAGATTTAATTTAATGTAATCCACAGACATGGAGCATGTACTATGGACAAGATGCCAGGTTAAAACTCTTAAGCATAGGAAGAAAAGTACAACTGATCTTTTAGTCCCCAAGATATTGCAATGTGAAATGGTCTCTGTCCCTATTCCTCTGCAGATATAAAAAGGGTAAGCAAGTAACATTTATGTTGAGTCAGTTTGCATGTTATCACATAATCATCATAATAATATAAAATGTATTTGTTATTTCATTTTTCTAGAATTAGATACAGTGATTCATGTACACAAACCAGTAACTTCCCAACAACACGCAGATATCAGGTAACAAGAAAAGGATTTGAACTGCAGATATCAGGTAACAAGAAAAGGATTTGAACTCATGTCTATTCGTTGTTGAAGTCTGAAGTCCTCCTGTCAACTCTGTGAACTCCTAGCTCATTCTACTGCCCAAGAAAGAAGCTTGAGAAATTCTTTGACAGAAACACATTATCTTACTTTCTAATTATATGCAAGTGATTAAAGTTTAGGACTCTAAGGAGGAAAACCATATAAAACATGTGTTCTCCAGTTGTCTAAAGTAAATTAGTGCCTCAAGTAAATGGGGACAAGAGAAGTAGGAAATGCCCACTGATTGTAATTTTTGCTCTCTATTCGCTCAGTTAATAAACTCTATTTTTCTTTCTTGTTTCCTAGAAAAAAAAGTAATATTCTTCCAGATACTAGTAGATTTTTTTAGGATCCCAACTAACTTTTTAAAATTTTTCTTAGTGCTAGATACCATTTCAAATTTTAAAAATACAATACTTCAAACTTTGTTCGTAGTCCCTCTGCCCATCTAATGAACTCATTATTGATATCTAAAGCAACTCTGTTTTTTTTTATCTGTATAATAACTGCCAAAGCTACCAATTTAAAAGTGAAGAAGATTAAACAGATTAGGTGGCATTATGTAGAATCATCTAGCTAACAAGTAAAAGATTATTATTAAATTCATATATTTTTAAATAAATTAATAATAAAAATTCAACTATTTTAAAATAAATGAGTTGAGTCATCTTAGACTATACACAAGAACTAAGCTGTATTGTCGTCATTTTATAAACAATAATTATCAAAAAATTCTAAAATTTTTCTACACTGGGGCTTTTCTACACTGGGGTAAAAAACAATCAATTATTTTAAAAAACCACGTAAGGGTTGGATTAACAGATAAACATTCTTTTGGATTGCAATACAGAAACCAAAAATTGATAGTTATGCACTTTTCTTTTCTTTTCTTTTCTTTTCTTTTCTTTTTCGTTTTTGAGATGGAGTTTCGCTCTGTCACCCAGACTGGAGTGCAATGGCGTGATCTCGACTCACTGCAACCTTCACCTCCCTGGTTCAAGTGAGTCTCCTGCCTCAGTCTCCCAAGGCGCTGGGATTACAGGCACCCACTGTCACATCCAGCTAATTTTCATATTTTTAGTAGAGATGGGATTTCACCATGTTGGCCGGGCTGGTCTCGAACTCCTGACCTCAGATGATTCACCCGCCTGGGCCTCCCAAAGTGCTGGGATTACAGGCGTGAGCCGCCACGCCCAGCCAGTTACGCATTTTTCTAACTGTTGTGCATGCCTTGAAAACAGGTGTTAGGAGTTAGTAATTCTAGTAATCCAGAAAGGAGACAAATTTAAGAGAATAATTGCTCTTTTTAAATATTTATTTAGAAGCTCTTACTCTTTCTCTTCATGATTTCTCATTCTAAAACCTAGAAAGACAATTGGTCACTCTTATTTCAGCTGCTCTTTACAAAGAAGTTAGCGCCTTCCAATCTTATCAGCACATAAGATCCGAGTGGATTATAACTCTAACAGATGTTAAATATTTCATTTGCAGAATATAAATTCTTACCCAAAAAGCTATAGCTAATGTCACACTTCTTAATGTAGTAAAGAACATTCTCTGACTTGAATTTTCACCAATATGAAAGTCTTCATCAAATATAAAAGCAAATTAAATTACTTTGAATACAAAGCTTTGTGCTTGTAGGATAAGAGTGTGCCAACTCTTTATCTGATGAATCAAAAAATATAATATTTTGTTACTGCTATTATAATCTGGTTCTGTATGTGTTGTTTTGTAAGTTTTTTTTAAGACCTCAAGATCTTGAGCTATGACTAACTCTACATTGAAGAAAAACAGGTGTACATCACAGGAAATCATGGCAGGGTCCCAGTATTGATGAACACATCATCATTTTGCTGTCATTTCTCTATAATTAGCACATCGTGACAATTTGTTCTAATATGCAAAAAATGCCAGCAATGATACTTGTAATTTTTCCTCCTTTCTACTTATTTTTATTTTTTATTTTGAGGAATTTCATTTTTCCATATGTAAATTCTAAGTCTGAAATCACATTTTATATTAGGGTAGATATTTGGCAATAGTTCATATCAAAAAATGTTCAACTTCTTTCTTTAGGTATAATCTGAATGTTATTGTCTGAATGTTTGTCTGCCTCCCACCAAAAATTTCTTATATTGAAATCTTAATCTTCAAGGCGATAAATAGTATTAGGAGGTAGGCCTTTGGGAGGTAATCAGATCATGAAAATGGAGCCTTCATGAATGGAATTAGTGCCTTTGTAAAAAAGACCCCAGAAAACTTATTTGCTCCTTCTACCATGTGAGGACACAGCTCATAAACCAGAGAGTGTGCCCTTACCAGACACTGAATTTGCTGGCACCCTGATCTTGGACTTCCTAGTCTCCAAAACTGTGAGAAATAAAGTTCTGTTCTTTATAAGTCACTCAGTTTATCGATTTTGTGATAGCAGCCTGAATGGACTATGACATTGTAATAAAGAACAAAAAGATAAGGCATTTCTGGAAATATGGCTTTTTAATTCTTACCAGCTGTTCCTTTAGACCAAAATAATAAGAATTATAATAATAACAATGTATTTCTAAAATCTTGCATATGAACACTCATTTTCAGTCTGTTTCTAGAAACTTGCCCTGTCTGTAGATTTTGGAGGGCCATATTTATCTACTAAAATAGACAGGTACCACCAGTCTGTGGCCTGTTAGGAACGGGGCCACACAGCAAGAGGTGAGTGGTGGGTGAGCAAGTGAAACTTCATCTGTATTTACAGCCTCTCCCCATTGCTTGCATTACCTCCTGCACTCCACCTCGTCAGATCAGCAGCAGCATTAAATTCTCACAAGAGTGTGAAATTTATTGTGAACTGTGCATTTGAGGGATCTAGGTTGCTCATGCCTTATAAGAATCTAATGCCTGATGATCTGAACTGGAGCTGAGGCAGTGATGCTAGTGCTGTGGAATGGCTACAAATACAGATTAACATTAGCAGAGAGGTTTGACTGCACAGAGACCATAATAAATCAATTGCTTGAAGATTCATATCAAAACTCTGTCAGTAAGTGACATGTGGCAATTAAGCTGCATCTGGTGGCAGGCTTTATAGTGGCAAGTGAGTTTATGTACTGCAATCGTACAGCTGCATCTGGTGGCAGGCTTTAAGTCAGAATCCGACACTTATTTTGGTCTGTGCATGGATCGCCCATCATTATTTTATTTACCATTTCTGTCCACACCTCTTTCCCCCACTGTGCATTTGTCTCAGTCACAGTTTTAGTAAGTCCACAAGCTAACCCTAGCCAAAATGAATAAAATATGAACATCACTGGAGAGCTTCTTTCAAAAGGGGGAAAGATCCAATGATGAGACAGCAGAAGACTCTAAGACACTCTAAGAATGTCAACCAAAAAGAAAGATTATTTAAAAGAAAATACCAAGAGTCCCACTTAAATTCCGGGTTCATTGCAACAGGTGATTCACATTCTTCAAGCCCACTTTGTGCAATATGTGGTGACCCACTATCCAACGAAGCCATGAAACCGTCAAAACTGCTTCACCACATGGAAGCCAAGCTCACTTCATTAAAAGACGTGCCTTTGGAGTTTTTCAAAAGAATAAAAAATGTGAACACAAAGAACAAAAGTAATTATTGAAGGCCACTACTTCATCAAATGTGTCTGCACTGACAGCATAATTCTTAGTGGCTAACTACATTGCTAAAGCTAATAAGCCCCTTGTTATTAGTGAAGAGTTGGTCCTGGGTGCTGCCAAGGACATTTATCATGAACTTTTAGGAGAGGCTGCATTCAAAAGGTGGACATGTTTCTCTTTCAGTCAACACCACGACTAGACAAGTTGTTGAGATAGCAGAGGATATTGAGGCACAATTGTTAAAAAGGATTAATGAGTCACTGTGGTTTTCAATCCATGTTGGTGAATCTACCAATGCTGACAACAAAACAATGTTTTTGTGTGATATATTTTTCAGGAGGATGTGCCTGAGGATATGTTACGTGCACTTTGCCAACCAACACCACAGCTGCAGAACTATTCAAGTCTTTGAATGATTACACATCAGAAAAATGGAACTGGTCATTGTTTCATCCATTAAGAAATGCTGGCTAGCTGAAAAATGTTACCTGAACTTAACAATGTTTTGCATGATGTGATTAAAATTATACACCACATTAAAGTACATGCCTTTAACTCACTCAAAGCACACATGCCTTCTCTTATACGGAAGTGAGATAGCTTTCTAGCATAGATCGCTGGCCAGAGTTTTTGAGTTACAAGAGCCACTCCAGAGACTTGTTTGAGAAAAACAGTCACCACTGGCAGCACATTTCAGTGACACAGAATGGGTGGCAAAAAACTTGCTTACTTGTGTGACATATTCAACCTGCTTAATGAACTCAATCTATCACTTTAGGGGAGAATGACAACTGTGTTCAAGTCAGTAGGTAAAGTGGCTGCATTCAAAGCCAAACTAGAATTATGGGGGCGATGAGTGAACATTGGGATTTCTGACATGTTTCAAACATTACCAGAGATTTTGAAAGAGACTGAGACAGGGCCTTCTTTCTCTCAGCTGGTGCATGATCACCTATATCAACTTTCAAAAGAGTTTGAGCAATTCTTCCCAACCAAAAAAGACCCCTAAACTGAGAACAAATGAATCTACAACCCATTTGTGAATAGGCCAGGTGAATCAACTTTGTCCAAGCTAGAAAGAGCATCAACTATTTGAGATCACAAATGACTGTGGCCCCGAAAGTATGTTTGAAACAACTTCAAATCTCCATGCGTTCTGTTTGAAAGTCAAGGTGAAATATTCTGAGATTGCCACAAAAGCATTGAAAAGCCGGTTTCCATTTTCAACATCTATCTTTGTGAAGCAAGATTTTCTGCAGTGACAGCTACCAAAATGAGATTAAGGAGTAGACACTTCAGGTGTCAAAAATTTAGGGTGTCACTGTCTCCCATCACCTCCAGATGGGACTGTCTAGTTGCAGGAAAAGAAGTTCAGGGACCCCATTGATTCTACATTATGGTGAGTTGTATAATTACTTCATTATATATTACAATATAATAATAATAGAAATAAAGTGCACAAATAAATGTAAAGTGCTTGAATCATCCTGAAACCAACCCCTCAACCACCGCCCCACCATTTACAGAAAAATTGCTTCCCACAAAACCAGCTCCTGGTGCCAAAAATGTTGGAAATCGCTATATTAGAGGATTCTGCACCATTGGCCATGGCTGAGATACATACACATGACCCCAAATTAGACAATTCATTGTCTTAGTCATGCACATCGCATTCCTTTTTTTCAAGATTCAGAATTAAAAGACACAATCTGTATTTAGCCTAGGTTTAGAGTTTAAGATACAGTAAAATTGGAGCTGAGGCTGCCATAAGTGGACATACAGAATTCAAGTAATTCCAAGAAGCAGATAAACAAAGGATAAAAATGGGGGAGAGAAATATAGCGATCTAGAAGTGTGATTGACCATAGAAACTCTCAAAGATTGAGAAATAAGCCCCGATTGATGACTTTCCAGGTCAGAGTTCAGTTGGACTACATTTCCTCCTTATGAATGTCTGAGTTTACCTCTTGAATCCTTTAATCTATATTGTCTGTTGGTACCTAATTTTGTCACCTTTTATTTCTACTTCTTACTCTGGAAATTGTGCATAATGTATTGTTTTCATATTCTTATACATATAACCACATACCACGTACAAATACTTTGCTTATGTATTTAAGTCTGCTAAGAGCCTAGTCCAAACAATTGCTCCTTTGATAAACCAAATCTAACTTTTAAAGTGTATTTACAAACAAATGCACAGATTTGTTGATTTACAGCAATACATTTAGTAGTTATTTTAGAGTTGCTTTACAGGTACAGTTTTTTGTGTGCCAATTTTATAATTTGAAACAATTTTCCCTGGAGGGTTTAAATGAAGTTTTGTATCTTGGGGAAAGAAGCACACAGAAGTTCTTGCTGAATGCTTTAGGAGATTGCTAAAAATGGAACTGTGTTTCTAAGGACTACTATCATTATAGTATGTCCCACTTTATTGAATTTGCTGTTTTTTACTTAAGAGAAGCTATCTAAATCAGTTGTGTATCCTTGTCAAAACATTTCATTTCTTTGTGTCTCCATTTCCTCATCAATCAAGTGGGAATAATAATAGTATCAACATTATAGGTTAGTTGTAAGGATCAAATGAGATAATTCATTAAAAAAACATTGAACATATGTATTGCATTTAGAACAATGGCTGGGACATATTAAGCATGCAACATATATTAATCAGAATTTTTACTGGATGAAATAATGCATGGAAAGAAGTGGTTCTTCTTTATTTAATACTTACAATAATTCATTTAGCATACAATTTGCCCATTTAATGTGGAAATTTAATGGCTTTTAATATAGTCACAGATTTGTGCAATCATCACCACAATGAATTCTAGAGCATTTTCATCACCTCGAGAAAGTATCCACTATCCATCTCCCAATGCTCCATCAATTTATTCATAAGCAACAATAATCAACATGTCAGCTCTCTGTATTGCCTATTGTGGACATACATCATGATGAATAGACAAAAAAATACATAAAGAAAATTAAGTTTTCAGCTCAATATAACATTTGCCTTGTTGATGATTCTAGAAATAGTGAACCATAATAGATTTCTTGGAAATCTTAAATTAGAGCATATAGTGGCCCATTTTTCTTCCTCAGAAATTTTTCTTTCAACATGGAGGAAGCAGTACCAGGAACTTGGAAGACTGCCCAGTGTGCTCTGCATAGCATTCAATTGACCTTTTGACCTATGTCCCAAATACAGCTTATAACGTGACGATTAGTTCCTTAGTTTGTTTAAGGGCAAACTTACTCCCCTGTGCACAGTGCCATAAAGGAAAAAGTACAAAGTTCCTTTTCTAAGAAAAATGTTCAGGAAACCCAGTGACTGAGATCAACTGCAAAAATTGATTTTGTGAATGGTTTGTTAGAAAACACATAAAATGGTAACATCAGTTCTAATGTGACATTTGAATTGTTTGTATTCCAAGCCTGTGCAGATGGGCAATTCACTTTGTAGGTAATTTTTATGGCTAAGATAACAAACCATCATATTTGCCTTGGACAAACTACCTTATGCTATAGCAATCTTAATCAGTTATATTTCATGAATTTTCAAGTACAGCAATATTATGGACTATATAAAGACTACAAAATCTGGAAACCATTCTCTGATTCTTCCTAACGTAGCTTCCTTGGTATCGTGCACCACTCAAACTGACCGGCTGGATCATGACACCCCCAACACACACAATTTCAAAACTATATTTAGATAATTTTCATATATGAGTGGCATTTTAGCATCAGGATTCTTTGCAACTATTTATTTCTTTAGATATTTTCTTACCTGATAGTAAAGAGCTAAGTGTAGCATACAAAGTTAAGCTGTAGGTAAAATATCCTAGGTATTTGGAAAAAGAAGATAATAGCATAGGCTACAGAAATCCAGGAATTTTGTAATATATTGTTTGCTGATAAAATCTAAATGTCGATGTTACATAGATTTTTGTTTTAACGTTACTTCATAGATTTCCTCAGTTAACCTGCACAGTAATATTGCAACCGATTAAGTCAGTAAACTGAGACCACAAATTTTGGACCTTCACAAAATTCCAACAAAATCTATGACTAGGAAAATTTTATCCAGCTACAGTGATGATTTCTACAATAAGGTAGAGCAGAATATTTTTCAATACCTTGTGCAATTTGTATGTTAATATCAAGTGTGAATGGTATGCTATGATAGAGAAGAGCTAGAAAAATCTATTTTTTACAGATCTTTCTACATTACATGGCACATTGTCTATGAAATCATAGGAAAGCACTCTTACATAGAATTTCTTCAACAATTATAATAAACATGTACATAGTGTGTCTACCAATTACTTGCTCTTGCTGCTACATTACAGGAAAGTATTTAAGAGAAATATAAAACTTTATCCCTCACACAATAAGACATGTTCTATGTATGCTTAACTCTGCCATTATAGAAAGAGGTCACAATTTTTTAAATGATATATATTATCGGATATTTAAACATGTATACATACAAGTCAGATAAAACTGGTTGTATTGTGGAAACTTTCATCATTCTGTTTATGACACATACCAAATAGCACAGCCATTGATTGTATGATACGTTAGGCACTGAGCACTTAAATATCCAATGTGATTAGGTTGACTTTTTGCTATTTATCTGTGGATCATAAAATTACCCTGATTTTGAAAGCATTGTAATTAAAATAATAATATATTGCATTCTAAACATTACATATCTCTAAGATTTTTTAAATGACCCATTCATTTTTACCAGAAGTGTAAAACATGGCAAAAATATCTACGGTAACAAGAGATGTTTGTACCCTCTCTGAAAACAAAATTGAAGCTATTTATTTTCAATGATAGCGTCTTATGTTTAGCTGCTTTGAACAAACATGATGGGGTCAGTTCTAGCTACAACTGTCACTTCTTGTTCAAAGTAAAACTGTGCATACCTTAAACATCTATGATACACTCAATCCTAAATTGTTAGTATTATCCAGTTTTACCAATAAACAATCAAGAAAGATAAGTGCTTGTCACACCTTGATCATGTGAAAGATAGGAAATCCTGATTTTACTTCTTGACAATAAAACAGATGCTTGCTACCTTTGTTATTAACAAAATTTTGACATGGAACTGTAGTGAGTGTTTTGATTAGTATGTTACTAGTATATGTATAAGCATATGTTATAAGTAAACCCCCAACATTTAACCTGAAAAGGTATATTCATCAGCTCTTACTGATAGAATCACTTTAAATACAAATTTTTATGCATCTCTGTTGATTCTATTCTATGATTTCTCAACCTCAACACTATTAACACTTTGGATCAGATAATTGTTGTTAGGCCTGTGCTGTTATTGTAAGATGTTAAGCAGTAAACATGCCCTCTGCCCACTAGATGCCAGTAGCATCCCTCCCAGTTGTGACACTTTTTCCACATCCACAGAAAACCTTAGTATTGTTAGTCTTTTCAACTTGAGCCACTCTGATAGATGTAACGTAGCATTTCCTTGATTATCTTTTTAACATCGGCCACACAGTCACTCTATTTAATTTAGTATCAATATTATATCTTTTTCATCTTTTTATGTTCTTATATTTTGAACTTAACTACTAAATTAATGTAAATTGTCATTTAATGGATTAGATTTACAAATTTTCAAACATGCACTTTACAATATCTACTTTAACTTGCTAATTTAGTCCATTTATATTATTTGTGATTATTGACATATTTGGATTTCTTTTCACCTTTTAATTAATTATGAAGCTACATTAACTTTGAGTGGTCTGACTCAATCTTATTTTTCTCATCAGCCTATCATTTTACAGAAATAATTCTGTAAAACATAAGATTTATAATCATGCTGTTACAAAAATATCTGTATCTCCTTCACAGATTGAAATGTTATTTCCCTTCATTAATTTTACCTGTTCTGTTTTTTTTTTCTGTCTTAGAATATTTTCTTGCAAACACATTGTAACTGACTTTTAATTGTATACAATTGATAAGTGAGTTACATACTTACTGGAATTATTCATAAAATTATACCTATTTTCTATTTCATATTTTCTGCTTCCCATATTATTTTATTGCTGCTTCTTTTCTTCTTTCCTACAATTTTGGATTAATTACATTTCCATTGTGCTTTTGTATTTTTCTAATCATTTGGAAGCTAAAAATACATATATTTGGTTTCTGCATTCTTTCTGAGTGAATGAATTTAAAACATACATCATTAGTTATAAATATTTCTTTTAAAAACTCCTAAAGTTATTCATTTTTAAACCTTCTTTCAAGATAATATGAATGGACTTTAGCAAGTTTAAACTATTACATGATTCCCAACTTTCTCAATATTGTATTATTGTCTAACATGTTGCTTCACTTATTTTTATACACAAATCATCTTGTTATTTTTAAATGATAATTAGTCAGTGAAATTTACTATCATCTTATATCTATTAATCAGTTTCATTCTCTATGTTTCTTATACTCCATATATTCCTTTTGAGTTTGTTTTTGCCTTTTCTTGAAAATATGTCATTTAACAATTATTTTAGTGATGGTCTGTGTGTGGTAACCCTCTTAGCCTTTGAAACATCTAAAATATTTTATTTTATTTTATTACCCCACTGTATGTTTATTTCATTTGGGTACAACTTTCTATTTTTCCCCAGTACTTTGTAAAAGTGTCTCAGCTGTTATCCAGCACATGTTGTTGCTGTTGAAAAGCCTGCTGGTATTCTACTTGCCATTCTTTTTTTTTTTTTTTTTTTTTTTGAGACTGAGTCTCGCTCAGCTGCCCAGGCTGGAGTGCAGTGGTGCGATCTCGGCTGGCTGCAACCACCGTCTCCCGGGTTCAAGCAATTCTCCTGTCTCAGCTTCCTGAGTAACTGGGATTACAGGTACCTGCCATCATGCCCAGCTAATTTTTGTATTTTAGTAGAGACAGGGTTTCACCATGTTGGCCAGGCTGGTCTTGAACTACTGGCCTCAGGTGATCCGCCTGCCTCAGCCCCTCAAAGTGCTAGGATTACAGGCGTGAGCCACCGCACCCGGCCCTACTTGCCATTCTTTACTAGGAAATAGTTTTCTTTTCTTCTTTGATGTTGGCAGTTTTGGTACAGTATAACAAGAGTGATTTATTTACTTATTCATTTTACTTGCTTAGTTTGCAGATACAGGTCTTTCTTCAATTCTGAAATTTTTAAAGTACTATTTCTTTAGCTATAGATTCTTTGCCATTTTTCTATTTTCTTTTTTGGCAACTCTCACGGGTTGTATGTTGAGGCTCTCAATCTAGCCTTAATGCCTCATTACCTCTATGAGCCTATATACACACACACATACACATACGTATGTCCATATCTTTATGTTTTGGATAATTCCATCCCCAAATTTACTAATTCTCTCATATCAATTGTTTATATAGAGTTTATAAGTCAATGGAATTTTAACTTTGCAAACGTCCAAATGTTTGACATTTGATTCCTTTCATACTGACTTGTGTTTATTTCCTTTCTCAGTTTTTGGTTCATGAGTTTATTTAAAAAAAAAAAAAAAACTTTCATTATTTCTGGCTAGGTGCAATGGCTCATGCCTCTAGTCTCAGAACTTTGGGAGGCTGAGGCACCTGAGGTCAGGAGTTCCAAACCAGCCTGACCAACATGGTGAAACCCTGTCTCTACTGAAAATACAAAAATTAGCTGGGCGTCGTGGTGCACACCACTGCAATCCCAGCTACTCAGTAGGCTAAGGCAGAAGAATCACTTGAAGAACCCAGAAGATGGAGATTGCAGTGAGCTGAGATGATTCCACCGCATGCCGGCCTGGGCTACAGAATGAGACTCTGTCTCAATAAATAAATAAATAAAAATAAATAAATTTTAAGACTTAAAAAACTTCCATTATTTCTAATATATGTTTGAGAATTCAGCCATTACTTGTATTCATTTATTTTGCAAATAATAACATAGAACTATTTGTGGTTTTCATATATTTAGGGAGTAAAGTACAGGTTTATTTCATGCATATACTGTATATTGGTGAAGTATGGGTGTTTAGTGTACTTATCACTGGAATAGTGAACATTATACACAATAGATAGCTTTTCAACCCTCATTCTTGTCCCACCCTCCCACCTTCCAGTCTCCAATGTCCATTATTCCATTGTGTATGTACATGGGTACCCACTGTTTAGCTCTCTCTTATACATGAGAACACGGTGTATTTGACTTTGTTTCTGAGTTATTTCACTGAGGATAATGGCCACCCCAAAAGATATAATTTCACTTCTTTATGGTTGAGTAGTATTCCATGATGTGTGTGTGTGTGTGTGTGTATACATGGTATATATACCTGTGTATATATACCACTTTTTTATGGCTGAGTAGTATTTCATGGTGTGTGTATATATATACATGTATGTATACTGTGTATATATACATGTATATATACCGTGTGTGTGTATATATTCACACACGTGTGTATATATACTATATATACATATATATACACACACACACATACCCACCATGGAATAATACTCAGCCATAAATTAGCATCACACCCTGCTAATTTTTGTATTTTTAGTAGATACAGGGTTTCACCATGTTGGCCAGGCTGGTCTCAAATTCCTGACCTCAGGTGATTCACCCACCTGGGCCTCACAAAGTGCTGGGATTACTGGCATGACCCACCATGCCCAGCTATGCCACATTTTCTTTATCTAGTCCTCCACTGATGGATGCTTAGATTTATTCCTTACTTTGTTGTACTAAATGTTGTACTAAATTACATTCCCACCATGTATAAGTGTTCTCTTTTCTCCACATTTTTACCAACAGATGTTGGTTTTAAACTTTTTAATAATAGCTATTCTGACTGGTGTTAGATGGTATCTCCTGTGGTTTTAATTTGTATTTCTCTGATGATTAGTGATATTGAGCATTTTTTCGTATGTTTGTTGGCAGATTGTACGTCTTCTTTGGAAAAATGTCTGTTTATTTCCTTTCCCACTTTTTAAATGGTTTTTTTTCTTGTTGAGCTGTTTGAGTTCCTCATAGATTCTAGAATTAGCCTTTTGTTAGATGCATATTTTGAAAATATTTTTCTCATTCTGTTGGTCGTCTATTTACTCAATTGTTTATTTTGCTATACGGAAGTTTTTTAGCGTAATTAAGTTTCATTCGTCTATTTTTGGTTTTGTTGCAGTTGCTTTTGAGGACTTTTGTCTAGGCCAATGTCCATAAGAGTTTCTCCTGGGTTTTCTCCCAGGATTTTTATAGTTTCAGATCTTATGTTTAAGTCTTTAATCAAGGAAATAGATAAATTTCTGGAAACGCACAACCTCTGAATACTGATCCAGGAAGAAATAGAGCTTCCAAACCAACCAATAATGAATAGTGAGATGGAATTAGTATCAACAAAATAAAAATAAAAATAAATTATAAGAAAAAAAGTCCAGGATGAAATGGATTCACGTCAAATTCTACCAAACATACAGAGATCTAATACCAATCCTCCTGAAACTATGCCCAAAAATTGGGGAGGGGGAGTTCTCCCAAACTTATCATACAAAGCCAGTATCATTCTGCTACCAAAACCAGACAAGGACACGACCAAAAAAAGAAATCTGCCAATGAATATCCCTGATGAACATATATACAGAAGTCTTCAACAAAATACTACCAAATCATATCCAACAGAGCATTAGAAAGTTAGTACACCATGAAAAGATTAGACTTATCCCACGGATACAAGGATGTTTCAACCTATGCAAATCAATAAAGTGATGCATCATATAAACAGAATTAAGGTTAAAAACTATATGATTATCTCAATAGATTCAGAAAAAGTCTTCAGTAAAATTTGGCATCTCTTCACAATAAAAATCCTCAACAAACTAGGCATAGAAAGAACGTATCTTCACCGCTTTTTTTCTTTTAGATAGAGCCTGCCTCTATCACCCAGTCTAGAGTGCAGTGGCATGATCTCGGCTCACTGCAAGCTCCACCTCCTGAGTTCAAGCAATTCTCCTACTTCAGTCTCTTGAATAGCTGGGAATACAGGCACGAGCCACGACACCGGGCTAATTTTTATATTTCTAGTTGAGACAGGGTTTTGCCATGTTGTACAGGCTGGTTTCAAACTCCTGACCTCAAGTAAACCACCTGCCTCAGCCTCCCAAAATGCTGGGATTACAGGCATGAGCCACTGTGCCTGGCCTTTCACCAATCTTGATTCAACATACAACTGGAATTCCTAGCCAGAGCAATCAAGCAAGAGAAAAATGTCAGAGACATCTAAATTGGAAAAGAGAAAGTCAAATTCACTGACGATATAATCTTATATCTAGAAAATCCCAAGGACTCTGCCATAAACACTCTTAGATTTGATAAATTAATTTAGTAAATGTTCAGGATATAAAAATAATATACAAAAAAAAGCATTTCTATACACCAATAACAATTTAGCCAAAGACCAAATCAAGAAGGTAATCCCATTTATAATATTTACTAAATAAAATAAAATGTCTCTGAATATGTTTAACCAAGGAGTTGAAAGATTTCTCTAAGGAGAACTACAAAAAACTGATGAAATAAATTGTGAATGACACAAACAAATAGAAAAATGTCTTATGTTAATGGATTAAATGTAACAATATTGTTAATATGCCTCTACTGCCCAAAGCAATCTGTAGATTCAATGCAATCTCTCTCAAATTACCAACATCATTTGTCACAGAATTAGAAAAAAAAATCCTAAAATTCAAATGGAGCCAAAAAAGAGCCTGAATGGTCAAAGCAACCCTTAACAAAATGAACAAAGCTGGAGGCGTCACATTATCTGACTTCAAATTATAGTGCAAGGCTATAGTACCAGCATGATACTAGAATAAACACAGATACATAGATCAGTGGAATAGAATAGTGAACCCAGAATTTAAACCACATACCTACAAACGATTCCTTAACAGAGTCAACAAAAATATGCACTGGGGAAATGACACCCTATTCAATAAATGATGCAGAGAAAAATGGATAGCCATATGCAGAAGAATGAAATTGAAGCCATACCTCTCACCATGTGCAGAAATTACCTCAAGGTGAACATAAATATTACTAATATTTGCTCAACATCTTTGTAACATTAATTTTTTCATAATGTTTGATCATTTTTAACTTTAGTTATTTGATAATCCCTAAGGCTGTGTCTCCACGTGCAGAAAATTATTTGAGCCTTCCTTTGAGAGGATGACACTTAAAACGCTATTTAAAGCAGGGTATTAGCTCTAGCTCCCTTATCTAAACAAGGCACCAAACACGTAAGAACCCTCTTACCTCAGATACTAAGCTGCTGACAGCTGGCCCAGAGCTTCATTCTAGTTCACATTTTTATATTGCTGTTCAATTTTTGTTCCATAAAAAGTTCATATGTATTTTTTCTAGGTATAAAGTTTTCAGTTTTCTCTTTTTTTTTTTTTGTCTCCTTGCTTTGCATTTGACCATAGAATATTCTGATTCAATTTTGTTAGCAACCTCTCTTCTCAGATTTATTATCTTTCCTTCTCTGTAAAGCGTTATACTCCAAGAAACTGATTTAACAGACTTTGTTGCCCAAACTTCTTGGATTTTTCTAAGGCACACATGAGGAGGAAATCAGGGGACAAAAAGCTGAGAGAGCAGGGCTGGAAGTGATAATAATTTCCCCTGCCTGCATTTCTATAAGTAATTCCTTCATTTCAGTCTCTGTATTGGACCCATCTGAATTGGATTCTGCTTCCTGCCCAGACTGACGTACAGGGGATGTGATGATGTTTGCAAGCACCATTCCATCTTGACAGGAAGCCCCTTAGTGTAGCCCTTAACCACTTCCAAAGTGCTTTAGCACATTAGTTTTGGTAAGCTCATAGAGACACATTTATTAAATTTGCTCACACAATACCTTACAGATATTTCACTGAGAGCATTAACATAGATCTCTAACTGTTTCTGTAAGAACAGAACCAAGTAGTTCTGAGAACCAAGAATAAGTTTGGCTGGATGTGGCTCTGTTTGGCTACATTTGTCTTCTTCTAATACATATTCCATATCAAATAAAATACAACCCTAAAATAGATGTATCAGAATTGTTCCCAAGCTGCTCTTCTAATTATTACTGTTAGACTCTTGGGTAAAATGGTTAAAAACTTGGGGATGCACTAACTTCACTTTATATGGAGTAAAGGATTAGGAAACTAACTTCTCAACAGACTTCATACAAGAATTTCACCTTTTGAAGTGTTCCAGGAGTTCCACTAACCAAATTGAAAAGTGTGTTAACATTTACCTCATGAGACAAATGTTCTATTTCTTAACATATACTCTGCACTCTACAGTTTGACACACTCATCAAATTCCATAAAGACATTGACAGCAAACAAAATTATAATGGCATCTTGTCATTGCACGCTTATCAAAAAATCAGAAACTGGGAGTAGGATAAAAAGATGTTTTTTGGGTGTGGGGGAGTTGATCAGCATGTCTAAAAATATAGCAGTTCCTAAGAGGTAACTTCCTGCTTGTGTACACACTCACATTCACATGATACATAGGCAAGTACAGAAATTGTTCCAAATAATTGCTCATCTTTGGTTCATTCGTATATCAAATTTTCTGTATGGTAGTAAGTCTGTTTAGGAATAATATGGTTTGGATTTGTGTCCCTGCCCAAATCTTATGTTGAATTATAATCCTCAGTGTTGGAGAAGGGGCCTGGTGGGATGTGATTGGATCATGGGGGTGAACTTCCACCTTGTCGTTAAGATAGTGAGTGAGTTCTCTTCAGATATGATTGGTTAAAAGTGTGTGGCACCTCACCCTTCGCTCTCTTCCTCCTTCTTCCACCATGTAAAACATGCCTGCTTCCTCGGCTGCTATGATTCAGAATTTCCTGAGGCCTCACCAGCCATGCTTCCTGTACAGCCTGTGGAACCATGAGCCAATTAAAGCTCTTTAAATATATATATACACACATTTGTCAGTTCTAGGTATTGCTGTATACAGTGTGAGAATGGATTAATACAGAATATTGGTACTGAGAGGTGAGGCATTGCTGTGAAAACACCTGAAAATGTGGAAGTGAATTTGGAACTGGGTAACAGGCAGAGGTTGGAAGAGTGTGGAGGGCTCAGAAGAAGACAGGAAGATGTGGGAAAATCTGAATCTTCCTAAAGACTTGTCAAATGGTTTTGACCAAAATGTTGATAGTGATATAGACAGAAGGGGCCAGGCTGATGAGGTCTCACTTGGAGATGAGGAACATATTGGGAGCTTTGAACTTGAGAGTGATGATTTAGTGTATTTGACAGAAGGAATTTCTAAGCACCAAAGTGTTCAAGAATGACTTGGCTGCTTCTAACAGCATATACTCATATGCATGAGCAAAGAGATGATCTGAAACTGAAACTTATATTCAAAAGGGAAGCAGAGCATAAAAGTCTGAAAAACTTGTAACCTGACCATGTGGTAGAAAAGAAAAAGGCATTTTCTGGGGAGGAATTTAAGCCAGCTGAGAAATTTGCATAAGTAAAGGGGAGCCAAATGTTGATAGCCAAAATAATGTAGAAAATGCCTCAAAGGCAACCTCTCCCATCACAGGCCTGGAGGCCTAGGAAGGAAGAATGGTTTCATGGTCCAGGCCCAGGGCCACTGCTGCTCTGTGCAGCCTCAGGACATGGCATCCTGCATCTCCACAGCTCCAGCTCCAGGAGCATTTGACCATAGAAAATGCCAGTGGCTTAAAGGGGCCAAGGTACAGTTCACACTGTTGCTTCAGAGAGTGAAAGCCATAATTTTGGGGACTTCCATGTAATTTTAAGCCTGTAGATGTGCAGAGGGCAAAAGTTGAGGCATGGGAGGCTCCACCTAGTTTTCACAGGATGTATGGAAATTCCTGGATGTCTGCTGCAGGGGCGGAGCCCTCATGGGGAACCTCTACTAGGGAAGTGTGGAAAGGAAATGTGCAGCTGGAACCCCACACAGAGTCCCCACTGGGACACTGCTTAGTTGTGCTGTGAGAAGAGGGCTGCCCTCCTCCAGATCCCAGAATGGTAGATCCACCAACAGCTTGTACCATGCACCAGGAAAAGCCACAGACACTCAACACCAGCCCTTGAGAGCAGCCATGGGAGCTGAGCCCTGCAGAGCCACAGCCACAAGACAGGAGCTTCTCAAGACTTTAGGAATCCACCCCTTGCATCAGTGTGGCCTGGATATGAGACATGGAGTCAAACAAGATTATTTTGAAGCTTAAAATTTAATGCCTGCCCTGCTGGATTTCAGACTTGCATGAGGTCTGTAGCCCCTTTGTTTTGATCAATCCATTTAAAAGTATACTTTCTAATTGAAAGTATATAGCACCTTCCCCTTTTCTCTCGTCCTCTTCCTCTAGGCATGTAAGACATTCTTGCTTCCCCTTTGCCTTCTGCCATGATTGAAAGCTTTCTGAGTCCTCACCAGCCATTCTTCCTGCACAGTCTGTGGAACCATGAACCAATTAAACCTCTTTACCTAAAAATTACCAAGTTTCAGGATTTTTTATAGCAGTGCAAGAACAGAGCAATACAGGATTTAATATGAATATTTTTAATTTATAAGAAAAACAAGAGACAGAACAGTTTTTTACAAAAAGGAAATATGTATCTCACTTGAGCATAAAACTGTTTTTATTAGATGCAACATCAGAAGAGAGACAAATAGGGAAGGAGTTATAAAATATATTCTACTACAGATTTTTGTTCAATCAAATTAAATCAATTTATAACGGGTCCATATCTATTTCTACATGCTGACCTAGGTCATGGAGATTCAAGGACAACTAAATTTTAGTTCTACCATTAAGGAGTTTATAAACTGATCTATAACCATTCAAACTGTCATAAGTTGAATAATACTACTTGAGAATCCTGTAAGTGGACAGGATTCATTGTAATCAGAAATATCCAAGTAGATTTCATATAAAAATTGACAATGATAAGAAGCTTAAAGTGTAAAATGATTTCAGTAGTAGAAAATGTCAGACTGAGCATTGGTCAATTGCATTCTAGATAATAGTGTAACTAAGGACGTGGAGGTGTAATAATGTATCATGTGTCCTGGGACTAGCACATAAAAATAAATTTATATTTCAATGTAGCACAGTGATTAAGTGCAGGCACACTGGATTCAGACAGGCATGAGTGCCATTATTAGTTCTTTCATTTACTACAAATGTAATATAAATCCTGTATCTTAATCACTACATCTGAAAATGAGAAATATAATACTATCTAACTTACAGGATTTATTTAAATATACAGTGTTGTAATGTATGTAATTGGTTAGCATCACAAGACCCAGTATATAAAATAGAACACTCAATAACACAAAATTTCTCCAGAACTTAGGGTGTTTGAGTGAGATTTGAGTAATGAAGCTAAAGAGCAAGTTGCCAAGTTAGAGTGGGGTCAAATGAAGAAATAAAAGATCTCAGAATGCTCATCTGCATACCACTTTTACCCAAGTTAATTCAGAGCTGGGAAATTATATTTAATGTAATCCCAAAAATGGTCAAAAAATTGTTTGGAAACTCAGTATCTCAATAGTTTATACAGACCTTAAGCTTCAAGAAAATTCTATTTTTTATCTCTATTCCACTGAATAACTGGCCAGAGCAATTCTACAATAAATTAATACATGCAAAAATATGCTTTTTAAAATAAAGCACATTATAGTTAGAAAAACTAGAATAACAAATATTCCTTTTTGCTTAAAAAGAGTAACAGATCAACTAAATAACTTGCAGATCTTGATAGATGTAAAGAATATTTAAGCACTATTTCCTGGAATCACAAAATAAATTACTTGAAGTTAAAGAAATTTAAGGGGTGGAGAATAGGGAAAGAAGCTTCCTATTTGCTAACAGGAGCACAGGAAACACACAAGACACATGATGTCATAGAAAGAGCTCTTGGGATTGAAAGAAAAAGAGCACCTTTTCTTACGGGTCATGTGAACTTGAGGGCATCATTTGATCTCTCTGGGCCTCGGCTTCTTCTCAGGCAAGATGATGATCTCCTCTTTACTTTTAAGAGTTATAATGTGGCACTCTCTGTTCCTTCTCCTTCCAAAGAATCCCTTCTGCCAATGAAATTTTGAAGAATTCAAGAGCTTCATAGTGACATACATTCTCCATATGGCCTGGATGTTGACATTTGCCTTGCTTTGTACACTCTGTCTTTCCCACCCTCTGTAATAAGCACACCTCTGTTCTAAGTGAACATGTAGCTGGCTGTCTTTGTTGGGTGAACTGAGTATCATTTTGGCATTTTTTTCTACCTCCTGTTAGTATAAGGATTTCAGTTCTACTGAAGCACAAGACGGTACTCAGGTCTGTGGTTCCATGCCAAATGTTTGGTTCTTCATTATCATTTAAGAGAGAGCATACAAAAAAATCCCAAATTTTGGTCACTTAAAAACATGTTATAGTAATGGACATATTTTAGATATTCAAGCATAACCCCTGGCAGAGCATTATCCTTTGAACAATTTATCTCATTTTAAAAATATGTCATTTTATTGGTGCAATGGGTTTTATGTTGTTGTTGTTTGGTTTATTTTTATTAAAGGGAATTACAAAAGGTTTAACATGAGTTCAGTAGAGTTTACCACAAACCCCCCCCCCTTGTCTCTGTTTGAAATATCACTAACTTAAGTAACTGATATTAGGAGAACTTCACAGTTACCTTGGTAAAACTGAATGTTAACTAAAAATAGCACATATAGAATAAAAAATATTTGAGGCAAAAAAACTCAATAAAAATAGAAATTATTTATTTTAAATGTTATATCTGCCCTCTTAGAAAATTCCATATATTAATTTTCCAAGCTTAATGTTATATGTGTCCTGGAAATATGGCTTGAAGTGTAATTATGTTTAATGCAAATATTTTTGTATGAACTTGATTCCTTAACTAATAACTAATTGTCTTTTCTGGGGAATATATGTTCCTTGATCTCACAGCAGAATGTAATTTATTATGCTTTTTGCACATTTACATTTTGTGACCCACTTAGGTTAAAACTAATTCCTGTATACATAAGCTTTGTACAGGAAATGAGTAATTTTTATTTCATCTTCATACAGGGAATTAGTCAGATATTGGCAATGAGATGCAGTATGTCATCAGGGTTCATATTGCATAAGACTCTAAAAAGGAAACTTCTCTAATAGAGGGAACAAAGAAAGCAAATTCCAGCAATGTTATTTAATTGTTATATATTTTTTATTGTAAAGTATTAATCTATCAAAAAATATTTATAGAAATCCAGCTATATCTACAGCTCAAATCAGCTGCAAAATAATATAGAGTGTGGGAATGAAGTAGAGAATAAAATTACCATAATAGTCATCCTAAATTTTCACATAACTTATTTGAGCCTAAAATTCCATATAATGTGGAAATATCATATTATATGGTAGTTAACATTATGCTGGGTTTTGAAAGCTCCTTATTAGTTGAACTGGACAGTTTTCTAAACTCTGTTTCTTAGTTTCCTCCTCTGTAAAATGTTGGTAATTATGACACCTACACCCTAGGTTTATAGGAGGATTAAATGGGTCAGTCACTGCAAGGTCCTTAGCAAATTGCCAGATATATAGTAACCACTCAAAAAATATTTGCTCTTACTTATGCTTTTTGTCTGTCTGCTGTAGTTCAGGCTGCTTATAATAAAGTTCCATAGACTGGGTCACTTATAACAACAACAGAATTTTTTTTTCTCACAGTTCTCAAGGCAGGAAGTTTGAGATCACTGTGCCAGCATGGTTGGGTTCTGGTGAGGGTCTGATTCCAGGTTGCAGACTTCTCATGGTATTCTCACATGGCAGAAAAGAAGGCAAATGAACTCTTTCGGATCTCTCTTATATGGCCTTAATCCCATTCATGGAGGCTACACCCTCATTCTCTAATCATCTCCCAAAGGCCTCCATTATACCACCATATTGGGAGTTTTAATATCAACATATGAATTTCGAAGAGCGAACGCCAACATTCAGTATCCGGGGTATGGGAAGGTACATTGAACACATTCCATATTGGCGAAGAAAAGGTTGCAAGAAAGGAGAGTGGAAAAAAGAAAAAAAGATCAAGAAAAAAAAATGAGCAGTGTTTAACAGCATAAAGATATTAGTCTTGATCTCAAGTAATTTATAGTATATAGGGGAACAACACTTTATTAAAATCAATTTAGATATTATCAAATAATATACCAAGGTACTTACTCTAAATATAAATAAATTATGAGAAAGGAGAAAAACAGTGAGCAGAAATTGTCAAAAAGACTTCTTGAGGAAACCAACCTCAGTCATATGATATCAAGGCATTAATGCCATTTTTATACTGTCTTCTCTCCATCTTCCACTTCTTCTAAAATAATGCAAATAAACTGAAATATATCAGTCTACAACTTTAACTTGGTTAAATTGGCTAAACATTTTTGTTGTTATTAAGCTGAATTATTCCATGAAGTAACTTTCTAGAAAAAGGAATTTGAATCCTTTGTAGGTCTATATAACATAACTCTGCCCCAGAATTTTCCATTAAATAAAATAATGACATCAAGTTGCAGGCAAGAGAAACCCAGACAAATTATTGGCTACTGTCAGACATGAACCTGTATTTGATATTATTTTATTTTTCAGCCAACCTTTGTAGGCTATTTTCTGCCACTGTAAGCTAAGTGAGACAGCAAATTGGATACTTTATATATTATCTACCCAGTCTTTCATTTTTCTGGAAACTTCCCCGTCTGAGCACATATAGTTGGTTATAGGAGTAATTCTTGGCAGCCTTATTCCTACAGCATGACTCTGCACTCTGGTTTTAGTTGATGGAGCCAACAATCTAAGGACAGTCGTCAATTTCCTCCCTAAGAATTTTCAGCTGGGGCCCAAAGAGATAATTTCTCTCTTGAAGTTGGTCATCTAACCTATAATACAGTAATATTTTAGCTATGTAGGTCATATTTTTCGCCATGTGAACTCGAGAAGCCACAGGCTGGGGAGAGGGAGGTGCGAAGAAGAACTAAATGAAGAACATACAAAATGAAGAACAAATGAGAAACAAAGGCAAAGTCCTTTGTACATTTTTGGTTCCCTATTTTGTTCAGAGACACCTCATGTTATTAAAATAAAGGAATTGTTTATTCTTATTTATGCTACCTTGAATTAGTCTGTCTTGCTTATAGCTGAAAAAAGAATATGGATGATATGTGGTTCAATGATACTTGGAATTTTTTTCCTTGTTTGTTCCAGCTTCATTACAGATTGAAAGTATGTGAGAGTCAGGATTCCAGTAAGATATGTCTTATGGCAAAATCAAAGAATACTGGGAGCAGAAACCCTCAGATCAACTGGAAAGGAATGAAGGGATACGTTGTGTGGCAGAAACTAAGCCTGACTGTCTAAGGAAAGTATGCTGACTTTAAGATTTTATGTAGACTGCCTTCAACTTGAAGTCATTATTTTTTTTAAATAGAAAATTCTGGGATAGTTATGTTACATAGACCCACAAAAGATTCAACAATCATTTGAAGTAATTCTGGGGAAGAAAGAATATACTTCCTTCTCTAGAACTAGTTCAACTTACACGTAAGGAAAAATGATTTTAACTATGCTGATTTTAAGATTATGAATATGTTGACCAACGCCTAATTTGCCTGGAGTGTTTCTAGTTTCAACGTTCAAAGTACTATGTCCAGGAAACTTCCTGAATCTTGAACAAACTGGAAAACTTGGTCACCCTACTTCTACGATACGTCTAAATTCAAATTATTTCCCTCAAAATTTTTTGAATTATCCATAGAAAAATATGATTTATTTATCTTCTCTTCAATTTGTTGCATTAATTGAATTTTGAAGAGGTTACCTATTAATAGCACTCTTATTTTTCAGAAGTCAAGGCTAAGACTAACTTATCCAAAATGAGGAAAAAAATACATTTATTTGAATCCCTGGTTGGTGTTTTTTAAAATTTTATTATATTTTAAAATATATTTTAAAATTTTATTATAATTTTATTTTAAATAGTAAAACTTTATTATAACATGTTGTTTAGTTAAAAGAGTTCTCAGATAGATTGAATCTCTTTGCTCACAATGTTCTACCTGTTAATTATGAGAGCTTTGGTATGCACACGCCTCTGGTTACATGATACTCTCAACCAGCTGCAGGTGTCAAGAACATGAACATCACAGAATCTGGAACCTAGTCATGACTGCACTACCATCATGGGACCTGGAAAAGTTGCTTAAACTTTCTTAGGCTAACTTTCTTTACTAGCAAAATGAGATAAGCATAATACATTTCTCAGAGGGTCTTGGTGAAGATGAAATGCACTTTTGCATATGAAAAAAAAAATCATAGTACCTGGATCCTGCTAGGAACCCAGTTAATGGTTGCAATTATCCATTACTTCATTCAATCTGATATTTACCTTCACCTTGTGAGCTAGGAAGAGTGAGGGTACTATAACCCTGTTTTGCAGTCGAGAAAACTCAAAATTAGAGAGAGAGAAAATTGAGACATTCCATGTAAATTGTGACAGAGCCTCTGTCTACTTGAACTCAAGTTCTTCTGACTTCAGGCCAGGACTTGTTCTACCAACTATGTTTCCTTTGGGGTAAAAACAAACAAACAAAAAAACCCTGTATTTTTTCTTGTTACATTTCAGGAAAATAGGTGTTTAAGTGTTGAATATGCCTCTGTCTAAATGATGCCTAAGCAATAAAACAAAACACAAAAAAGAAATGCCCCTATTGTTTCAGGAGATGCCAAGCTTTCTACAGGGATTCAAAGATTCAATTTCTCACTTGTTAATCTCTGTTAGGAGTTATGAGGCAATAATTATTATCATCTCAATTGCCAGGCATTATCCAAAATGAATCATCATATGGTCATAAAATATTATCTGGTACCAAAGAATATACTATCAAAACAAATGAAATAAGTGAAGATAAAACTTTTTAAAATTTGTATTTATTTTTTCTAGATGGGGGTCTCAGACTGTCACCCAGGCTGGAATGTAGTGGCTCTGTCTCCGCTCACTTCAAGCCTCCACCTCCCAGGTTCAAGTGATCCTCCTACCTCAACCTTCTGAATAGTTGAATAGCTGGGACTGCAGGCGCACACCACCATGCCCGGTTAATTTTTGCAATTTTTGTAGAGATGACGTTTCGCCATGTTGCCCAGGCTGGTCTCGAGCTCCTGGACACAAGCAATGCACCTTCTTTGGCCTCCCAAAGTGATAGGATTACAGGTGAGAGCCACCATGCCAGTTAAAACTTATTTTTTAAACAAGCTATATTAAAAAGAAAGTATTGTTGAATTTATTTAGTATAAAACCTTGACTTTAAAATTCATACGAATATTGTTTAGAGACATTAATTGTTAGAGAAATCGAGTTTCCATAGTCTGAACTCCAAAAACAAAAACCTCACATTTCAAAAATCGTTAGAGAAAAACTCAGAACAAATGATATAATGGGAATGCACATGTTTTTGGTTTTGTGATTGCAGTGAATGAATAGAGAAAAATCTGATTTATGAATTTACAAGACCTAATCGATAGAATTTATGCTGCCAATAAAGTTGTTTGCAACATTTTTAATTGAATGTTTTTTATGCCTGCATAGATCCTACGGCATCTATAGAACTACTAACATAAATCTTTTCAGAAAAAGCAAGACAGAAGTATGCTAATACACAGGAGTAAGAAAAGCAAGTCTTTTTTTTTTTCTTGCTATACAGAAATAGTTTGCAATCATGTCACACATACAAAGTAAATTATTGCCAGACCTGTAATCCTAGCACTTTGGGAGGCTGAGGCTGGTGCTGGAGTCCAGGAGTTTGAAACTAGTCTGGGCAAAATGGTGAAACCCCATTTCTACAAAAAATACAAAAATTAGCCAGGCATGGTGGCATGCATCTGTAGTCCCAGCTACTTGGGAGGCTAAGGTGGGAGTATCACCTGAATGCAGGAAAGGTTGAGGCCACAATGAGCTGTGATTTCACCACTGCACTCAAGCCTGGGTGACAGAGTGAGACCGTGCCTCAAAAAAAAGTAAAATAAGTAGATTGCCTTAGGAAATTAGTCATAATCCCTTACAAGTACTGTGTTAGGAAAAATTCTCACTTTATTTTTGAATAAAATGTATTTATTGATATATTTGATGGTTAACTTTATGTGTCAACTTGGAGTCATGAGGTACCCTGCTTTCTGGTCAACCATTATTTTAGGGTGTGTCTGTGAGGATGTTTCCAGAAGAGATTAGTGCTTGAATCAATAGACTGAGTAAAACAGATCATCCTCCCCAATGTGGATAGTCCTCATCCAATCTTGTAGAGACCTAAACAGAACAAAATGGCAGAGGAAGGGAGAACAGTATCTCTCTGCTTGATTATCTGAGCTGGAACATAAGCCTTCTTCTTCCCTTGAACTGGAACTTACATCATCAGTGTTCCTGGTTCTCAGACATTTGAGCTCGAACTAGAACTTATGCCATCATTTCTCCTGGTTCTCAGCCCTGTCTCAGCCCTTTAGACTTGTCCGGGAACTACACCTCCAGCTTACATTAGTCTGTAGATTGTGAGACTTCTCAGCTTTTATAGTCATCATACGAGCCAATTCCCTCTCTTTCTCTTTCTCAGTCTGTCTTTCTGTGCTTCTCTCACTCCAAATACACACACACACACACACACACACACACACACACACGCACATGCACACACATATATGTGTGTATGTATTTGGAGAGAGAGAAGCACAGAAAGAAATACGTGTGCATACACACACACACATGTGTGTATATGTATCTCCAATCAGTTCTATTTCTCTGGAAAACTCTGACTAATAAAGTAAGCCATTATTCTCATGAATTAATTTTTTCTTTTTTCCTGATCATCATCTGCCTCTTCACAAAGTTGAGTGTCTACATTTGCAAAAAGAAAGCATGTAAGTTCTCCATTATTGTACAAGGAAATGACACTATATTCCTATTTTATTTTCTTATTTTATGAAAGTTATATTGTGTTAAATTATTTTTCTTTTATTTGATAAATGTTGGTTTGTGTGTATATATATACACACACACACTATATATATACATATATGTACAAATACTATATATTATATATAAAATATATAGTATATATACAATACATACTATATACACAATATGTATATATATTCACACTGTATATGTATATATATTTACTACATATGCTATATATATATATAGTAAATAGTGCTATATTAGGCATTGACAAGAATAGATATACATATCTCCTTTGTAAATAGTGCTGTATTAAGCATTGACAAGAATGAACTGATCCCTGCCTTTATGGCAGGACAGTTTAGCCAAGAAGATTATATATGCTATTTGAATAATATTCACAGACTCATTAATTAAGTAAAGGATCTAAATAGTTTTATTTGCTGTAGACTTCCAGTATTTTATCCATATATTATGTTAACATGTCATTTTGTTTCTCTTTAACCTTTGCCAATTTGGCAGGCAGAAAATTGTACCAGATTGATGTTTAATTTTTTGTTTCTTTAATATTAAGGTTAATTTTATATGTTTATTATTCATTTAGGCCTGCAATTTTTGTTATTGATGTTTTCCTGAGCTATTATTTATTAATAACATATCTTTATATGTAAATTGTGTTTATCTTTTCTCTGTAAGATTACAAAAATATAATCCTAATTTTGCCTTTGATTTTTAATTTTATTTACAGTACTTGGAAACAGGCAGTTTGAATTTTTTTAATATTAAATCAGTAAATTGTAGTGAACAATAATGAAGTGCTAACTGTTCCCAAACACTTTAACAATACTTTATATTTTTTATCTTGTTTAATTTAATCACAGCTTTACTAAATAATATTGTTATCTTTGTTTTATATGTGGGAAAGTAAAACTTTTTAAAGAAGATCATTTAATTTCAATAAATTTATTCAACTAAGACAATGAATTTAAACCGTAATGTTATTCCTTCAGTCTTCTGTCTTGAGTGCCATGTTTAGAAAGCAAATGCACTTGCTTCAACATTATTATATCTTCCTGTGTGCGTGTGCTTTCTTATTTTTTATCTACAATGCATGAAATAATTTGATAATTAAAAGTATAAAATTTCTGCAATCAATTTTGATCCATGGTGGAAGGTAGTAATATAACAGAGAGCTATACGGGTTCCAGTTCCAAAATCTGTATATAGACCCTGACTCAATTCTGAGTTGACAACTGAAGCATTCATGCTCAGGAGAAATTCATAGAGGCTCAAAGGAAAGCAATTGGAAAGAACTGAGCACATATCTCAGCTTCTCCACTCCTGAAGAGACAGAGTTTAGAATGTGTCACCTGATAGGCTAACTGCCTTTTAGAACAAAAATGAACAGCAATCCAGAGTTTCTACAAGTATTAACTTAATATCTAGAATACAGTCTAAAATTATTTTGAATATTGAAGCATCAATTAGAAACAGACATTGCGATGACTTAAAATATTGAAAGTACCTGATAAAGACTTTATAACTATATTTTACGTATAAAGACAGTAAAAGAAAATATGGCCTTAATAAGTGAATAGATGGTGACTCTCAACAGTGAAATAGAAATGACAAAAATATTAAAATGAAAATTCCAGAATGGAAAAGTACAACATCTGAAATTTAAAAAATCACTGGATGGGCTTAATAGCAAATAAAGGTGACAGAAGCAGACACAACTGAACTTAAAATTAGATTCATATAAATTATCCAAAATAAAAAGCTGAAAAAGTTTTAAAAAACAGGGTTTCAGTGATCTGTGGAACAATATCAGAAGATATGAAATATGTGTAATTAGTAACAGATGGAAATATTTTTTGAGACAGAAAAAGTAATGGAAGAAATAGTAAAATAAATTTTCTAAAATTTGGGGGGAATAGATAAACTTGCAGATACAAGAAGTTCAGTGAGCCTTAAAGATGATGAACCCAAAGAAAACCGTAATGATACTCAATATAATCAAATGGACTAAAATCAAAACCAGAAAAATATTAAAAGCAGCCTAGGATAACACATTGCTTAGAGAGGAACAAACATTCAAATAACTGAGTATCTCCCATGAGAAGCCAAGGGGAACTCAAGAAAATGACACAGTATTTTTTTTTAAATTCTAAAAGAAAGAATTGTCAAATCAGAATTATTTATTCAGAAAAAATTCCTTCACAAATGAAGGCGAAATAGACATTCTCAAATAAAGAGAAAATAAGATAATTTTGCTTGCAGTAATGATCTAAAGAAAAAACTAAAAGTAGTTATTTAGAAAGAAGGGAACCGAAACGAGAAGGAAATTTGGAGCATCATGAATGAAGCAATAGAAACAGAAATGTTAAATCAGTTAGTAAACAAAATAAACTACTTATACCTTCTTAAGTTCTTTAAAATGTTTGACAGTTGAAAGCTAAAGATTATAACAGTTTGATGCTGTTTTCAATGTATGTAGATGTAAAATATAAGGCAACTATAACATGAAGAAGAGAGGGTAAGAGAACCTACATGATGGTAATATTTCTACGTCCCATTTGAAGTGAAGTATTAATTTAATATACCCTACGGAAATTAAGTCTGTATATTATAATCCTTAAAGCAACCACTAAAATAAATATAATTAGATTAAAAACAGATATGTTACAATGGAAAACTGAAACTGTTCAAATAATCCAGTAGAAGCTGGGAAAGAAGAAACAAGAAGAAAAGCCAGATGGACAAATAGAAAACAGGTAACATAATAACAAATCTAAATCCAAACATGTGAATAATTACAATGAATGCAATTCGTCTAAATACAACAATTTAAAGGCAAAGGTGCCATAATGTAAGACAATATATGGCCTAACTATATGGTATGCACAAAGAAAAGCTTCCTTCAAATGTGATGATAAAGATGATGATAATGATAAAGATTCTAAAGTGGTCCCAGAATCCCCACCTCCTTACATTGATGTCCATGCGTAATCCTCTTCCCTTATGTGTGAATGGGGCCTGTGACTTACTTCTGCCCAATAGAATACAACAAAAGTGGCTGAATGTGTATGATTATGTTATATAAGTCTGGAACTCTATTCCTGGGAGGAAATTGTCTCTCCCTTGATAGCTTTAAAAAAAAAAAAAAAAAAAGTTGCTATGTTGTAGCCTGACTTGAGAGGACCACGTGGCAAAGAAGCTGAGGATGAACTTCTGCTAACAATCAGCAAGGAATTGAAGCCCTCAGTCTGACAACCCACAGACCCACAGCCACCTTCCGAGCAAGGAAGCAGATTCTTCTTCAGGTGATACTACAGCCCAGAGAGTTACTTTTATTACAGTTTTAGAGGACCCTACTATGCCCTGCCTGGACTCCTGAACCAAAGAAACTGAGATTTTTTAAATTCCTATTTTAAGCCCTACGTCTCTTACAGAAATTAAATTTATCATTTAAAAGAAATATCCAGTTGCGAGGAGCGGTGGAGTTAGAGGTGAACAGGCACAGCGCAGAGAATGTTTTTGGCAAGGAAGATGCTCTGAACAATACTAAAATGGTGGATACAAGTCATTAGACATTTCTCCAGATCCATAGAATGCACAACTCTGAAGGTGAACCCTAATGTGAACTATGAACTTTGATTATGATGTGTCAATATAGGCTGATGAATTGTAACACATGGACCACTCTGGTAGGGGATGTTAATAATGGGAGAAGCTATGTATGTGAAGGAATAGGGGATACATGAGAAATATCTACACCTTTTCCTCAATTTTCCTATGAATCTAAAGCTACTGTAAAACATAGTCTTAAAAAGAAAATCTCCAGGCCCAGATGGTTTCACTGAAGGATTCTACTAAGTTTGAAAAGAAAAAAAAAAAAAGAATTAACATCAATTATACACATTGTTCTTGCTTCCAGAACATAGAAGAAGGAACACGTTCCTACTCATTTTGTAAAACACTAATACCAAAACTAAACAAAGAGAGTACAAAAAAAGGAAGAATGAATAAAACTTCAGAGGAATGCCACTTAAGAATATGAATGCAAAAATCCTTAACAAATTAGTAGCAAATCAAATTCAGCAATATGTACCTACAATTATAAACCATGACAATGTGGATTTTGTTCTAGGAATAGAAGTCCAGTTAAATATTTAAACACCAGTGTGATCCACACTGTGGCTAATGAAAAAAAAGTACATTATCATATGTTAGGTTGGCGCAAAAGTTATTGCAGTTTTTGCCATTACTTGGCATTTGCATTACAATGGTAAAAACTGTGATTATTTTTGCACCAATCTATAAATCATGTAGAAAAATCATTTGACAAAATGCAGAACCCAGTTGTGATTAAAACGCTCAGAAAACTTTGAATAGAAAGAAGCATTTTGCACTTAATAAAGACATATACAAGAACCTACAGTAAACATCATACTTCCTAGTGAAAAAATAAGAGTACTAATTAGGAAAAAGACAATGATATCTACTCTCGCCACTTCTATTCAACATATATGATGGTAATCTGAAAATATGGCAATACAGTCACTAAAATTTCTGACTAGCAAAATAAGATAAATAAATAAATAACAAATAAAAGCATACAAATCACAAAGAAAGGAATTTGTTCCTAATTGCAAATGGCATGATTGAATATTAGAAGATCCAAGGAATCTGAAATAAATGAATAAAAAAATTAAAAAATTAAAAATTTCCTATGACTAATAAGTAATTTTGGCAAAGTCAAGGAACAAAAGATCAATGCACAAAAATAAATAATATTTTATTATAAAAACAAGGTATGATTGGAAAGTAAGAATAACAGAGTACCATTTACAATGGTTCCAAAAAATGGAATACTAATATATAAATATAACAAAACATGCACAGGACCAATATGCTAAAAACTACAAAATTATGACAAAAGCAATAAAAAGACACCTAGAAAGATGAAGAGACATACCATGTCTAGGGATTAGAAGACTCAACGTAATAAAAAACAAATCCTCCCCAGATCGATCAATGACCTTCTTGTCAAAACTGAGAAGAACTTTTTATAGATATAGACAAGCTGACTCTAAAATTTATATGGAAAATCAAAAGAACTAGAATAGACAATTTTGAATAATCAAAGCAAACTTGGAGAAATCATACTACCTAACTTTAAGACTTTAGTAATTAACAGTGTGGTATTGGCAGAAGGATAGATGCATAGATCAATGGACCAGAATAACAAGTGCAGAAATAGAACGACAAAAATATGGCCATTTGGTCTTTTACAAGATTGTAAAAGCAACAAAATGGGGAAAAGATAATCTTTTCAACAAATTGCATACAAAAAAATCTCAACCTAAATCTCACATTTTCTACTAAAAATAACTCAAAATTGATTATATATGTAAATTTAAAATATAAAACTTTAAAACTTTTAGGAAAAAAAGTAAGAGAATATCTCCATAACCTGAGATCAGGCAAATAAATCTTAGATGTAGCACTAAAAGGACAATCCACAAAATAAAAAATTGTTAAAATTACTTACCAAAATAACAAACTTTTGCTCTGTGAAATACATAGATGAAGATACAAGCTAAAGATTGAGAGAAATATTTGCAAATTACATATCTATCAAAGAACCTGTGTCAAACTATATAAGCGACTTTCAAGAAAGCAAACACTGAAAATAAGAAAGCAAATAACCCAATTAAAAAATGAGCAAACAGCTTGAGCAGATACTTCATGTAAGAGATTATATGGATGGCAAATAAGCACATGAATGTTGTTCAACATCATAAAATATTAGGGAAATGCTGACTGAAACCACCATATGATATCATTATACATGTTAGAATGGCTTAACTAATCAACACCCAGGTACTGATAAAATAACAAGTACTGACGAGCACGAAGAACAACTGGAACTCTGATACATTAATGGTGTGAATGCAAAGTGGTACAGCCTATCTACAAAGTAATTTGGCAATGTTTTATAAGTTAAAAATATCCTTACCAGATCATGATACTTGGGTACTTAGACAAGAAAAGAGAAAACATTATTTTCATGAAAATCTATACACAAATTTGTAATTGCAGCTCCCTTTATAATTGCCCCAAATTGGAAACAACCCAAATGTCCAAGGATATGTGAATGGAAAAACTGGTAAAGCCATACATAGAATGGTATTCAGCAACAAAAAACGACAAGAGGGACAAGCTATTGATATATCTCAAAGGTACTGTGCTCAGTGAAATAGCCATTCTCAAAGGTCACATTTATGTACAATTACAACTATACGGCATTTTCAAAAACACAAAGCTATGGTGATGGGGTTGAGTAGAGAGGTGGGGAAAATGTAACTATAAGCAGATAGCATGAAGAAGTATTTTAGGGTGATTTAAGAGTTCTGTCTTCTGATTGTTATTATTACATAAATCTATGCATGTGTTAAAATTCATATAACTGCACACCAAAATAGTTTATTCTAGTGTATGATAATTAAATTTAAAAAGTTATGGGCCTAAGGAATATGCATTTATTGAATAGTCATGTAACTTAAAAAGCACCTCACCAAATTCTGTGGGGTCCACAAAATTCTGTGGGGGCTTTAAAATATTTAAGTGTGACCTAGACGATGATAGATGCTCAATTACCTAAAAATTTCTTGTTTCAATACATAGCAGAGTTATTTTCTTTTGCCTCAAACCATATCCTAAACAGGCCTTCTAATAATAATTGTTCTAGTTTCCAGAAATGCTGAGACTGCAACATATGAACATTTTCTCAAGTCGCTTAAGCCCCTTCTGTTTTACTTCTCTTGAATTTCATAATGCCAAAAGACCGTTGTGATCCTGGTTATATTAGCTGGCATTGTATGAGGTCCTAGGCAAGTTTTACTAATATAAAATGTGATTGTTGATAAAAACTTCCTTGACGGTTTAACAAAATATAGATTCAATTACAAAGCCAGTAGACGATCCTTGGGAATTTTAAATGAGGACATGCCTGTTTCATAAAATTAGACTGATTCTTTGAATAATATTATTAAAGGTCAGTGCCACAGCTGTGTATTTGATGAGCAGCTGTGTGAGCTACCAGGAACAATGAACTGTCTGATTGGCACCAGACCCGGCCGTGCCAGCAGTTATGATGGAAGGATTTTGAACAGATTTAGAACAAGTAGCTACTGCGTCCTGCTGTGGACACCCTAACTATTGGAGAGTTTAAAGCAAAAGGAATAAAGATAGTGCAATTTGAGAATAATATAGACATCCTATGGAGACTAGGGTTGTGATGAGGAAAGAACACAGAATGTTCCCTAAGGCAATAGAGACAGTCTCTTCAAAAGCATTAAATGAATTTAAGTCTTTTAGTTTGAGAATATCAAAGTAGGATGTTTTTGACAGCATTTGTTGAAATGGTGGAAAAATTCACACAATCCCACTTTCCACTGGCAAGGTGACACTTAAATCCTATTTACTTAGATCTAGAATTTATCTTGGATTTATATGAGCCTGCAATAACATGGTAAAATTTCTTTTTCAAGGAGTATTATGGTAGGAAATAAAGGAACATATAATGAGTTCTTCAAGTAAAACAAGAGAGTCAGCAGCCTAAAAATGCATGTGTATGCTTCTTGCTGGTAAATAGAGTTGATTTTTATTTCACTCATCATTATTTGAAAGACTACTTGTTTGTGTGTGTGTGTATGTGTGTGTGTGTGTGTCCATGTGTGTAACATGAATATTACTCTTCATATGTATAAAGTCTAATATGGAAAAAACTCTCACTAGCATGTTTTACAGTTTTTATTGCCAATCACAGTTTGTTATTTTGTCTTACCTTAATTACATTCAGTTTTCGTTTGCTATAGTTTATTTTGATTACATCACCATTACCTTCCTGTGTTCTCGTAACCTTCTATCCTCTCTATCCAAAGCAGATGGCCTTCAGACATGAACTGCAGCATGGCTCTTCTCTGACACCCCAGCCCGTGGCCCATTCTACAGATGTGGGGACTTGCCAGCCTTTACAATCATGTAAATCAATTCCTTAAAATAAATCTTCTTCTGTATATATGTATACATCCTAGTGGTTCTGTTTCTTTGGAAAACCCTAACTAATAAAATCACCATTCTATGCAGAGAAGGTTGACTATGAATGTGGAAAAATGATCAGCGAAGCTTGGCAGTCATGCAGAAGGAAGTATATTTTTAAAGCTGGTAGATTCTATGAACAACAAATGAATATTTACTACCTTCAGTCTACACCTCAAAAACACCTACCAGTGGCATAAAAACCATAGATGAAATCGTTTCATATAAACTTTGTTGAATAAATATAAATTAAAACGATATAAAACATGCATTTGCATACAAACATGTATTAATCTTTCTTTTAGAAGGTAAAATGAAGATAACTTTTTTCTTCTTTTTCAGATAACTTTTTTATGGAGGTATCTCTTGCAATAAAAAATTACCAGTTCTTCTTTTACTGCTCTTTTAATCTGTTAAATACTAAAGCATCCTCAGTATAATTCCTACTGTTTCATATATAAGCGGAAACCAAAAGTCCTTGGGTCTTTTTTTTGGCAGTATATAATCCCATACCTGACTGCAGAAGACAAGCACTAAAAATGTTTGTTTGTCTTCTAAAAAGCCCTTTAAGACATAGAGAAGAGAGAGCTACACAACATGTTACTATGCTAGCCATACACACACACACATACACAATGCATGTATATATACAAACACATTTGTATGTATTCTAGTAATCTCTAGCCTTCTAAATTTCTCTCTCTCGTTCTCTTTTTTCCCTCTAATTATTCTGCCTTCTCTTCCACCACCGCATGCACAATGCAAACCATCTGTAGGACATTTTATTCTTCCAGGTCATCTAAAGACTAGCAACAAGGAGAAGCCTTCTCTCTGTAACTCACACATCTCCTCACTTGATAAAACAAAAGGAAGATCTTACTAGTCATCATTTTTCTAGGGCGAAAGAGCAAAAATTACATATCCTTATAACTGATTTTTTCAGCCATAAAATATAATTTTTAAATCATTTGATGACTTTTCCTTAATCTTCTCTTCGTCCCTCCCAATAAAGTACCCAGATATTTGTTCTGGCCTCCCCAAGGTTCTTTACCTTTCATACTGATTCATTCTGTCTTGAGCCATGTAGTTTTGTATTTCAGAAAAGCCTCTTTTGTGTAGCATTCCACCATGTGCAGTTAGATATTTAAGTAATGTTATAGTAATCATTGATCATACTTTTTCTATCTGTTTCACTGGGCTTTTTAAAATCTTTTATACTATATTTATATTTTATTTCCATAAATTTATAATATGCTGCTATTTATTCCTGTATTTAAAATCTTTACATAAGAATATAACCTAATGTGTCCATGAGTGAATCTTTCCTTTCAGCTTTTTGGGAAACTATACTATATGTCATTAGGCCATGAACATTCTCCACTGTAAAGAGTTCAAGAAGGAGAAGGCCTAGTCAGCCTGGATAGTCTTCAGAGACACAGGGCATCAAAGTCTGTGCGGGACACAGGCTATGCACCAGGTCTGTGTCTGATGGGGCTAAATTGGGTGAGAACAGAGTCAACTTTTAAATGGACTGATCATTATGATGAAAGGACTGGCTTTCATTTTTATTCTTTTGAGCAGAAGAATGAGCTGGAATTCTGGCTGACTTATCCCGAATGATTACATAACATGCAGTTATCAATAGTTATAGAGAATGGGATGAAGAAATTCTCAGGAAATCTCTGGACCTCATTTTAGGCATAATTTAAACGTCAATGATAAGAAATATTTAATCTAGCTTCTACTAAAGTGTTTTCTTTGGAACATTAATTCTGTTTTATGTCTTAAAAAAAGAAAAATTCTCTAAAGAAATAAGTTTGGGAAATGCTAGCTTCAACAGAGTTAAAACCAGTTTCTTTTTTGCAAGAGAGCTGGAAGCCTTTAATACCCCAGTGTGTGCTGTGAATTTTTAAAAGGGGGAATATAATATGCAGCATTTATCCAGCATATTGAATTAAAGAAACATTTTTAAAGGAGATTCTTAGAGAATATTCTATAGATCATACATTGAAAAATGCTGCTTAAATCAGAATTGGTAATAGATAGCAAATTGGTATGATTGCATTAAGTGGATTTTTAAAAAATTTTTCCCAGAAAATCTGCCAAATAAGTGCAAAATGTCCTAAGGGCAAGTAAACATATGGACTAGGAAATCAAAAAAAGTTCTGGATAACCAGCCTGCAAATGCTTCAGCATGAGCTATACTTTTAGTAATAATTGGTCTCCAGATTGTTCTGGAAATATGCGATTGACAGGAAATCGAAATCAACACATGCCCTACCAAACACCTTTTTAAACTGCTGCTTTTCCCAAGTACTAATACTTTCTTCTATCTCTCCAGAGCCAAGGGTAATCTTCACCAATATTCAGTCTGCTAGTGGCTGGGAAAAAGTCCAGCAGAGCCATGGGTGAGTACTTCCGCACTCAAAGCAAGTGATCACATTGATTAGTAGCTGCTCTGTAGGAGCTGGGAGACAGATGCCTTGTTCTAATTACAGTTTTAGCACCTTCCACTCCACATTTCCCTGCTGCTGAGGGTGCTGTGAAGTCTCTGCAGATGCTTATCAGCTAAACTCCATTTTGAATACAAAGCAGCATTACTACCTCACAGGAACTCAAAGTACAGGCTAAATTCACAAGGTGCATTCCCAGACTTCACCTCTGTAAATACCAAGGAGAATATTTATTTGTACTTTATTGACACAGGGAAGTTGAGACAACTGTGTAGACCTCTAATAACTTCATTTATCTGATACTGCATCAGGGAAAGAACAAGGAATACTACACGTGCAGCTCATTCCTGGCTTCTGCACTCAGTGATCATGAGAAACGGGAGGGACCAATGAAAGATACTGGGGCGTTATGGCCAGGGGAGTAGAGTGACCCTCCACAGCTCCTCAGCCTCTTTCATTGATTCTTTCTCTTTCACCTTTTATGAACGCTGGTATATTTTCTACATGTGTATTTTCTGTATCAATCACCCTTTTCCCTCTCAATGCTCTTCAGTAGGACTCTAAACCACTTTCTGTGGCTTCAGCCAACAACTCTAATTGGACAGCTAACAAAGTTGTCCCTAAACCCCTGACTTCTCTCATAAACTATAATCATATTTTCATCTTCCTGATGGACATTTTCACATAGGTATTCAACTAGTGGCTCAAATCAATACATCAAAAAGAGAACGCTTTGATCGCCACTTCCCTAAGCCCAAATTTCTTTAAAAAAAAAGTCATGTATTTCATACTTTTTTATTGGGATAAGGATTTAAAAATAGACCATATATTTAACAAATACTTTCGAGAGTATATTATGGACAAGAAACTGTCCTGTGGGTTAGGAATACAGCAGTGACCAACACAGAAAAACAATTCCAGCCCTCCTGGAGTTTATATTCTACTGAATTGTTCCAGAAAATAAATACGCCAAACACACAAGGTCAAAATGTAATGAAATTATGGAGAAAACCTAAACAGATGAAAAGACTCTGAGCTACACAAATGTTTGATGTGTTTTTGAGATATCAAAGAAGCCAAATGGTACTAAAGCAGAATGAACTAGGAGGAAAAGATTTAGTTCAAAGAAATAGTGGGCCTAGAAAGTGAGATACAATTGTTCTCAATCCAAGCTGAACTTGATAGTTACTAATACGGTTTGGTTGTGTCCTCACCTAAAACTCGACTTTAATTATATCTCCCAGAATTCCCACCTGTTGTGGGAGGGACCCAGGGGGAGGTAACTGAATCATGGGGGCTGGTCTTTCCCGTGCTAGTCTCGTGATAGCAAATAAGTTTCACGAGATCTGATGGGCTTATCAGGGATTTCCCATTTTGCTTCTTTCTCATTTTCTCTTGCTGCCACCGTGTAAGAAGTACCTTTTTCCTTCTGCCATGATTCCGAGGCCTCCCCAGCCATGTGGAACTGTAAGTCCAATTAAAACTCTTTTTCTTCCCAGTCTCAGATATGTCTTTATCAGCAGCATGAAAACAGACTAATATAGTTACCTAACAAAATATTTTAAAAATATCATTGTCCAGATCCCATACAAGAACTGTTAAGTTAAAATCTCTGAGTAAGAGACCCTGATATTGGTATGTTTCAAAAGCTGCCCAGGTGATTTTAATTTGCAGATTATGTCAAGAACCACTGAAATTGGGGACTTGCTGGCTATTATAATGACTAGTCTTCTATCTGAGTAAGAGGTAATGTTTTTGTCAAAGACGTAGCATGATCCTATTTATGTTTTGAAAGGATAGCTCTATCTGATGTGTGGAAAATAAATTGCAAGTGGGGGTGACAAGGGCATAAGGATCAAGTCAACTTTTGGACTCTAGTAACAACTCAAGTGAGAGAGTTAGTGGTGTGGGGAAGGGTGGTAGCAATGGATGTGGTGGGAAATAGTTATCCTGAATATATTTGGAAGGTAGAGGGAATACGGTTTGCTAATACATCAAATGTGTGTGTCAAAAAGACTTGAATGATAACCCCAAAGTTTTGGCCTAAGAAGGATGGACGTGTCATACCTCAGCGATGGCATAGTCTCCCACAAACATGGGAAAAAGCTTAGAAGAAAAGGCTTGGAGAGGCTTTTGAACTTGTTAAGTCTCTTATGTCTTTAATAAGACACAGAACAAACGAAAGACATCCAAGACTATGAAGTAGACAAATAGCTAGAACTCTGAAATTCAGGGAACACATTTAGACTAGAGATATAATTTGGGGAGTCATGAGCAAATAGATGACTTTAAAGTCAAAAGATTGTATGAAAGCCCCTAAGAAGTGAATAAAATGAAAAAGAAAAGATGTCCAAGGTCTGGCTACCATTGAAAATTTATGGAAATAAGTGAGCAATAAGAGAAGGAAGGGGATCAGTAGAGTACATGGCATTTCAAAGAAATAAACTTCATCTAATGTTGTGAAGTCAAGTAAGATAAGGACTGACGATTGCTTATTGGATTTAGTAATATAGATATTATTGGTGGACTTGACAGGAGTAGTTTTAATGGAACCGTGTGGGCAAAAAAGAAATATTAGTGTAAGCTGAAGAGTAAACCCAAGGAGAGGACTTCAAACCAACGTTTTGATGAATTGTGCAATAAAAAGAAACAGAGAAATGTGCTTGGAACTGAAGGAAAAGTGGGGCTTCAAGAAAGTGTGTGTAGGCCGGGCACGGTGGCTTACACCTGTAATCCCAGCACTTTGAGAGGCCAAGTTGGGTGGATCACCTGAGGTCAGGAGTTCAAGACCAGCCTGACCAATGTTGTAAGCCCCCCATCTCTACTAAAAATACAAAAATTAGCTGGGCATGATGGTGCATTCCTGTAATCCCAGCTACTTGGGAGGCTGAATGACTTGAACCTGGGAGGCAGAGGTTACAGTGAGCCAAGATTGTGCCATTGCACTCCAGCCCAGGCAATAGAGTGAGACTCTGTCTCAAAAAACAACAACAACAAAATCAAGAAAGTATGTGATACTATTATTATTGGAGAGATTAAGGCATGTCATATGATAACACAAGAATCAATTAGAAAAAAATGCTAGAACTATGCCCTTAAGTAGATGAAAGGGAATTAATGTATTATGCACAAGAGGCTGAATTTTGCTGAGAGCACCAACTTTTTTTCTCCCAGAAACAAGAAGGAAGGCAGAGATAAGAGGGTGTAAGAAGATGTTGTGGTGGGATTACATGGAAAATTGTTTATGCATATCACTCAATTTTGGAGTGTTTTTAAATTTTCTTCTCCTGTGATACAGCTGTTAGATGGAGAAATTTCTTGCTTTACAAAATGGCTTTTTAATTATCCTAGGTTAGATTGATACATTTTTAAAAATTGTGACATCTTGCATTTTTCAGCGTTAAAGTAACTTATCTCTCCCTTAACTTTCTAAGCCATCCATATGTCCCAGAATTTGGTGAGTTGCTAAACAATTATCCTTCAAAAATAGATGATACATTGTGGGAAATAACATCCTGTTTTAGTTTACTACAAGAAAATCATGAGTCAAATGTAGTGAATTTTCTCTCCAAACCTAAGAGCCCTCATACACATTCTGTCCCTCAGCTTCCAACTCTCCAAGAGTGCTTTCATCAACTGATTCCAATTGACTTTAATTCAAGTTGAAGTAAATAAAGGATTAAAGAATCATGCCTCCCTCTAACATGTGTGAAACTGATTATATAATCTACAAAGGATCTACTAAAATTATACAGATTGTACTATCCTTCATATAGAACATTTCATTAGTTTATAGAAAAGGGAGACTTACTGAACTAATGGCTATATGTAATCTATCCACAAAGACTGACTTTTTCAATTACAGAAAATTTTTCCCCTGTAAAGGCCAAAAATAAGATTTGGATTAGCTGCTTTTTATACCTTAAAATAACTTTTAGCAAATCCTGAAATTAAGGATTTGCGTATCATTTTATTGTCAAATTTTTTAATACTTACATAAGAGCCTGTTATTCTTATATTGTCTGATATTATGGGATTATATTATGAAATCCTGATAAGGATCTGGCTTCCACCATTTTCAGCAACCCCATAGAGGCCGGAATATAACATATAGTAGGGGCACAGTAAACTTAATGAGGTGAATGTACTTTAAATTTTAATTGAAAAAACCAGTGTAAATAAGCAGTTAACTGATTAAAGTCATCAGAATATAAACTCCATGTGGGCAAGAACTTTGAATTTCTCTAACAACTCTATTTCTAATACCTGGCCCACAGTTTAACATATATCTGTTGAGTGTGTGTTGAAGAATAAATGTACAGATAATTTCTCTGTTTACATATATTGGAACATGGTCTTTAGCTATGACATATGACTATATGCCAAAGGTTGAAAAGAATTATTGTTAATTTTGGAAGCTATGTTTCCTTATTTCTCTCTTCTTTATTTAGTTGGTATGGTTGTCTATCTTCAAGCCCAATCCGCCAGACCTCCTAAGAATTTTCTGAGATGCCCAGGTTTTTAAAAATTTTTTTTTATGTTCAGCAAATGCCTTTTTCTACTTAAATATTTCAGAGACAATTTTTTGTTGTTGAAAACTAAGAATCCTGGCAGATAGAGGATCCCTGTGCTCCTTGGAGCCTAGAAGAGATTTCATCCCAGGGACATAGTCTAGACGTAACAGCTGGGTCCTCTGCCTTTTCTTCACTGGAAATTTCTTCTCTTAGGGTAGAGCAAAGAATTCCAGGAGGGAATTGGAATGAATCATGAATCTGCTGTTAATAACACTTTGTACTTTCCTTGCAAATTTTGTTCCCACCAGAGCTCAAAATGTTTTATAAATCTAGCATTTTGTTCTGTGGCTGTTATTTCCAAGGATGTTATGTTTGAGGATAATATGTGTTTCCAGAAAAATTGCCAAAGAATTGCTACATGTGAATAGAAACTGAAGCAAACTTTGCCTCTGACCCATGCTAAAATAACACTCTTTTGTTAGCTTGAGGAAATTAATAACCATGAAGGTGATATTTTAATACTACCTGTATTCCTTACAGGGGAAAAAGCTCTAGAATTAGTCCTCCAGTTCTTTCAACTACTCAGACCTTTCGATGAAGATACAAGACAGGTCTTGAAAGATGTTGTTTTGACACTCTTGACTATTGTAATAATCATTTCAATCTTTATTTCTTTCAAAGAGTGTAACATCACAACATGAAATAAAATGACTATCTCTTTTATACCTCTCTGTTTATTAAAAAAGCAAATAATTTTTGACTAAAATGAATTTTTACCAAATCAGATAAACCTGAGCTCCAGGATTTGATCTTTTTAGACAGCTGAATGAGAGAATTCTTGGCCTCCTTTTCCCCATCATGGTTTCCAAATCGTCGTCTTTAATTTGTGTGTGTGATTAAGCATTGTGTTTAGAAGTAACTAACAAATTACAGATCAAATTATTTCTGTAATGATCAGTCTCCAAGATGATCCTCAATGGCCTCTACATCCTGGTATTCAGACTCCCATACTGTATGAGGGATAATTTGTGTGACTAATAACATGCTATATGTAATGATGTTCAAGGATTAGGTTATAACATTGCAACCATCTTGGGCTCACTCCATCTCTTATATTGTGAGAAGCCCATGTAGTGAGGAGCTGCAACCTCTGGCCAACAGGCAGCACAGAACTGAGAAACTGAGGCCTGCCAACAACAACATGTGAGCTTAAAAACAAATTATCTAGCCCCAGTTAAGCCTCGAAATGACTGTAGTCCTGATTAACAGCTTGACTGCAACCTTGTGTGCTAGAATTATCCATTAAAGCTGCTCCTGGATTCTAGACTCTCCAAAATTGTGTGGGATATTGTACAGTTTTTGTCTTCTTGCTGAATTGTGCATCAACTTGACACACAGCAATAGACAGTTAATACTATTTCTATAGTGCCAATCTGATAGAAAAAAATTGTGAAAAATTATCTAGATATATATTCAGTTTGCATACAGTACATCAAAATCAAGATGCAGAATTAGTGATCATCCACGATTAGTGCCTCCACTCTGAATTTTACTTAAAATTCATGTTTAGACATTAATATATTAACAAAAATAAAATGAAAGAAAATTAAAGGCAACTTTGGACACTATTTAAACAAAATTTCTCATGAATTTTTATTGGCTACCTTAAAAATCTTTTGGTTTTATATTACTATCAAAATTATTTTAGCTTTCTATTATAGTCTATGGTTATAAGCAAAGACACTGAATATAAATGGGATTTCTCAGGACAAACTGACAGATTTTATGTTAAAACCTTAAAAGTCCTCAATTCTTTTGATTCATTATGGGACATATTAAGTGCCACCATCAGGCAGATGTTGTTCTAGGCACAGAGAGTAAAACAGCAATAAGCAAAACAAAATAAAAATGTCTATGCCCCTAAGGAGTTTATATTTTAGTAATCTCTCAAAGTATTTAAGATAGTTTGGCAACATATTCGCTAGCCAATGTCAGGAAGATCTTACTCTGTGTGGCATCATGCTCTTTCATAAGAAAAAAAAATATTTGTATTGTGTTGAAGTTTGTCTTCCCGTGAATGACACGCAATAGTTTCAGCTTTTCCCTCTAAGTGACACGAGGCATTTTTACCTTTATTTTATGGCTGGCCTTCAAAATATTAAAAATTAGCTATTATATTTCCTTGTGGTAGTCCCATTACCCCCATTTTTTTAAAACAAGCTAGAACTTCAGCAATTTTGTGTGCATTTTTAAAAATCTAAATATATTCAGTGTAAAGTATAGTCATTTCTTTAGGCTAAATGAATTGTATGTTTGAACATTTTTGCTTTATGATAAACTCTATCATAACATTACATTATTTAGTTGTTCCCCTTGTATACATTAATGTAGCATGAGCCATACATATAGTATCTGCTTTTAAATGTTTCACTGTTGTGAAATGAAATTTTCAAATTATCTGCATTTTAATATAGTGCATGCCTCCAAAGGAGACTGTCATGGTTTTGTTTCTGGTGCACATAAGGTGAAAGTGCAGCTCTCATGATGCCATCTTGTGATAAGGCTGCCTGGAAATATAGTGCAGATGACCCAATGGTGTCAGAGGGACCTATTTCACCATTTGTGAACCTATAGAATCAGTAAAAAGCTGTTCATCTCTATGTCTTGTCAGATGCATGTAATGCACCTTGAGGACAGAAAAAGACATTCAGTATATACAGTAAAAAATGAAGGCTAGTGTGAGAGGTGAATAAAATTCCAGGGAGAAAAAGAACACTTGCATTTAAAAAATATTTTTCATTTTGAGTGGAATACCTGTTTTCGGTGGCTGAATTTTTGACAACAAAGTAAAACCTTGAGTATTTAGAAGATGTCAGGACAAAAGATAAGTGATCAGTTTTCTTCACAATGCAAGTTAGCTCTAAGCGTATCATCTTGGAGCTTTCCATTGTCTGTCAGTGACTCACACCATATCCAACTGTAGCTTTGTGTTTTCTCCAAATTTGAGAAGACAGTATGTGACTCATTGACAGACAATGGCAAACTCTCTTCAAGAAAGCAGGGGGTAGAAGAAACAAACATCTGGGAACTAAGCTGTAAAGAACTAATTTAAGAGTTAAGATGCTGCTGTCCACCTCCATCTGTGCATCTCTTCTCCTGAAAAATGTTTGTTTGTTCTTCTTTAGATAGAAAGAAAAATGTATTTTGTACAATGGAAATAACAACTTTAGACTGCTAGAGCAGCCTGCTCAACTGTGTAGCACAGGGTTAATATTTTTCCAGATCACAAGAAAAGTTGAAATACATTGATTTGTTATTGTTGTTTTTAATACAAGTAATTTATATTATTTTTTCTAAATATAAGGATAAAACAGAAGATGGGCAGAGAACCACAGTTTAACAACCATTTAGTCATATTAGTATATGATTCTATAATATAATCACATTTTAATTTTATCTGTCTTAAATATATGAACTTATTTTATGCAGTTATCTTTATGTTGTGCTTGTATCTTAGTATTTATCTTTAAAATATATTACTTTCATCTGACCTCAATCAAAATCAACAAATAATGTGGTATCTTTCCCCTTTATATTTCAGACTGATATACATTTCTGAGAGTTCTTTTTTTTTACATCTAGTTATCTTTCAGAAGGCATGATATATTCACTCTTTACTCTGTAAGATTTCTCCGAAAGTCCCATTTTTTCTTAAGCACTAAACACTAGTTATTTTTTCTACCTAATAGAGTCAAAAATGCATATGCCATTCATCAGTAAATGAATTGTTCAAATTTTTGAAACTTTCAGTTTTACTATACTAGGTAGTCAAGAATATCCAACGAACATCTATATTTCATATAATATAATGCTTATTTGCTGTTTCTCAATGATTTCCATTTGCAACTAAGCAAAAAGAGTATATGAAATTTCCAACATGCTGTGTCTCTGGAACAAATTACTTCAAGAAAAATTTTTATTATAATGATTTTCTATAAAGAGAATCTTTTGCTACTATTGTTATTTTTGGGTGTGTGTTTGTGTGTGTGTATGACCTGTTTTTATAAAATTACTCTGCAATCACAAAATCTTATTGTTTTGCTAGTGTTCTTGGAAGATTCCAAGTCCATCTTCATATCAATATAGACAACTCCTCTTGGCATCTCTGAGAAGCTAACATCTATTTCCTGCGTAAGTACCTTCATTTGCTACACTTTAAAAAATAAGATCAATTTGGCAACAACTATGTTCCAGGTACTGTCTGATATGGTTTGGCTGTGTCCCCACCCAAATCTCACCTTGAATTGTAGTAATCCCCATGTGTCAAGGACAGCACCAGGTGGAGATTATTGAATCGTGGGGGCAGGTCTTCCCCATGCTGTTCTCGGGGTAGTGAGTAAGTCTCATGAGATCTGATAGTTTTTGTTTGTTTGTTTGTTTGTTTGTTTTATTATACTTTAAGTTCTAGGGTACATGTGCATAACATGCAGGTTTGTTACATATGTATACTTGTGCCATGTTGGTGTGCTGCACCCATCAACTCGTCATTTACATCAGGTGTAACTCCCAATGCAATCCCTCCCCCCCACACAAAATAGGCCCCGGTGTGTGATGTTCCCCTTCCCGAGTTCAAGTGATCTCATTGTTCAGTTCCCACCTATGAGTGAGAAAATGTGGTGTCTGGTTTTCTGTTCTTGGGATAGTTTGCTGAGAATGATGGTTTCCAGCTGCATCCATGTCCCTACAAAGGACACAAACTCATCCTTTTTTATGGCTGCATAATATTCCATGGTGTATATGTGCCACATTTTCTTAATCCAGTCTGTCACTGATGGACATTTGGGTTGATTCCAAGTCTTTGCTATTGTGAATAGTGCCACAATAAACATACGTGTGCATGTGTCTTTATAGCAGCATGATTTATAATCCTTTGGGTATATACCCAGTAATGGGATGACTGGGTCTTATGGTACTTCTAGTTCTAGATCCTTGAGGAATCGCATACTGTTTTCCATAATGGTTGAACTAGTTTACAATCCCACCAACAGTGTAAAAGTGTTCCTATTTCTCCACATCCTCTCCAGCACCTGTTGTTTCCTGACTTTTTAATGATTGCCATTCTAACTGGTGTGAGATGGTATCTCATTGTGGTTTTGATTTGCATTTCTCTGATGGCCAGTGATGATGAGCATTTTTTCATGTGTCTGTTGGCTGTATAAATGTCTTCTTTTGAGAACTGTCTGTTCATATCCTTTGCCCACTTTTTGATGGGGTTGTTTTTTTCTTGTAAATTTGTTTGAGTTCTTTGTAGGTTCTGGATATTAGCCCTTTGTCAGATGAGTAGATTGCAAAAATTTTCTCCCATTCTGTAGGTTGCCTGTTCACTCTGATGGTAGTTTCTTTTGCTGTGCAGAAGCTCTTCAGTTTAATTAGATCCCATTTGTCAATTTTGGCTTTTGTTGCCGTTGCTTTTTGTGTTTTAGACATGAAGTCCTTGCCCATGCCTATGTTCTGAATGGTATTACCTAGGTTTTCTTCTAGGGTTTTTGTGGTATTAGGTCTAACATTTAAGTCTCTAATCCATCTTGAATTAATTTTTGTAGAAAGAGTAAGGAAAGGATCCAGTTTCAGCTTTCTACATATGGCTAGCCAATTTTCCCAGCACCATTTATTAAATAGGGAATCCTTTCCCCATTTCTTGTTTTTCTCAGGTTTGTCAAAGATCAGATGGCTGTAGATGTGTGGTATTATTTCTGAGTACTCTGTTCTGTTCCATTGGTCTATATCTCTGTTTTGGTACCAGTACCATGCTGTTTTGGTTACTGTAGAAGTTCTGGCTAGGGCAATCAGGCAAGAGAAAGAAATCAAGGGTATTCAGTTAGGAAAAGAAGAAGTCAAATTTTCCCTGTTTGCAGATGGCATGATTGTATATTTAGAAAACCCCATTGTCTCAGCCCAAAATCTCCTTAAGCTGATAAGAAACTTCAGCAAAGTCTCAGGATACAAAATTAATGTGCAAAAATCACAAGCATTCTTATACACCAGTAACAGACAAACAGAGAGCCAAATCATGAATGAACTTCCATTCACAATTGCTTCAAAGAGAATAAAATACCTAGGAATCCAACTTACAAGGGATGTAAAGGACCTCTTCAAGGAGAACTACAAACCACTGCTCAATGAAATAAAAGACGACACAAACAAATGGAAGAACATACCATGCTCATGGATAGGAAGAATCAATATCGTGAAAATGGCCATACTGCCCAAGGTAATTTATAGATTCAATGCCATCCCCATGAAGCTACCAATGAGTTTCTTCACAGAATTGGAAAAAACTGCTTTAAAGTTCATATGGAACCAAAAAGGAGCCCGCATTGCCAAAACAATCCTAAGTCAAAAGAACAAAGCTGGAGGCATCATGCTACCTGACTTCAAACTATACTACAAGGCTACAGTAACGAGATCTGATAGTTTTATAAAGGGGAGTTCCCCTGCACACACTCTCTTGCCTGCCACCATGTAAGATGTAACTTTGATCCTCATTTACCTTCAGCCATGATTGTGAGGCCTCTCCAGCCATGAAGAACTGTGAGTCAATTAAACCTCTTTCCTTTATAAATTATCCAGTCTCAGGTATGTCTTTAATAACAGCATGAGAATGGACTAATACACTTTATGAATGCTGCAATTAGCAAAATGAATACTGGGTGTGTTGGTTCCCAGACAGCATTCTGTCTCCTTAGAGAGATGAACCAACGAGCAAATAAGTAGACAATGGTATGTTATGTGTCACAACGGAATAAAGTCTCTAGAAGGTAGAGAGAGACTATCTCTTTGAAAAGTTAGAAAATACCTCATAAAAGAAAGAATATTTGAGCGACATTTCGAACAATTTTTGCAGAGCAATTGAAAAATAAAGGAGAAAGTGTAGTCCAAATAAGCATAAGAGAAATAGTAGGTGTTTAGATGTGTGAGTGTGCATGATAATCTAAATAAGTCAGATTCCTGGAACTTACATGTAAGAAGTGTAGAGTGATTGGAAAGATGAAAAATAACACCGGAAATATATTTCTTAAGGATGGTGAAGGCCTGCACTATGTCTTAGAGTTTTGATGTTATCCTCTAGGTGAAAGGTAATAACTAAAGTTTGGCAAAGGGAAAAGGATGTGCTTGTTTTATATTTTAGGAAGTTCTGTTTGACACCAGAATAAAGGATGAACATTAAGGTTGGGAAACTTAAAGCATGGATATCAGTCAGCAGGCTATTATCCTAGTCCAAATGCAGAATCAATGGAGACTTAAACCAGGAGTGGGACAATAGAGGGAAACATTAAAATAATCAAAGAAATAAAAGCAGCTGTTAGAACAATAGACTTTATTAAAAGTCAAAAATTGCCTTCCTATAAATTTAGTCATTCTGTATTAGTTTTGACCTCTGCTCTGACATTTCTACATATATTAAGTTCAATTAAAAATATACATACACATGAATACATACGTGTGAGCATATGTAATTTATTTATAGGTCAATTTATATATGTAATTTCAGAATCATATTCTAAATCCATAATGTTTCAGATTAGACATATTTATATTTAAAAATTACTTATAACATCACTTTCCCCTTATCATCTTGATGAATCTCCTCCAGATATGCTTTGGTGTCTCAAGGTTCCTCTGAAAAATCACATACTCAAATTTCTATGTTTTTATTGATTCATATCTCTATAGTTATGTTCTGTGTTGCATACGTTCATTTCCTATAGTAAGAAAATTATACCTCCTTTGCCTATTTTAAATATTCTCACAATGCTAACTTGTCTATTTTTTCTCATCTTCCTCTGATTGTCTAGAGTAAATTGCACAATTAATACAGTCAAAGTAATTATAAAGGGGTTATTATGGCAAATGAAATAGTTCATCTAAATAGAAGTTAACATATGTCACTGAATTAATAGAATTAAAGAGCTGTAATTATATAATTAAGTTAGTTCTTTTTTAGCAAGTATGATGATCAGAATGTATAGTGTTTCTCTAATTATAAATAAATTCACATTTTTATGATTAAAGCCCTTAATCTTTTCAGTTTTACAGGGATGGGAAATAGCTTGGAACCAAAAGGTCCAATTCTTCCAGTTAAAACTTTTAAAAGTAAAAAATGAAGTTGATATATTAAATGTTTTATTTTAACTTAAAGTGACCAAGTTGAAATTTCACAGAGTAGCATTTTTGCAGACAGCTGGCTATGTAGGCCACTGGCTGAATTTTTTAAAATTAATTTTAACTAAAATTTTGCTAGATATACATCAAAATTTCTACATTTTAACACCCTCTTTCCTGGAGCCAAGACCACTCAAGTTCTTTTTGACTTTTTAAAAAATATATCTTTCTTAGCAGGGAATATTGAAGCAACAACTGACTGGATAATTAGCCAAGAACACTGTTCCTTTGCTCTGTATGTATCTGCACTTCTTAGACTACCAAAAAAATGTAACTGTTACTTTCAGAGTTTCATTTGCAATGGGCAGCTGACATGTTAGGGAAGAAAACATCATTGCTATCCTTATACATAACCAATCATTAAATTAGTAATACTATTATCTCTCAATCTTTGTTGTTAAAGATGATGATAGTAACATAGATGTATAGTTTTTGCCTTTGATTATGGCTGTGAGAAAGGCACAGAAGTTTTCATTTCAAGGGAGCAATTAGAGAAATACATGGAATCTTAATTTCTCAATGTGCTCAATAGCAGAGGAGGACATCTGGCTGTACGCAGGCCAAAATGCAATCAAATTAACATTATGAGAGTACCACTGGCGAGTCCCATTTTCTTCCCAACATAGACTATGTTTTAATTCTTTGTAGTTTAAAATATGATCATTTTGTTTAGATTATCTGCTAGGAATTTCATCTCCAAAGGGCATTAATGTCATAATAGTTTTGAAAAGTGACTCTATCCTCTATTTCTCTCAACAAAAACTAGGTAGGTTTGGTCTAGCAAAGCAGAAAAGTTGTCATACTGTGGCTTACAGTGTTCTCTGGCTCTGTTTTTCCAGAGGGGCCACAGCTTACCCATCTTTAAGGAGGCAGGGGACAAGATTATCCTTTCAACAGAGGAGTGAGGCTTTTAGTCTCCATTAGTCTTTGTGGTATCTTACAATATTTCTGGCAGGTGCTATCTCTGCATGGGACTGGACAACTGTTTTTGAGGCTAGTCTCTCATGAGCAAAAGTAATAGCTAGTCAGGAGTATAATCAATAATAAAAATAAATTTATACAATCAAAAAAAGTTAGCATGTTTTTCTAAATAATGATGGTTTATGTCCAGGAATTAGATTTTTAAGTTTGATATATATGAGATCATATTAATTTACAAAATGACTGCCAATGCTTTAGAAAATATTTGAACTATAATGCAGTTCTGCGTGTGTGTGTCTGTGTATGTGTATGTGTAGTGTAGTGTACACATTCTAGAAAACAAGCAGGTTATTCAGCAAACAAACGTGTTTGATGACTGCCCTGGTAGTTTTGTTATTGGTCAAGACACAAATCTATAGTTTGCACGTCATATGCTATTCAGTAATCCTCATCATTCATTATTTGAATAAAAAATCATTTGTTTTCTTTATTGCAATGTCCAAACCATTTAAATAAAACAAGAATATACAAGGCAATTCATTTTCTTCCCAGTCTAGGCTCAAAGTCCCCTGCTCAGGGGAATAACACTCACAATAGTTTCTTGTGTATTCTTTCAGAATTTTTTTATGCAGTTATGATTAGAAGTGTATAATATTCTGTTTGTTCATTTAATCATTAATAATTTATTTGACACTTTGAAAATGTTTTATTTTTATTGCTACTATGATAGAAAAGTTAGATTATTGCAATAGAAAATGATTCCAATGAAATCAGTCAAATTTTGCTTTCACAAATTATTGTTGGTTGTTCCAAGATACAGAATGAACTTCGAGGTTTCAGGTATAGGAAAAAAGGGAGAGTAAAATTATATCAAATTAATTTTTATAGATACATTCTTGATGCATCAGTGCAAAAAAATCAAGTCTTACTTTACAAAATTTTACGTTAGGAAAGTTGAAACCAAGGTGAACACTCCATCTTAAGAGTGAATTTTTCTATAGGTAAAAAAAAAAATTAAGAAAAATCAATCACCATGTGACTCAACATTTCCTAGAAAAAAGAAGTGAATACTACCAAAACTGTTTTTGGAATTCGGCAGTTAATTCCAACAAAAAAACTAAACTTTAAGTATAGATGTGGTCGTGTGTAGAAACAGTCTTCTCTGCTGGACATGAGGTAAGTTTATAATCATTTCTGCCAAGATGTTTTCTCAAATATCCATATTGCTTGTTAGAAAACGCCAAATCAGCATTGGAGGAAAATGAGAAAAACAAGGAAATGCAGGCATAGATTCAGTTGAAGATATTGTAAGTTCTCCAAGTGAAATCATGGGAGGTACATGGGAAAGGTGAGAGCAATAAAGTATCTTCCATTGTCATGCCCAAACAAAATTAGAAAATCAGTAGCCTCTTCAGCAATCAACTTAACGTCCAACAAGTGACAGCTTCATCCTTTGATGTTCTCTCTCAGCTATTCCCAATCCTCCACTATCCTGGAGAGCAATCAATTGTTCTCTGTTTTAACATTTTACCTAATCCTATCCAATTTAAGAATAATAAACTGCACCGAAAAGATGTAAGCAATTTATATGCCAGACCCTTCAGATTATGTTTTAAGCTGAAAATGCTTTTGAAAAGGCTGACAGACAAGTTGATAACTCTTTCATGTTGATATTGCTATAGTACTCATTAAAATTAAACATTTCAAGCACTGGGTCTGGTGCGGTGGCTCACGCCTGTAATCCCGGCACTTTGGAAGGCCGAGGCAGGGGGATCGCCAGGTCAGGAAATTGAGACCATCCTGGCCAACATGGTGAAACTCTGTCTCTACTAAAATACAAAAAACATTAGCCGGGCATGGGTCGCACACCTGTAGTCCCAGTTGCTCAGGAGGCTGAGGCAGGAGAATCACTTGAACCCAGGAGGGAGGCAGGCGTTGCACTGAGCCGAGATCATGCCACTGCACTCCAGCCTGGCAACAGAGCAAGACTCAGTCTCAAAAAAAAAAAAAATTCAATCACTGAATCCATCAGTAGAAGAAAGCAGCCTTATAATGTTTCTTAAATAATAGCTGCGGTATGAATCTCTTTTAAGTTTTAATCCATTAAGCATGTCTAGAACTAGGGCTCTTGAAAATGTCATATAGAATGTATTCATATTTGGAAAAAAGAACAAACATAAGAAATTTTTTAAATTATTAAGTATTATTAATAACAATGGGAAATATAAGTACAAATGTTAAAATATTTAGAGAAGTGGAGCAGAATGAAAATATCAAGTAATAAGTTTACGACTGGGATGCAATAAAGAAGAAAATATACTTATGTTGGTGGTTACAACTGAGGAAAGATCATATTATGTTACATTCAGCATTGTCTTTTATTTGTCTGATGTATTAGGATAAGCATTTCGGATCACAGATATAAACTTTTTTACAAGATTGAGTGTCAAGTTAAACAGAGCCAATGTGAACAATAGAAAGACAAAGAGTAAAATGAAGGAAGATGAAAATTTGTTAAGCTGAGAAAGATTTTAAATTACCAAAAAAAAAAAAAAAAAAAAAACTGGGAGCCGGATTGGCAAAAAGAGAGAGCCAAGGAAAATGAAATAACAGGATATAATGAGACAAGAAAGTGTTATAAGGAAGAGAAAGCATGACATTCTACCAAAAAAAAAATCATAATATAACAAAAACCCACAGGCAGATTTACAGTTTTACTCCCCCAAAATCTTAATATCTGCATAGCTTAAGCAATCCATCAATCGATATATGTCGATAATATCTAAATTGCCAAATGTCAGTAGAAGTATTGGGTTCTCATGTTTTCCCATTCTGGGCTAACTAGGTAATTGCATAAAGCTTGTGTCTGGAATAAATTGAATACATGAAAATGCATTTCAATTAGAGTCTACTTCTACTTGTTCTGAAGTTACCTGATTTAAAAGAAACAATTTTAGTACATCTACTTGTCACACTCTTTCTTGTTCATTTAAATGATAGTTGATAAATTTCACTCTGAATATATTTGCTGTTTGGCATTAAAGCTATTAAACTAAAAAATCAAAAAAGTTATTTTAACATTGTGTGCCCTCACAAAACATATGGAATATGTAATTAGGATTTGTAATATACCAAGGAAATATAGCAACTAAAACAACTGTTTTTGATGGCTATATTATATTTGATAATTTTCCTTCTAAATTATATATTTAAGAAACTGTGTTAAAGGTCAATAGTATCAGTAAAAGTTAATTTAGAAGTGACAGTTTAGGACACACTTTCAATATATGACAATTGCAATAAACATTTATTGAATCCTTTGTCCTAAAGCAGCATGGCTGTTAAATTACTTCTCATAATGGTAGTTCTTAGTTTAAATAAATAAATAAAAACCCACATCTGTTCATGCTTAAACTAAAAATAATGAGTACATTGTTTAGTGATAGCACCTCTGGAAAATAGCTCGGCAAGCTTCATTTATTTTCCTGAAACAAAACTTGAAAGTAAATTGTCTCCTATATCAAGAATTTTATAAATTTAAATTTAGAATTTTTAGAGGATTAGAGAAGAGGAAGCAACATATATAGGTTTAATAAATAATTCTCATGTTTTAAAAAATATTACCAACTAGAGATATCACAGTTTATTTGCCAAAGAATGGAGCAAAATTACAGATGCACATTTTTTACTACTAGTAACTACAAGAAATAACAAATTTTAAAATGTGAATAGGCCCATGAGAATCCTGTCATTCCTGATAGCTCCAGTCTGGTAGTCAGTGAATTCCTACTAATATAATTGTGTGCAATAATATTTTGATGAGTGAAAATACAGTTATGGCTAAGTTTCACGCTTAGGAAGGCATACTTAGTTTAGGCCTAGACACGTAAAATAGCCAGACTTCGATTCAGTAATTATTTTGTCTGTGCCATAAACAAAACTTATATATTAAACATTAAGGACAAAAAAATGAAGAATAAGATCCTTGAAAACGTTAGGGAGTTCACAAACAGGTAAGATATTGAAAAAGAAATTTAAGAGACTCTCAGAGCCTTACTGAACTTTTTTCATTTCTGGACCATGCCAAGCTGCTTTAGATTCCAGAGTCATCAGCTCCTGCATCTGACACAAAGCCTTTTCTCTCACTTTATCAGGCAATGCCTCCTCTTCATGCTTTTGGGCTCCCATTTCAGTGCCACTCTGCTGGATGTGGCTTAACTTACCCTTGAATAAGTTAGATCCTAGAAATAGATGCCATTCTGTGCCTGTTTGCTTTTCCTGAAGAGTACTCATCTCAATTTCAACACATTATGATTATCTGTTTAATTTATTTTGCCAAGTCAAGAACCAAGGCTTTGTCATATGTGCTGTAACTCCATACATGGTAGGTTCTCCAAAAAAAAAAAAATCTATATGGACTGAACAGTTTATCAGTCAGGATTTCTACAGACCTTGTTTCACTTAAATGTATGAGGTGGTGTGAGCTTTTATTTTAAAAGGAAAGAAGTTCTACAGAGTATTTTTTTTCATAGTCTCACAGTTACTAGATGGCACAACTTGTGTTCTAATGTAAACCTCATCTCCCTCCACTATGTTGACTTAAGGTACTACTGACTTGATAATTATGTAATAAATATTTTCATTAATGTTTCCTAATGTTCTGTTCAGCATTTTGTACAAATTGCTTAATTTTTTCTTTGTAAGTAACATCAATTTAACTAAACATAGAACCTCCCTACTCTTAAAAATGCAATAATGCCCTTAAGAAGCAATTTTACTGTCTGGTTGAACTTATTTATTTACATTTATTCTATACATTTATACCAGTAAAAAAAAACTAGTAGTAGAAGTTTTATCTGTATGAACACCATGTAAAACATTATTTATTATACAGGCTAATTCTTCTTGTCACCGTAGCATACATTGTTATCCATAATAGTGTAATATTGGCCTTTAATGATTGCCATTACAGAAAGGAATAATTATTAATAATAACACTACATGATAAGGACCCTCAGTTTTTATGGTAAAGTGCTGATTTGTTTCAGAAGGAAATTTTTGGATTTAGCGTTTTCAATTGCAATCTAACATTCCTGGCTGGGGGGAAATGATGACATTCTCAAATACGTAAAAATTTTTACATTTACGTTATGTTGATATTAAGAAAACTAGTAATCCTAGCTTTAACTGCAAATATAATAGATCTTCTAACCAGAATAATAAAACAATTGTACTAAAATAGGTGAAAATTATCAGCATTCCAGAGAATGAAGTGAAAATTACTTGAGAAACTGTGAAATTAAAATACCTCGAACTGTTATTGTGGAAAACATGCCTTGACAATACATAATATATTGCACAGATCAACTAATTTTTTAAGTATTATTCTTAAGTATGAGCCAATGGTCATCAACTGTAAGCTATGAGACATACCACAATTAAGAACTTCATTTGCAAATATAGAGAAAACCCTTTAGCAATAACCTCAATTATTCCATAGAGGTTCTGAATAGGCAATCCCAGCACAACACAATGTGTGTTCAGAGAAGGACTGAAGAAGGGCAGTCAGGGAAGGCTTCCCACAGGAAGCCTTGACCCGAGAAGGGGCCAGGGCCCCCCAGTGAGAGTCCCTTGCCTCTCCGAGAGCTTGCCTCTCTAACAAGCCACATTTTTTTTTCCATAGAGCGTTACCAACTAAAAGAATTTGTGACTGATCACACCATATTCATATAAGAAGGAAGAAAGACACAAAAATACAAAGTGACATTTAGGGAGATCCATCTTGTGCTCGCTCACAAAGCTTCCTTACTGTTTGTGTGCCCAGCTCTCCAAATTCAATATCTTTCCTAGCCTAGATGAAATTGTTACTTGAGTGCAGTTAATGCCCATTCTATATTTAAAAGCTCCAGGCTATGATTTTACTAACTTTTTGTAGAACCAGAAGAAAATAAAAAAGATATTTGCTCTTGAAACAGTAGAGAAATGTAGAATAACTGTTGAAATAATAACTTGAAGAAAAATAAATAGAACTATAAAAGTTGGAGGCAGCATATAGGAATGAAAGGCATTCATCCACACACCATGTTGAGTTATTTTCTCAAGCTTGGAAAAGAAAACAGCAATAAGCATGGAAAATGCAGCAAATCGGGTATTCTAACCTATTTGCCAAGGCTTTCAAGAGAACAACACAGAGGGAGTGTTTAAAACACAGCAACCAAGCCACATACAGCCAGATCTCAGCAACGTACCTTTTAAGAGGGCAAAAAATAAAGAGGAAAAAAATATTGAGTGGGAAAAGTAAATACTCAAAAGACTGCTTTTACCTACAGATCTACAAATATCACTGAAGTGGAGTCAAATGCTTGGCATTTCTGTTCATACTTGACTCCACTCCAATGTAGTACATTAAGAGAATGCAGAACAACAGGCACTGTGGTGATTATGTATAATGGCAGGGCATTTGTGGCAGCCAAGCCTAGTTGTTGAGTGCTCTGGGCCATTCACTTAGCGTATAGAGACACAGTCCGTGAAAATGACTGTGAGGCTCATCAACTTAAAAAGAACACACAGAATTTAGACAGAGTTCAGGGTAGAATGACAACAATAATGGAGACCTCTAAGGAAACATTAAATAGAGTCATTAGCCTGAAGAAATCTGAGAAGCTGAATATTTATTGATCTTTAAACAAATTATGGCTTACCCCTCAAAGGAAAGTAGTGCATACTTTTTATTCCACTGGGCATCACAAAAAGGAAATGAATTTAAATTGCACTGTGAGATATTTAAGTTAGACATAAAGAGATATTTCCAGGTAGTGAGAGAGAGTGGTTTAAAAAATTAACTTTCTCCGGAGGTCATTAAATATATGCCATCTTAATTGGCTTAAGCCTAATGTCTCTGATTTTCTATCACGTGTTTTCTTCACTGCTGTTATGTTACTACCCCTGTTATTTTGGCATTATAACAGATTATATTTTTATTAGGATGGGACATATTTCTTTGACTGACTGCCTTTCACTCTCTCCTTTTAAAATGTGTATAACATACAAGGAATACAACCAAAATGACTTGTGCCAGCCCAGTGTATTTTTCTTTGTTCTTTTGTGTGAAGATATTTTAGAGAATATGCTTACTCCACATTGATTTTTTCACTTTTAGAAAAGGTTAGGACAGTTTGTGTGTTCCTAGAAAGACTAAAATATGGGAGAAAATACAACAATATTCCAAATACTCATTAAACCGATTTTACATACAGTTTAAAAGCATTCGTCGAGCCCCTGATGTGAATGGGACTGCTCATTGTGCTGTGCTCTCTTCCAAGATGGAGGTGACTATTCCCTGTAAGCTAAATCACCAAGCTATCTGGGAAGAGTTGAAGTGGAAAAAAATAAGTAATAATTTTTTATATTTAAGAAAGTTAAGCTCCATTTGCCCGAACTTTGTCCTACTCACATTAGTACTGGGTCCAATCTGATCATTCAGAGAGGAAATAGAAAATCTTAGACTATTAAAACAGCACAATGATCTCTGTCCCCCAAGTACTTACTCTGACATTCTAAATCAAATTCTCCCCTTTATTTAATTAATCTTCATATAAGTTTCTAGAAGGAAAAATTAAAATATAAAATGAGAGTCAAGTTATTGATCCCACTTGATTTAAATCTTCGGAACTGACTCATTTGTCAAGTTGTCAGTTGTTAAAAAGATTAGTTTCTGAAATTATAAATAAATACCTATAATGAACTCTCCAATATGATAGCCAGTAGCCACATGTGACCTTTTAAGTATAAAATAATTAAAATTAAAAATCTAGTTACTTAGTCGTACTAGCCACATTTTAAGCATGCAGTTGTCACATGGGGCTAGTGGCTACCAAATTGGATAGAACAGATATAGGACATTTTATCATCACTTGAATTTCTATTGGACTGTGCTGACCTAGATAATTTATGACGTATGAAATTTTAGTCATTTTTCCTTATTTTATTCATTATATTATAATCTAATTCTCTGTAATTTGGATCATAGTTTATCAAAATATTGTACCCAGATTAGACAATGTTAAATGAATTGAACCTACATTAACTAAGTTCTCCTCTGCTCTCTGTCATTAGTTGAGTGACCTTGAGCAAGTAACTTAATAAATTAATTCACTCATTTATTCAAGAAGTATTTCCTGAGCATCAACTATGTTCAAGGTATTGTACCAAGCAGTGGATAGATGGCAATCATCTAAACAATGCCCCTGAACCTGAACTTACATCTTAATAAAAGAAAATTGCGTGCAAAACAATATGTTACATAATATCACAAAGTATTAATTACTCCAACAAAAAATATGCAGGGTAAGGAGTAGAGATATCCTCTCTGTCAAAGTGACATTTGGGAGAGAAGCTATGCTTATATCCCTAGCAGACACTCTTTATGTATAAACTCACGTTCCTATCCCTATCATACCTGTGTACCAGTTCAGAATCTCTCAGCCTCATCTGTCTGGTCTTTCAAACACCTGTTCCTCCCCAGCTTCTGCTACATAAAGTAACTGCACATAGGCTCTGACTTCACGCAGACACATCACCCAAGAACCACTCATGTATCTGTTGCATCCTGCTTCAGACAGTGGCTTCCCTATTGATGCTGAGGCATGAGACATTCTGCCTGAATTGCTTGACATCCATTCACGTAGGATCTGGAAACACAGAGGAGTCAATGCCTCAAGGCGAATACTTTAACCAATGATGAGGAGAGCTGAAGGATAAATTCTTCTCACTTCACTCTTCCAGAAGTGAATCCTGAGACACACCCTTTCATGACCTTGGAAGACGGGTCCATAAAATGGAGACATGAGCTGCACTGGATGTCAAGCAGTAGCCAGCTCTATAGCCCAGCCTTTGTTTTATTTTTTCTCTTTATTCTCTCCCTCGGTCTCCCTTTTCTTCCTTCCCCCTTTTTCTCATTTCTGCTTCCCTAGGATTGCATTCCCTAATTACATCACAAGATGTAAAGTTTTGCTTTGTGAGAAATTCAAGAAAAGTTACTGGGAAAAGAGCCTTCTAAACAAAGGATGTAAAAAATTCGAAGTCCTTAAGCTAGGAGCGTGCTTGGATTGTTGAGATATGACTACATTTTTCAGTCTTGGTTTTTATGTCTATAATGGTTGATTGACGTGTCAGTATTTTTAAATACCTGTGGCTTTTATATGTAATATTTGTACATATGTATGTTGTATATATTTATAAAATGATATTGTTTATTCTTTTTCACTTTTTCCAAATTTCTTTTTTTACAATTTTGCAATCTTATATGAAGGCAACTTATGGAGTCTTTCATGCATAATGATTGTCTATTAAGTTGACTAACTGGCCTACTGTATTTGTGCAACTACCTTTGAAATTAGAAAGAGTACTTTTTTTTTCTTTTTTCATTGACTTAATAGGTCAGTGTTTTCTCAAACCTTCATAAATACCTGTATTTCCCAGAATCCCATTTTTAAAAAGTTCCCTACTGCAATAAATCATTTCCGTTTGTCTGAGAGTAAACCGCGTAATCTGTATTTTTACGCAGCACCCCAGACAATTATAAGAAGGTACTCTGATGACTACACCTTTGAGAAACATCATATTATGTAGTATTCACAAATGTTGATGAGGCTACATGAAATCTTGGCACTTTGGTGATTTAGAAAACTTGGTTGTAAGCAAGCTCTTTCCATAAAGGGTTTACACTTATGTGGCACAGACTGGTATAACATAAAGAGCTATAAATTGACCATTTAAAACATTATTTATTGATGAAAACAATTCACACAATTCATAGAAAAGCAAACTTCACTTGATATGTCAAGGGTGAAAACATTTTCACAATTAATTGCATAGAACCACCTCTACTAAAGTTATACTGGGTATATTATTCAACAGTTTTTCATCACGGTAAATGATAAATCCATTAAAACAATTATTTTAGAAGATAGATGATGGCAGAACAAAAACAGTTGAACCATTATTCTAGTAAAGTTTGGCATTCACTCTGCTCATGAGATGCAAATTTTCTTCTGTGAAAATGAAGCACTAAATATTAGCAGAGGGTGTGATGTCTGAAAAATTATTACTGAAATCTATAATTATCATTAAATATTCAGGATACATGGGAGTATTCTGAAGAATATATTACCACATCACTTTCTTGTCCAAAATCCTTCAAGGATTCTTTTCAAGTTGCCTGCAAAATTAAGTGGATTCTCCTTGGCTTTTTATTTTAACCATTCTGTGATCTGGCACTGATTCACTCTTTCGATTTTATCTCTTAACATCTAGTAGCACTGCTCATGCACTTTTCTGCTTGTTTCCAATAAAGTAGAGTTCCCCACAGGATGTCCCTGAGAACATTAATTTCAGGACACTAATAGGTGTTATATTTTAATAAAAAAAGTCTCCAAGGTCAAATGCATTTGGGAAATGATATGATAAGCAAAGTTAATCATGTCTCTTTTCTATAGTTCTCAGAAGCTTTAGGATGCTAGTGTGAATTAAAAATAGCCAGAGTAGATATAGAGTGAACTATTTCCCAAATGAATTTTACATAAAACACCTTTTTTTCGTGGAGTATCTGTTGAGTACTGTTCTGAAGGACGCAGTTTAGGAAACATTTGTGATGGTGGAATGAACATGGGATTTGGAATCTGATGTCCTTTGGAGTCAAATCTCAGCCTCAGCATTCACCAATGATTTGACCTGGGACAGGTTAATCTTAAGATTTTTGTTTCTTCCCAGTAAAAGAAAAGAGATGTTTAACTTAGAAGGTCATTGTAATAATTTAATAAGGAAACACAAACACCTAATATGGATCTTGCCATATGTTATATGGTCAGTAAATAATATTTCTCTTCCTTTTCCTTGGCTTCCACCCAAACTAAACTCTTCACAGTTTCCTTGACTAAATGAAGCTCTTCACTTTTGGAGGTTATAGAACTCAGAGAATCTGTTATTTCCATTGTCCCAATCCTTTAAGAAAATGAGTTAATGAATATACACATTTTTTAGTGTAATCTTTGCCCTCTCTTCCTGACTGTTATAATCCCCCAATCCTCCATCCTTCAAATTCACCTCTGTAAGCCTTCCTTTGATCTTCAGAATTAAAATCTCCTCTAATTGTATTTCCAATGGAAATTTTTTTGCAGCATTATTTTATATATCCCTATTTAGTGTATTATAAATTATTTGCGCTTAATTTTTTATCAATTATTCTCTGACTTGTATTAAAGTATTTTTCTTGAAATAAATGATAATGTCTTATTTTTTAGGAAGACCCATAAGCAGCGACACTGTTCTTGATGACATAGCAATAAGGTTTATAATCATCGACATCAACAAGCTACCTGTTGATCCTTGATCCATGTTTCTTAATTAATTTTTTCATTATTTATTCATTATCTGTTTTTAGAGACAGAATCATGCCATATTACCCATGCTGGAGTGCAGTGGCACAATCATAGCTCACAACAACCTAAAACTCCTGGGCTCAGGCATCCTCCCTCCTCAGCCTCCTGAGTTCTGAGTATCTGGGACTACAGATACATGCCAGCTATTTTTTATTATTTTATTTTATTTTATAGAGAGAAAGTTTCACTATATTTCTCAGACAGGTCTCAGGCTCCTGACCTCAAGTAATACTCTGCCTTGGCCTTCCAAAATGTTGGGACAGGCATATGCTACTGTGCCTGGCCTGAATTTTTGACTTTCTATTGCTTTGTGTTTGTTGGATGATGAAAAAGATTCACTTATTCATGCCTCTTTTGTTACATTTTCATCATTGTTGGCCTAACATTTTTGTCCAAAATACTGGTATTTTTTTCTCTTGAGGTTCTCAGAAAATATCTAGGTCTGTACTTTTCTGTTTCTAACATAAAGTGTATTTGGCTGTATTCAAAAGCTGCAAATTAATTCATAAAATTAATTTTTTTTCTAATTTGCTGCTTAAATCTTGATGTTGAGAAAATGCAGAACAGATTGGATTAAAATGTAGATTTGTATTCAAACACTCTTGGGTTAAAATGTTGGATTCATCACTTATTTACCCACAGGAACTTGAAGTTTGGAAAGTTTAAGCATACTCCTCAATTTTGTTATCTCTGGAAGGGGATAACACCACTTCCTAGGGTTAATGTGAAGAGTTAATGAAATAATACATATCATATGCTGTTCAATGAGAAATGAACATATTTTAGATATTGTTCTGTATAAATGCAGTTTTATTATTTTAACATTTACAAAAACTTATATTATTAAAATAGTTTAATTCGAATACTCAAAAATATGGTGCTATTTTCATATTCTTTACTTGTTTTAATATTATTCAGGAAATGGGAAAGTTAATAGTTCCATATATGGGCTGAAAATGAAGTGGTGGGGATTCCAGGCAGTTCCTCAGTGCTCATTCCTAGATATCAGCCCCCAGACTCTGTAACAATCTTCTCACTAAGTACTAATTATGTACTAAAATCATTTGTCTTGAACTAATTTTTATTTTTTATTTTTCTCTTATGTTTTAATAGAAAGTTACAGTTAATCAAATAGAAAACAAGAAGGAATAAATTCCGTATCTAAAAGATGAAAGTTATGAGAACATAAAGACTTCTTTATATGAACTTTGTTTTAATGTATAGTCTTGTGGAATATTTCAACATATCGATACTCATTGAGGCTAAAACCCCAAGAGCATGAATATTAGTGAACCTCAGATTTACCATAAATACAGTGCCAGAGCCAAAGTTTACTTCACTGTTACAGTATCAGGACTACGGGAATGCTGCAACTAATTTCATGCTAACCCCCAACTTGCTTTAGAAGCAATTGCTTGAAGGCTTTGATATATCCATTCTTGATATTGGATCCCTCTTGTTCTCCAAATCACACACACACATACAAAAGTCACACCTCACTAATGACATCTAAATTTCTGGTTTCAGTAGGGACTTCAATCAGAAAAGAAATAGTCAAGGAAGAGAAAGAGGCAGAATCTTTGAATATTTCAGAGGAAGATGAGGGAATTGCCATATAATCAAAGACTAAAAATATCTATTTTGTTAATATTAGAAGTAAAATTTTTATTCTGAGAGAGTTAACACTGAAGATTATCAATCTGTGGCTGTGTTTCTATTGTTGCATCCCTCTTATCACAGTGTAATATAGTTTTATTTTATAGAAAACAGAAGTCAAATTTCTTTAAAATATTAAATGAAGTCAAAAATAAAATGAAGTAACAATAATGACTTTGCTTAAAATGTATATTTTAAACGAATACAAGCACGCTCATTTTTATCTGATATTTAAGTTTCCTTGGTATCAAGGGAAAGAAAACTTATTAATTTCCATGGAAATAATGTTCCCCAATGGAGAGCGAAGTGTTCTATTTATCAGGTCGCTGTTCTTTCTGTTGCACGAGAATTACCAGCAGATCACTGTTCTCCACCTGATGCCTGCAATAATTTTAAGCTGCCTTCTCTTGTGGCACAGTTTCCCTAAGCTGGGTGTGCTCTTTTTTATTACAGCCCCCAACTCTTTCATTTTAGATCAATTGCTTCTTCCCAAGTTGTACTAATTCTCATCTCTTCAGAAAACAAGTGTACGTGTTTTTGCAGGTGTCATATCATTTATGACAAAAGAAAAGAGCAACCACATAGAAATCTCTAAAGGTAGAGAGAATTGGAAATGTGCTCTGAAGTGGAAAACTGAAGAGGGAATAAAAATAATAGCATCTCCAGAGGAAATGACCTTGCTTGATTGGATTTGTATCAGTGCTTCCTCCGAACTAACCCCCACACTGCCTGTAAGCACATTTTGCACCTGTACTCCTCCTGCTGGTACTGTTGTTGTCTCCCCAACTTTAGTTGTTATCCAGCTGGATTACCTCCAGTCTGCAGCTGTTTGATAAAGCCTTACTTGTTTAGGAGCTATGTCCAATAACTTTTTTCTCTGAATAAGTTTATTATCTATTCAGCTGTAGCTACTTTCCCAGGATAGCATTCCTTCTCTTCTAGTGCAAGCTCCTTCCTTACCTTCTGCTCAGCCTCGTGGTTCCAGCTGCACTTGGGCTCTTCTTACAAATCCCATTGTCACTTGGCCAAAATTGAGTGACCTGGTGTAAACATCTGACCAACACCAAGCCAATCGTATTATTACACTACCTTGCCTGACCAATGTGTGCCCTTCTTTGTGTTTTGTTTTTTGGTGAGTTTATTTTGTTTTGTTTTTAACTTGGAACAAGAACGAAGATGATTCTCAGTCCATCTGTCATAGAAAATCTAATAAATGTGAACTTGAAACTCTAGTAGCTGTGTTGAAGTGACCAATCCCAGAGAATAAAATTAACATATAGAGGGAAATGTGAGGGGACGGATGGAGAGCAAGGGAAAAAATTGAGGGTTTTTTAGTGGAGTGCTTATAGTGCTGGTTTTAATCATCTATAAGACCCCACTATACCCTTGCACCTTTGTGGCATATTATATTAGCTAATAGTATTTTATTTGGTCTAAGTTGTTCAAAATAGAATTTTGTGCTAGAAATTTAAAAACAGTAATAATATGTCAATATTATTATTTAAAGACACAGTATACCATCATTTTAATAGGCTTTACAGATGGAGGAATTTCAAATTCCATGACAGTAGTGACTATATTTTATGTTTTTGCATCCTTTGTGAAACTACCCCACTGAAAGGAACTCAATAAACTCAACTTGCTGATGACCTGAGAAAACAGAGTTATAAGATTGCTTGTGGCCTCTGAAGTTGTGTCTTGCTACTTTAATCAAATTCTGGCATTGGTAGTAACAAGCAGCTAAGGGTGGAAACATCATAGCTGACCTTGCTTTCATTAAAAGCATTGTATTTGGTGTTTGGATAAAACATAGAATTTATATAGAGTGATCATAAAGACCGATTTTCTTATCGTTCAGATAAGAAAACTGAGATACAGGAAGATTAAGTAACTTGCTGACATGCATCCAGATATAGTAAAAATAAGGATTAAAAATCCGGTTCACCCGAACTTGGATTTCTCTGAATCACATCTTTAAACCACTTTTAATAGTTAACACGAACTACTTGAAATTTGTATGAATATGGGTTTTTTAGATAAATATCTTCATTGCTGAAATATATTTAGGTAGGTTAAATATATTGCCATAAATCAGATAAGATAGTGAACTTCTGAATTAAAAAATTTCTTACACAAAAATATCTTTGATGTCTACATAGCAGTATATCTTATATATTGTCTATCAATCAATCTTATTTTTTAAATAGTAAAATAATCAATATGGAAGCAGTAAAAGAGAAATAGAAAGCTTTACCTTCCCACTCACAGAATAAAATAGAAAATGAGATATAAAATGAAACTTAGAAAGCATTAATAATAGTAACAGTCATAGAAAAATAAAAATGATGAAAGACCCAAATCTGTTTTCTTAGCTTTTACCTATTGTGATTTATTTGGAATAGAATCACATAACCAAATTCACTTCGATCAAGTCACAGTACTAAGTCATATTGATTACTCCTATTAGGGTAAAGAGCCTAACTCTGATTGCACACCTGGCTTTTTGCGGTTCACATGCTCCTTGCTATGGCATTTTAGAATATATGAAGTATACATAAAATTGGCTGCTTGATATTCTAATTTGCACATAAAAAAGAGTTCTTTTCATTTGTTTCCTTGATGGCAATTGTGTTGTTATCTGAGATCAGAAATAAAATAGTAGAGTTTGGGAGTAATTTTGATCATCTGAGTTCTTTTTCCTCAAATAGGAAATAGGAAGTTGGAAAGGAGTAGAAATTGAAAACTTTCATTGTCAAGCTAAAAATAAGAAAGTCAACAAAACCCTGAAACTACTAGGTAGATAATTATCTGTTCTATTATCTATTTCACCATTGGGAGGTCAAATTACCCTTGGCTGTGTTTCCTCACAGGTGATTTTTAGATTTATCCAGGAATTTTTCTTTATCTGAATTTCATTTTTCCTCACAAATATCCTAGTATAATCTACTTAAGATTTGTGAATTCTTAATTATTTCTTGTTATTTATTTGAAATTGAGGTTAAAACCATGTTCGAAACTCTATGTTGACTTATCTATAGATATGCACCTTGTCACTCCCGTGGTCATCACTAGTGCTCTTGAAAGTAGACTTGGAATTTTATATCTTAAAATTTTAGGATTTCAAGGAAATATATATGTATAGAAGAAGAGTCATTGTGAATAGAACCAACAGTGATGGATAATGACAGTGGTTTGAATGACGTTGAAGATGTTAGACTAGAGAAGTACAAGGTCATGTAAGATATTATGAGTTTCATAAGTCAGGGTAAGATATTTGGATTTATTTGAATTAAAATAGAATATCAATAAAAAAGTCTCAAAGTTGTACATAGATTATTCTATGGATTTTTAAGGGGGAAAGAGTAGGTACAGGGAAACCAGTTCGAAGCACTGCAAATATACAACACAGGAGAGAGATGACAGTGGCTTGGGTGTCGGCGATAATAGAGGTAATAAGAGGTTTGCTTGGGGAGTGAATCAATAGGACTTGGTAATGGATTGGATGATTTAATCAAGAGAAAATGGGAAATTTGTAAACTTTGGCCTGACGGACAAGACATGATTTTAAAATTAATTTTGTTAACCATGATAGAGAAGATTTGCCTGGGAGCAGGTTTGGAGTAGAATTCTGTTCCAGTAATATAAAGTTTGAAATGTCTATTAAACTTCCATTTTGAAATGTCAAATAGGTTTTTGGATAATTTTAGATTTCAGAGAGAAAAGATCAGGGCTGAAGGGACCCAGTGATATCTGAATATTTGAAAACATAAGATTGATAAGTTTACCTAAAAATATTGTGTATAGAGAGGTCCTTAGGCTCCCTCATATTTTAAAGATGAACAGAAAAGGGTAATCGAGTAAAGGAAACAGAAGAATTGGTCAGAAAGATAGAAGAAAAAGCAGGTACATTGCAGATAATCAAGGTTTATTTCCTTTTCTCTTTAAATAATTGCTTTATGATAATTTGCATTCATGTACCTTGTAGTAATCTCAAAGTAATGTTACAAATCATTTCTTTTTATAACTTTATAAATTTATATTGCTATAAGACATCTAAATAATTATAGTATTAGCCTTTCTACTGTGAACTTTTGAGCTTTGCTTTTAAGTTCTTTTATGGCAGGCCTCTTAGGGTAGAAACTACCCTTACCAGTTATACAGGAGATACATATTTAGGAAACAATCTATAAACATGATTAATAACTAGAAATATTTATCCAATAAAATTCTGTGCACCTTTTAATAATTATAAACTTACCTGCAGTATTTTGACAGCATAAAAATATAAAGTGTATTTGAGGTCAGTAGATTTAAATTGCTTCTTTGGTACTTCAAGCATTGTAAATTTGCTGAACCTCACTTGCCCACAACGTAAATTTTAGCAAATAATCATCATGACCACATAGTGTTTGGTATATATTTATTAAGGTAAGATTGAAAAATGCTTGCTAAGTGATGATGTTATAAATACATGACTTGTGTTTACAGGAAAATCTCCACAAAATGCAGTATTTATATATATTCTAGTGACAATAGAACTATAGCTATTTAGTAATTGAATTCCAACTTTTGGCTAATTAAAATCAAAAAAGCTTAACAGCTTACATTTGGAGTTGATTAGAAATTTTCAGCTTCTTTGTTATCTATTAATTTTTTCTGGATGAAAGTCATCATGAATTTATGTTCAAGAGTGTTACTTTTTTTGTTTTGTTTTGTATTCTTTTAAGTGATTAACTTTTTCTGTCAGATTAACTTACTTACAGATTACTGTGATCTTGTGAACCTTTCTTTCAAAATTCTTTTAAGGCAGGTCCAGAGTAGCTTTTATTCTAGTGCTGAGTAAGCCCCTCATCTAAGGTGTGGCCCAGCCTGGATGTCTACTGAATGCCCCTGTATTTAACAAGGTGGGAAGTAAAAAAAATTCCCAGCGCTGTGTGAGCTCTGAGAATTGTCTATCTTAGAGCTCAACAGTAAATTTCTTTCCTTAGAAGTTGTGCTTGTTTGGCCTTATGGGATTTCACCCCATACATATGCAAACTGTTATTCTGCCAAAGACTCAGGGAAACCTCTGCAGATTTCTGTAGCTCTCATGGTCTCTCCAACTCTCTCTGGGCATTTTCTTCTCCGTAGGTATTCTACTGGGCAAATTCCAGCAACCTTGACCTCTGTAGACTCCAATCTCTGTTTTCTCAAGAAGTTTAAGTACTATTCAAAATTGGAATTTCATTTCTATTGATTAATGAAGAGATTGGCATAGCAAACAATTGAATTATAAACATGGCTTATTTTGATATCAATATTTAAAAATATAAATAATTTATGGCATTAATTTTGAAATAACAGCTACATAAAAAATATTTTTAAATGTTGGAAATAAACAGTTCAAAAGGTACTTAAGTAATTTTAGGCAAGTTGCCCTAAAAACAGAGTAGGAAAAGATTTTTTTGGGAAAAATGTTGACCTAATTACATTAAAGAAATAATACTTGTAAACTAGTTCAACCATTATGGAAAACAGTATGGCGATTCCTCAAGGATCTAGAACTAGATGTACCATATGACCCAGCCATCCCATTACTGGGGATATACCCAAAGGATTATAAATTATGCTGCTATAAAGACACATGCACACGTATGTTTATTGCAGCACTATTCACAATAGCAAAGACTTGGAATCAACCCAAATGTCCATCAGTGACAGATTGGATTAAGAAAATGTGGCACATATACACCATGGAATACTATGCAGCCATAAAAAAGGATGAGTTTGTGTCCTTTGTAGGGACATGGATGCAGCTGGAATCCATCATTCTTAGCAAACTATCACAAGAACAGAAAACCAAACACCGCATGTTCTCACTCATAGGTGGGAACTGAACAATGAGATCACTTGGACTCAGGAAGGGGAACATCACACACCGGGGCCTATCATGGGGAGGGGGGAGGGGGGAGGGATTGCATTGGGAGTTATACCTGATGTAAATGACGAGTTGATGGGTGCAGCAGACCAACATGGCACAAGTATACATATGTAACAAACCTGCACGTTATGCACATGTACCCTACAACTTAAAGTATAATAATAATAAATAAATTAAAAAAAAAAAAGAAATAATACTTGTATCTTACCTAATGTAATTTATAAAATAAGTGAAACGAAACATCATTAGGGATAAATAGTTAAATGAGACATTTCTAAGTTGGTAAGTCATACTTCACTCTTTTCTGCACAGAAATGCAAAATCATTTTGGAATTAAAATGTAGTTTTGGAGCTCTGATAGTCATTACAACTAATCTGTGTACATATTTCTAGATTCAGGCTTTATCATCTATCACCTAAATGTAGGGTATTTTTTCTCCTTCTATTTGAATTTCCTAGAGTTTCTATGTAATTATATAGTACTAAATTATTTATTTATGTATTATCTTACTCATTATTAAGACATTATTGTATTAATTCAGCAAAAATGTCATTGAGTATCTGTTATATTCCGGGCAATGTAATAAACAATAAGAATATGATGGAGGCCCACAATTGAAGAGTTTGCAGTCTACATTAAGACTCAGAAAGGTATGTGGGTAATTGTAATTGAGCATCTTACTCCCAGTATTAAGTGAAGAGAGCAGGTAGGTTGACTTTGGGTAGGGGATTAGATAATCTTCCTCTTAGAGGTGACATTTAAGTGAGATTTTGAATCCTGAATACGAGATACATTAGATAGATAGACATAGACGCACGCGCGCGCGCACACACACACACACACACACAAGAATGCTTGCTGGACACCTGTTAGTAAAGTGGTAATATAAATACATAAGAATTCTTTAGAATTAATTGCTTCACTTTAAGCATCTCAGACTGAAATGTATTTGATAAATAGTATGTTTTCTGCATACTCAAACATTTTCATAGTTACAATACAGAATGGGTGGTATTTATGAAAGTCAGAACAAAAAATAAATGTATTTTTACCAAAATATTTGAGTGAATGACAAGTTTAGAAACAGCCTTCAGAATTAATAATTCTCATTAAGGGTATAGTTCAAGTTTGTGTTTTGCTGACTGAATCATATAAAAGAAAAGTAGAATTGTATCAAAAACTATTAATAAATGATTACAAACTATAAAGAACTAAAGACACCAAGGTAATGAAATAAAAAGAAGAATAAAACCAATTGACACAAGACATTTTCAAGTATTTCACATTTTTTGAGAAGCTTTCCTTCTGGTATTGACAGGTACCCATGAGCTTTTAGCTCACAGCATATAAATGTTTTAATGTCTTTATTTGCAAAACACAATACACTGCATTGTCTAAAGCATTCTTAAACCTTGGCATGTATGAATAGCTTTATTCTGCTCTCATGCAATGGATAAATTGTGGTTTATATAATTAACATAACTAGAGTGTCAAACTCAATGAATATAACTGTGTATTGGAGAAAAATCAACAACAAAAGGATCAAGCCCCTGAGGACTATTATGAGATATCAAAAAAACAGATTGTATTGGCACTAGGATTTTCATCTTGACATGGTCACTGGCCAGGAATGTGACTCACGTCTGTCACCTCACCTCCCTGGACATGTAGTGCCTCATCTGAAAATCAAGAGAGTAAGGCTATATAAGCCCTATGTTTCTTTTGGCTTCTAAAATTCTATGATGCAATAATTTTTATTGTCTGATGAGCGAATATATGATGATTGCTCATAAAACTACCGTCAGATGACACCGAACACCTTTTAAATATCTAATTAATGCCCTAAATATCTTGAGTTATATTGAGAAATACTCTCATATTGTAAAGATATAAAATAGATTTTTAGCAAATGAGAACCAAGGAGAATCTAAGTTATATCACATCTAACACAGAAGGCATTCTGTTACTTAATTACAGTGATTTACCCAGCAAGGTAGGAAATAAAAGAAATCTTTTACATTATACTAGTCAATAGCAAGAAAAAGTTTATAAATAACTGCTGATAAATATAATCATAAATTTAACAGTATATAATCTTTTATTTCCTCCTCCTAAAGGAAGTAGGTAATAACTGAGAATTACTTCAAGCTTAATTCCAAAATACTTTATTAAAGTATCCTTCTTATTACTGATGCCGGGTTTTAGCAAATTAAGTATCTTCTTGAAAGAGCAAATGCAAATAAAAAGGGAGGGGGATGGCTTTAAACTAAAAAAGAATCTCATTAATAGCTTCCTAAAAAAGGAAATACAACAAAGGCCTAGATACTGAATCTGCAGCTGCAGTTAACACTTCATCACTGAGCTATCTATGATGGACAATACTAGTACTGTACAGATTCAGGCTAAATTAATGCTGTTGGTTTTTGTTTCTAAAGACAAAAAAAAGTGTATGAAACAACTTCAGTTCTCACTAAGCTGGATCTGAGATCCCATCTGTTCGGATTTCATGCTTTTTGAAGAAAAAAGAAACCAACCTTAAAAACAAACCTCCTTCATTCTAATATTATTAAAATATTCAGCTGGAAAAACAGATAAAATCCTTGGAATTTTATTAAACTTGTGCATCTCTAAATGATGAAGGCACCATCGTTTTTGCAATACCCAGGGAAACTTGCGCTTCTAAGAAGGTCTATGAATGAAGCAGTGAGCTAGACCTATATAGAGTGATGTCACTGTTTTTCCTGGCACAACCTCAGTAGTGAACTACACAATTTAAGGGTTGTAGCTAACAATTCTGATAAAGTCTTCTATTTTACTAAAGGCTGTCAAACTGAAAAGCAGAAACATCACATCAATGTTTTCCTTTTAATTTTTAAATGACATTAAAAAGGATAAATAAATGTCCATCAAAAAACTCTACTACTTCTTCTTTCTTAGCAAGAAAGAAATCTGATATAAACACACAGTGCTATTGTCTAATGAAACACTTACTAGAGAATAACTAATTGGCTTAAAATAATTTAATTATAGGCTTGATTAAATTTTTTCAGTGTCTGTTGTAGCGGCTTCCTGGGTGCAATAAATATTGCATTTCTTTACAGTTTATGACGTTTGTAAATAATCTGCTCCATAATTTAAAACACAGTGAAGGAAACATTGTTTAATTTTAGGAAAAAGTTTTAGATTCTATGCTTTCTCAGAATTAAGATTTATATTATCATTATTGATTATGATAATTTTACATGTTCCAGTAAGCCTTCAAAATGGAAGATATATTGATGTCTTTATACTTTATTAAATGAAATTAATTTATGATATTCTTTTTCTATTAATCTGGCCATAAGTACTTATTATCTTAATATTCCAACATCATGACTTAGATATATTTTTCTCCACAAATAAAAATATAAAAAGGAGACTAACAACCTAAAAGCCTCATATTGTTTGGATACAAAGAATTTGGTAAAGGGGAAATCAGAAAATATTTGTAATGGATTAAAACAACTTATACAGACAGATTTTTTAAAATGTTCTCAGTACAATCAATCTTCCATACATTATGCTAGTAAATAGAAAAATTATAACATTCTGTGATATGAGTGAAATAAGAAAATTGCCCTGTTAATGTATTTCTATATTCTTAGTTCTCATCCTATAATATGTTCTTGATAGCAACTAAAATTTACTGAGCACTTACTATATTCCAGACACTAAGTGAAGTTCTTCAGTGTTGTCTATTATGTTTTTTTCAGTGTATTTCTCTTGACAATCCTCTTTCTATCCCCATTTTATTTTACATATGAGAAATCAAAAACACGGGGATGTAAAGTAGAGTGCTCAAATTCTTACAGCCACTAAGTGGTAGAACTGGGATTCAAACCAAGGCTATGTAATATTTTATGACTTTCCAAGGATAATAGAGCTGTTAAATTTTTTTCAAAATATTTTTCATTAAGAAGAAAAATTAGAAATATTTAAATATGTTGTATGTTTTTTTATTCCTCAATTCACTGTTCAACCAGTATTCAGATCACATAGAGATTGAAGTGATGTTTTCAACCAAAAAAGAAAACTTTTTCTACAGTTTGGGTAGATTTTGTCAAGTATAAAGGATCACCGAGAAAGTGAAAATTGGCATTTGAAGACAGCAACTATACCAGTCTGCTATTTAGGGGAAACAATAAATTTGCTATTCATTAAATATTTACTTTTTGCCCTAAGGCGATTTAATATGTAATAAATGTAAGCAGGAGAAAAAGTTATGTATGTATGCGTCTTTTAAATAGAGCATAGAATTGTTTGTAAAAGAGCAAACATAAATAATTCAGAAAACAAGACAAATAGAAGAAACTAAAATTACCTGTTGCCATAGGTATTTCCAATAGCAATGGTTTAAAAAAAAGCAGTAATTGACCTCAACTTGGAGTATTTGCAATTTTTCTTCTTCACCTTGGTAGCATTATATGTGATTTCAAAAAGTTCAATGATGAAAATGCACCACAAAATACATAAGTAGAAATGCATCGTATTGGAGCCTTTCTTTAGAATTTAGAGAGAGATCTCACATCTATCATCTCACTTGATGAAATAATGATGATCATGATCTCTTATTATCAGATAAATAGGTATCAGATGGTTTTTTGATAAAGACTCTACATAAATGCTTCATTACAGATTCTTCAACTGTAAGAGTTGGGATTGTATCATCTTCATTACTATCTTCAGATGATACAATCCCTTCCTGACAGTCCTCTACCTGTGAGTCCTGTGATATAAACTGTTTTTGTAGAAGGTAACCAGTATGAAAGCACACAGATAACATAGAAAGAGTGGGGTTAGAAAAACATTTAGGAGAAAATGGGAGGGAATGTTAGGCAAAGTTTTAAACATGTTGACACTGGTAATTATACATCTTACATCAAAATTTACAAAAGGTTAAAATGCAAATTGTTTCTTGAAAAAGAAAATAAGCCATAGATAAAGGTTTAAAAATCATTCACTTAGTGGAAATTATTTAATCTTGAGAATAGAGGACAATGACAAATGGGAAAGGAAGGTGAAAGAGGGAGAATCAAGAACAAAAACCTTAGAAAATGCCCAGATTGGGCATGGGAGGTGGATATACAGCCAAGAGAAGAAAAGGAGAAATCATCAAATGGCAAGAAAAAAAAAAAAAAGGACAGTATGTGCCATACATTTCAGGAAACATGCATATTCCAGAGGTTAGTCACTTTTAGGAAAGTGAAGATTCATGTTATTAAGCAAAGGGAATATATGGTCCATTTTTCTTTATTTTTCTCTCCTTTCATATGAGCCATTGTTTTCCTGCTTAGTGAAAAAACAAGAGGTTTCAGCAATGACTATGATGTAAATACTTGTGCAGATTTAAAATACATATGCCATCTGAAATTATTCATTGTATGTATGTTGACCTGTACTTCAATTCATAAGCAATCTTTTCATTACTTTGTTTATGAAAAAATGACAACACTTGGCTATTATAATTGCTTTTATTTTGTGGCTCATATGAGTGGGTGCTATGGTCTGAATGTTTATGTCCTCCCAAAATTCATGTAATAAAGTTTTTAAATCCAAGGTGATGATATCAGTTGATGCAGCCTTTGGGAGGTTATCAGGTCATGGAGGCAGAGCCTTCATGAATGGGGTAAGTTCCCTTATAAAAGAGGTTTGAAAGAGACCCCTCACCTCCTCTGCTACGTACGTGAAGACATACCGAGAAAACTGTCATCTGTGAACCAAGGGGAGGTCCCTTACCAGACACTGAATCTGTTGGTGCCTGATCTTGGACTTCCTAGCCTCCAGGACCGTGGGAAATAAATGTTGTTTAGCCAGTTTGTGATATTTTGTTATAGCAGCCTGGTTAATACAGTGGGCATGGTTCTGCAACAAAGTTAGTGGAGTAAAAGCTATCCTTTACAGTTCTGCTATGGTCTCAATGTGTGTGCCTTCCCCCAAAATTCACAAGTTGAAACTTCATACCCAATATGATGGAATTAAGAGATGGGGTCTTTGAGAGATGATTAGGTCACAAGGGCAGAGCCTTCACAAATTGTATTAGCACCTTTATAAAAGAGGCTCTAGGGTTGCCTTACCCTTTCCACCATGTGTGAACACAGCTAGAAGGCACCAGGAAAAGGGCCCTCGCCAGATATCAAATCTGCCAGTGCTTATTCTTGACTTCCCATCCTCCAGAACTGTGAAATATAAATTTCTGCTGTTACTAAGCTACAGAGTCCATGGTATTTTGATACAGAAGCTATAATGATCCTTAGATAAGACAACTCCCTTGGATGAATGAAAATTTTGGTCAAGCCACATAGGCAAGTTATAATTAGGGGCAAAGCTATAACCATAGAGAGGATTTAGGAGCTTATGAATTCCCATGAGAGATAAAAGGCATACTAAGAAGAGCCACAATCTCAACAGAAAGAACAATGGATTAGGAAAACTGCCAAAACATCTGTCCATTGAATTAGGAAAACTGCCCAAACTGCCCAACTGATTGAACAAGTTATGACAATATCAAAATAGCCAGTAACTTGACCACTCTGGGTATGAGTGTCTTCTCTTCTATAAAAGAATCAGATTAGGTTACCTTTGTGAACTTTTCTTTATTTCTAATGAACTATAATTTTTCCACCCAGTAGTTAAAGAATATTTATTAAATTACAAGATGAAAAATATACAAACAGCTGTCACCAAAATTCATCTAGAGAAAGATGTGTAATTTTGGAAAGAATATATTGATACATACTTGAATAATATATTGATACATACTTGAAGACAGAAGATAAGACCCTAAGAGTTATAAGTAAAATAATTTTAAATATGACAAGGGAAAAATGTTGTTTCTGGCTCTATGAAAGAAAGAAAGAAGAAAGTGAGATAGAAAGAAAGAAGAAGAAAGAAAGAAGATAAGAAAATGAGATGAAAGAAAGAAGATAAGAAAATGAGATAGAATAAGGTAAATGATATAGGGGCACTTACTTTGAGAGGAGCCTCTTTCCAGTGACCTCTTAAAGTCACAATAAAACCCACTAGAGTTATGAAATATTTAACGTGTAGATTGCTTATGAAATGGATGAAGGAGTTGAGTTGTGAGTCCATGGGGGAAAAGCAAATACAATCACCAAGCAGCTAGGAGCAGTATAGAGTTAGAAAGGAGTAGAAGACAGTGAGATCTTGTAATTTGCAGAAATTGTGGGTAAGGCTTTGAATTCCATCACAGATGAAGGAATTGAAACTCAGGCCAAGCCCAACAAAATCTTTTAAGAGCAGGAAACCTCAATATGGCATCTGGTTTATGACTCTAGATTGTGAGTTGTTTCATTCTCCTACTTGAAACCTCTTTATTTCTCTATTGTTTTGGTAATGATGTCCAATATCATTTACATGAATTACATGACTATGCCCCATTTAGCTCCTGCCTGTCAAACAACATCATTGCTCATTGTTTTCTGGCCCTTGTATTCCTTTCTGTGAGCCAGACTCTGCATAAATCCTGGCCTGAATATTTAAATGAGTCTTTACCATAAATGTTATTCTTCCCCATTTCCATATGACGCTGAATAACAAGGTCTCAACTTACTATTTTTTTTTTACTTTTTTTGTTTAGTGGGCTTTCTTGATCTCTTAGAATAGGTTTAATCACCTTCATTTCTGATGTTACCAAACATTTTCTAGTTCTTATCGTTTCATAATATTCCTCATGCTTTAACTTTGTCTTTGTCTTTTCTTCTAAACTGTGAGGACAGAGACCATTTATACCATTCTATCCCCAGTATTTCACATAGTGCCTGGAACATGGTAAAAGCAAAATAAATTAGTAGAGAATGACTGATTTATAAAAATAATGAATTATTTCAGATACTAGGAAGGATCTGAAATAGTTCCTATGGGTTCAGAGTTAGACTGTGATAGCCAGTCATCAATCACAGGGCAGTCATGTTATATAAATGATAAAGGCAATATGAATTCTGCCACTTATTTTATTCTGCCACTTATTTTATTCTGCCACTTATTTTGCCACTTTTTCTGCCACTTATTCTGCCACTTATTCTGCCACTTATTTTATTCTGCCACTTATTTTAGGTTACTAAAAAATTATTATTTTTATTTTAGTAACCTAAAAAATAGAGATGCTACTTTCTATCATTTATTATATAATTATAACTTCATTTATCTAGTCATCACAAAAAAAATCAGACATCTCTCCTTCTGACCACCCATTCTCTGGTTACTTGGTTTAGATTGCTTGCTCAATTACTCTGTTTTTTTCCATTAAGAAAGCTGCAAAACCTCATAACTTTCCCGCCTGCACTGTTACAATCCATTTTACATGAGGGGGATCAGTGGTCATTTTAAAACATAAATCCAGTCTGGCTAGGCTCTGAGTAAATCCTTGAGTGGTTTTCCATTATACTGTACTCAGAAAGCAGCAAGCCAAAAGTCTTGCTATGATTTACAAGACCCTGCATGATCTACTAAATTTGGCTCTTGCTTACCCTCCAGAACTCATAACATTTATTTATTTAACAAACAATTATTAGTGCAATATATGCTAGACATTGTTATAGTTCCCAGGATGCAGAATTTCTGCCCTCATAGAGCTTGCTTTCGTGGCCAGATGAAGCTAAATCATCTGTTCACATTACCTCCCAATCTACCATCTCCTCTCTGGATCCCCTTCTATTAATACTTCCTTTGATAAGTCACCAGTGAACACCAACTTCTAAACTCAAGTGGCACATTTTAAATCTTATCTTATTTGGCCTCTCCAAAGCCTATAACAAGTTGCCTACTCACTCCTTCTATAAACACTCTGTGTCATGATTTTCCCCTCTCTAAACAGCAATACCTACTCAATCCCCTCTAACAGTTCACCCTCAACTCTACGTAAGCAAGAAGGAGATGAGAAAAAGTTGGGGGTGAGACAGAGCCCTGAGAAACTCCAATATTTAAATGAGTAAATGAAGAGCTTCCTAGCCCCTAGATCAACTTACTTGACATTATTATATACTCTACATACTTTAGTGCAGGAGAAACCTGCACTAATCCTCCATGAAAATTTTCACAATTATATTTACTTATTTGTGTCATTACTTACTCAATGTCTATCTTTGCCACTAAACCCATTTTCCTCCTAAACCCCCTAAGACTGTCAATCTTGTTCCCTACTGCATCCTCAGAGGTAGCTTGGGGTCTGACTCACACAAGCATTCAAAATTGTGGAAAAAATGAATGTACGATCCTACCACATCCACACATACTCATCTACATACCTTTCATTGTATAGCTGTATGACTGCGCTTATGACACTGAAATGATGAGAAATGGTCCCAAATTATTAACAATAAATCAATACACTAAAAATAAAAACTATTAATAAATTAGGATTAATCCCACATTAACATAGTCTTATCTTTTTTACAGCAAAGATCATCTATTTTAGAGTTAAGTATTTCTGCTATTTTATTGTCATAATAATGTCTGCTTCCTAATTAAAACCTACCTTACCCTATAAAGTAAAAGCACGCAGATAACTATCTAAAAATTATAAGAATATGTAAAAGACAAGTGAAATTAATGGTTGAAAAAATTAAATACAAGACTCTGATATAGAGATCAAAATTGTATTCTCACCTCCCTCTTGCCATAGATGGTGTTCCTTTACTTATCCCATCCTATCATAAATTCACTGGATGCTCCTGTAACAAGTAATATGAATCAAGAAAAAATGTGCAGAGGGGTATACTAAGCGACAACTGGAGCAGACTTTTGTACTTCCTGCATTCTTGTTAGCAATAATGGTAGATTCTGAGATCAATTTTGTTCAAAGATATTCACAAAAATATTCTCAAATTCACTATAATTTTTTAAATGGCCTAAGAAATTCTTTTGGTAACATTGCTTTTTGTGTTTGTTTTTTAATGCAAAATTTTACTTTTAAAGACAGTATCGAATAACAAAAGAAGTAGAACAAGGGTGTTAATATGCATGTTCCTAAAGTTATATGGATATACAGATATATGAAATACATTTTTCCTCTTATCTAAGTTTACGTAGAGATTTACAAAAATATTGAAATAACCACAGACATAATATACAAATATTTTTGTAATAATATATGCATTCAACATGGTTTTATATTTCTTCATATATTCCCCAATCTGAAATCTAATGCAACTTACCAACATAGATCTTTATTATCAGAGTCAATCTATATTATAGAAATATAAATTAAACCAAGTCATTTGGAAATAAACTATCATGCTTCTATAACAAATTGCTTCTTTTTTTATGAAAATGGCTTACATAATGTGGTAACATTATCTTTGTTATTAATAATAAAAAATAACTCACAAAATATGGTGTTTATCCTAAGCTTCATGAGTTTTGGAGAATTATTTGTACCTCCTGAAACTATGTGTATATTTTGGCATAAGCTTATGAGTATTTTTCTGGGATGAAGAACCTCAGCTTTTATTCACTTCTCAATAACGTGATACCCTAAAATATATGTACTAATAATATATTTAAAAGGGCCTAAGAGTCCACAGTGAGATGGGTAATGAAATTAATGAGACTTTAAAATTAACTTTTTACATGGGGTTGTCATCTTAATGCTGAAATGGGAGAAATAATAAATTTAAGATTTATTTTATGTTTTTATTAATATCATTTATACTCTCACATGCTTAGAACCCATGGTAAGTGATTTTAACTTGAGGAATCTATTACTGAAATAACTTTCAATGGGTATGTCTGTAGAAATAAAATTTTAACATGATTGAACTAATTGATTGCTACCTCATATGTACAATTTCAGAGATATCGAAATGACTACTTAACTGGCTTAAGTTTGTGTTAAATCTTCTCTGAAAGTGGAGTAAAAATAAATAACATTTAAAAACTAAACTGCAGTTTTAAATGTTATATGCAGATGACCCACGTCTCCAGACAGGTAATTTAATGTTGCCAAATGTATATTTTCATGAAATGTAACTTTCCACACAGTGACAATGTTCTCTGTTTTTATATAATAAAAATATATATTGTACACCAAGGTGAAGGCATTTTGTTGCTGTCAATGAAAGCAACATACATCATCTAACCCTTATCTTTCAATCACATGACACTAGGAAGACAATATTTTATTAGCGAAGTAGAACTTGTTAGAGAAATAGCTTATTGTTATGGAATATAGGCCTATTAATGCTGTAAATTTATCTTCACATATGTCACATAAGATGCATTATCGACCATTAGATGCAAGTATAAGCTAAACATTAATGGAGTGATTGTTGATATCTTTTCACCACAATATCCTCCCAGTCGTGTGTGCTGAACAGAGCTCTTTCATCTAAATTGGTAGACTGCTCTCAATGATACACAATTAAGAAATGTGCTATTCCAATGCATTAAAGTACAAGCCAAATGCAGGTTATTAGCATCCATTTCCAGTACAGCTTGGCAAGTGAGAGAATGTACGCAACAAGGAAGTGATTGTTTACACTGTAGTAACGGTTTAAGAAACCGATATTTACAATACATATATTCTAGCTAGAGAAGCTTTCTTTCAGCTCTTTGTAGTCATCTTGATAACTCATAAGGTAAGTTTATTTTTACGGGGCATTGAATTCTCAGAAAACATTAGGTAAATCTTTTAACATTAATTCCCCACTTGCTCAAATGGAAATGAAAACACCTGTCTTTTAAGGAAGGTGAGAAATACATAAACAGTTTTGTAAGAAACAAGCATTGTGTAAATATTGTTAACATTATTACTAATAAATCATCAAAGAGTTGACCTATTAAAAGGATATTTGGTCATAAAATTAACAGTGGCTTTTTCTCTATTCACCATGACATTGGATTTCCTCACCTATTCACTAAATCATACATCACGAAGATCTTAAAGATACATGTCAGCTACAAAACTCTTCCAAAATGTTTAAAATCTCTAAATTATTGTTTAATTTACATAAAGTGAAATCACAGTTAAAATTTTCAATGAAATGAAGAATTATGAAGAAAACTACTATTTTCTACTTAGACAAAGTATCTTAGTTGTATTTAAAATCTGTGGGACCTGTCTTCTAAAGTTTCCTAGTTTTATGGACTTCATTAGTTCACATATAAAAATAGAACATTTCATATGTAAGACAATATATAATACACTTACCCTAACACAGATCCACCTATTTACATTTTTTTATATCTACCATGGTCTAGAATTAGAAGTAATTTCTTAATCCAGAGTGTGCGGAGCTGGGAAAATTGGAGAAAAGGTGTCACCAGTAATTATAATGGCTGCTGATTTAGGATTTGGCAACAAAAATCAAATAGCATAAACTTATCTTCCTTTGTACATAGTAAATAGCAAATAATACCTGTCTTATTACAGAGCATCTTACAGATAACAAATCTTATTTAATCCTCATATTGTTGCATATATAATGAAATTGAGTATCAGGAAAATGAGACTTACATAATCACAAGGATCAGAGCCAGAATATGGAACAAGATTTTTCAATTCAAGTTCAATTTCCTGACTATTGCCCCCAAACCTGTTCAGTGTATAATTGTAAATCCATAGCTAATTGTCACACTGGAAAATTAAAAACAAACAAACAATAAAAAACCAACCATTTTCAATAACAAACTTTCTATAACTGAAAAAGAAAGTTCCTTTTTTCTTTTTATTTTAAGCTCAGGGGTACATGTGCAGGTTTATTATATAGGTAAACTTGTGTCATAGGGGTATGTGAACAGAAAAGAAAGTTTCTATAACTGAAAGAAAAGATTAACCTTTGTAGGAGAAAAGAGCTAATTTACTTGGTCTATGCTGGTGTGTCATGTTAAACACTGTTCTTTATATATATATATATATATATATATATAATGCATCCACTGTGATATGATATAATTTAACTTCTTTGGAAAGAATTCAAGACCAATCCACATAACATTGAAATATAATATGGTAACTAATATTACATTAGATATTAAGGTTATAATAATGTATTATGACAACAAATGAACAAAAAGTCAGAGCTTGTAAGAAATCGTGTTGCAACTGCATCATTTGTTTACAAGTACATATGAAGTAAACTTGAAAGATATTTCTAATAAGGCACTCGTGTTAAACATGTTCCTCACTGAGAGTAGTTAAGAGTGAAAATGTAAGCCTTTGTTTGGCTAGCTACCTCAATATTTCCCAGTAAACACATAGTAATGTTCTCTTTGTGGCCTTTACCCTTTTGGTTGGGGGGATGAGGTAGACATCTTCATTGCAAAGACAGGATATTATGTGTCACAATTGCATTACATTTTAATTTCAAAATAAAATAAGCATTCATAAACAAGAAACTGAATAAATTATGAGACATCTAGTATGGCATTCTATCAACTCCAATGAAGCAGATATCCTTGTGTTAAGTGAATAAAGCAAGAAATAGAACGGTATACATGGTAAGAGCGCATTTGTAAATCAAACACACACACACATCTATCTATCTATCTATCTATCTATCTATCTATCTATCTATCTATCTATCTATCTATCTATCTATCTATAGAGAGAGGGTATGACAGGATGATGGGCCTGGACAAATCTGAAAGGATTCTCAAAAGACTAGTGACAGCAGTTAAATTTGTGGAGTGAGATCTGAGGCTAAAAAGCCAGGATGATTCTATATAAACTATTTGTGATTTGAATTTTGAGTTGTTTATAATGTATAGATATATACATGTGTTTATATATATATACCCACATTATGTATCTATTATATGTAATATACATATATGTATATACATGTGTTTGTGTGTACAGGCATACTTTGGAGATAATGTTGGTTAGTTTCCAGACCACCACAATAAGGTGAGTCGCACAAATGTTTTGGTTTCCCAGTGCATAGGAAAGTTATGTTTACACTACACTGTAGTCTATTACATATTCAATACCATTACATCTAAAAAATAATATACATACCTCAATTTAAAAATACTTTATTGCTTAAAAAATGCTGACAATAATCTGAGCCTTCAGCAAGTCACAATCTTTTTGCTGGTAGAGGGTCTTGCCTCAGTGTTGATGGTTGCTGACTGATCAGGGTCATGGTTGCTGAAGGCTGAAGTGGCTGTTGCAATTTCTTAAAATAAGACTACAAAAAAGTTTGAGAAGTTTGAAATGATGCTCTTTCATGAAACATTTCTCTGTAGCATCTGATGCTGTTTGGTAACATTTTACTCACAAAACTTTCAAAATTGAAGGAAATCCTCTCAAACTCTGCCACTGCTTTATCAACTAAGTTGTCACTTCAACAAGGCTTATAGCATCTTTACTAGGAGTAGATTTCATCTCAAGGGACAACTTTCTTTGCTCTTCCATGAGTGACTCCTCATCCATTCAAATTTTATCATGAGATTGCAGCAATTCAGCCTCCACTTCTAATTCTAGTTCACTTGTTATTTCCACCACATCTGCAGTTACTTCTTCCACTGAAGTTTTGAGCACAGGTCACCAAAATAGATATAATAATAATGAAAAAGTTGGATATATTGTGAGAATTACCAAAATGTGACACCGAGACATGATGTGAGCATATGCTGTTAAAAAAACTATCACCCATAGACTTGTTCAATGCACGGTTGTCACAAACCTTCAATTGTATTAAAAAAAAAAAAAAGGCAGCAAAGCACAATAAAAGGAAGTATGCCAATAGAGAGATAGGTAGGCAGATAGATAGATAGATAGATAGATAGATAGATAGATAGATAAGATAGAGTCTATACGTGTGTATGTGTGTATGTCTGGTCCCCAAATATCACCAGCTGCCTACCTTCCTTTATCTTTCCTTTTCTTTCATTTGAAAAACCTCAAATTTTGCATCAAGAGAATTTTCATTTATTTGTTTTATGGTCTGAAGAATTGGGTAGTGGATTTCCTGACATGAAGCCATGGGAATACATAGATACCAAAAATCTAAAAGCATAATAACACCCCCAAAACACAAATAACATACTCTTATAGTGAGGCAATGAAACCAATGACCACTCCTTAGGGAACACATAAGCAGAAGACGTGAACAGTTAAAACTCACTGTCCCTTGCTTAGGCAACCCCTGATGCGCTCTAATCTTCACATTCTCAGTGCTGGACTTTGACTCTAAAATAGGTCTTGCCCGTAAAAGACAGGGTAAAAGAACTTCCGATTATTCAAAGGAGATTTCACTACCATCCCTGGTAATAGTGTAAATAGGTGCATTCTTTCCAAAGTAGGTTGATTAATACACTCCGTTTAAACATTTCAATTTAATGTATCACCATTTGTTGCATGCCAACTGTGTATATGTCAATTTGCTACATCTTGGTGTATACATACATGAAGAATGATGTACCTGAGCAAAAATTAAAGATCTTTAAAATTCAACATTATTTGACTATTACATATAAAAGCAAATCTAGTTGGGCACTGTGGCTCATGCCAGTAATCCCAACACTTTGGGAAGCTGAAGCAGGAGGACTGCTTGAGGTCAGGAGTTTGAGACCAGCCTGGGCAACATAGTGAGACCACATTTCTACAAAATATTTAAAAAATAGCTGGACGTGTTGGAGCCCAGGAGTTCGAGGTTGCAGTAAGCTACGATAGTGCCACTGCGTTTCAGCCTGGAAAACAGCAAGCCTCAGGCCCTGTCTCAAAAAAAAAAAAAAAAAAAAAGCAAATCTTACATATGAAAGTCGAGAATTTACATAATTATGAATAAACTAGTTCTATAGTTCATTAAAAAGTTCACTCACTATACAGATATGTCCCATTTTTAGATGTACTAAATGTAAAATATAATTTTACAATAGCACATATACAATATATAATAGACATCTATTGTAGATAAATGCAATCTATAAACATTTATATCCAAGATGGGTATGGTAGGATCACAGAGAATACTGGTCTGTTCAGACAAAGGATGTAAACAGCTAAAGTAAAAAATAGAGACAATGCAGCCCCAGAAAGATTAAACATGTGCCTTAACTCCTGATAATTTTCTAGTTGTAGATTTCAGTCCTTCCCATAATCTATGTCCTTACTCCACTAGAGGTCCACAACATATTCTTTCTCTTTTTACACCAGGGTTTCTTTGTTACCTAAGGATTAAAATGAACTCTGGCCAAGACAATATATAGCGGGGTCGGAGAAACTAAGTAACTTATATGAATGTAAGTGTTTGTAGATTACATTTATCTACAATAGATGTCTATTATATATTATATATGTATTATTGTAAAATTATATATTTTACATTTAGTACATCTAAAAATGGGAGATATCTGTATAGCGAGTGAGCTTTTTAATGCTTATAAATGTGAAGACAAAGACTGCAACTCAAATAGTTACAGCTGCCTATCCCCTGTCATGTGATCTTGCCATGTCATTATACTGGAAGCTCTGATAATAATCAGTAAGTGGTTAACTGTCCAGATTTATACTGTAAAGAAATAAGTATAGACATGTAAATAAGTCAATTAAATTCTCTTTTAAATCTTGCGAATTTTCTATTTAAACTTTTTTTTTTTTTTTTTGAGACAGAGTCTTGCTCTGCCGCCCAGGCTGGAGTGCAGTGGTGCGATCTCGGCTCACTGCAAGCTCCACCTCCCGGGTTCACGCCATTCTCCTGCCTCAGCCTCCCGAGGAGGCTGGGACTACAGGTGCCCACTACCACGCCTGGCTAATTTTTTTTTTTTTTTTTGTATTTTTAGTAGAGACAGGGTTTCACCGTGTTAGCCAGGACGGTCTTGCTCTCCTGACCTCGTGAGCCGCCAGCCTCAGCCTCCCAAAGTGCTGGAATTACAGGCATGAGCCACCACGCCCGACCTATTTAAACATTTTAACATGTAGAACAATATAAGACTCAGTTTTTTTGGAAAGTCGTGTTATGAGACACAATCTGTATCTGATTCTGTGTTACAATCACTGCTAAGGAAATGACAGGCTAACATTTTAACCGTTTTTCGAAAGTGCTTATGATGTCAGAATACATTACATCAGAAGATAGAGTTGCGGAACATTTACACTACTAACGTAAAGAAGACCTGATTGTGAGCTGACTTCACTGCTGAAAAGACAAGTCAAAGGGAATGACCAGCCCTGGCACCTAAAAATGGCAACACAACTTTTCAAAAGTCTCATTCATTCCTTAAACAGTTGCTACTAATGAAGTAATAGGTGGAAATCCATTGCCATAGTTTATTGTACTGGTTTCTTGCTAAAAGGGATTCATGATCAAATAATATTAGAAAATCTGAGGTCAATAAAGTTAAACAGGTGTTTCGTTTTCCTTGATGTGTTTTGCTTTATTTCACTGCAGGGCTCCTCAGAGCCTTTAATGTGTAAATGCACGTTGTGAAGCTGCAAGTCAGCGATGTTTATATGAAGTTTTCCTAAATACTGTATGAAAGAAGTTCCTCCCCTCCATTTTTCTTCTTTTTTTTTTTTCTTTCTGTCTTTTCTTTTTTTTTTAGAAGAACCACATGTGAGTAGAAGAGCAGCAGCACAGTGGCTGGGAACATTAGTGCTCCGGGGGCCTGTTCTACCACTGACAAGTAACTTGGAGGGAAAAAAAAAATCAATGTCACAGATAATAAAAGGAGAAATGATTGAGGCTTATGGCATGAAATAAATGGGTAAAATGTTCAGAATATGCAATACTGGATGGTGTTAATAATACAAATTGGAAAGAACTACCTTTACTAAGTATTTTTCTAATTTCGCCCAATAGAAGCCATGAGTGGCCAAAGAGAAACACAAAAGTTTCATTCCAAGATGATTCTAGCTCCTGTTTCTGACTCCAGAAAATAAATTGCAAAATGAGTTTGAAATAAAGCATTAGGCTAAGCCTTAAAAAGGCTATGATTAAAATAATAGCAATGGAAACCTACTTGAATTTATAAATAAAGACACCAGATTGTATAGAGATGACTACTGCTTATTACATCTAACTCTCTTCCAATAACAGTTCTTCCTTTTTCTTTTCTAAACTACTGGCAAGCTAGTGGCAAACATCAACTGGTTCATATTGCTTTGGCTAGACATTTTAATATTCTTTGGTGAGATGTGTGTTTTACAAGTTTTAATTCAGAAAAAAGGTAAGTATTTTACTTCCTGAAATTTGGCTATTTGAGTAACGAGAAAATAGCCACTTACTTTCCCCAGGACAGTGGTTCTCAATCATGGCTATGTGTTTCTCCAGGAAAACTTTAAAAATATATATACACCAATGCTTCTGTGTCACTTCTAGAGATTACAAGTCTTTAAATAGGAACTCAGCAACAGTATCCTTTAATTCTCCAGGTGATTGTCATGTGAAACCATGACTGAGCCCCACTGCCCTAAGATGAAATAAACTTTCTTCAGCACTGAAATCACAAACTTAAACTACCAAAATTAATTAAGGGCATGGGAATCAACAAGGCATAGGTAAACTTTTACATTATAAAATTATTTTTTTTAAATCACAGCTCATTGTTTATATGTTATTTACCATTGTAGAAAAGGGTGAAAAGATAGCAAATTTAATTACTCTCTGTTTGAAAAATTATCCAGAAATGAAGATGACTTCTCTGAAACATTGTCAATATCATTTTATTTATAAACAATGTTATAATACATTTACTACATACTGATATATACCTTTTCATATGAATATTATACATTAAAACTAAGGAAATAATGATTTAGAACATTCTATCCGTATCTATATATCTAAAGTAGGCTAGAAAATAAGATATGAGTTATTAAATATGAGATGTTAAGGTTTGGGGGCAGAAATTATACTGTACTTAATTATCAATAATCAACATATACTTCAAAAGACTTAGTAAAGGTAGTTCTTTTCAATTTGTATTATTAACACCATCCAGTATTGCATATTCTGAGCATTTTACTCATTTACTTTAATTTGTACATCTTTAATTATTTTTAATTATGTATATAAATATAAGTACACACACCTTTATATATTTATTTACTCATACCTCCATTCACTTCTTTATATAGGGGATCCCCCAAATCCATTACCGTTAAGCCATACATTTTTATTTTAATCTTTAGAACAAGCCCAGGAGGCAGGTATTGTTATTACTCACATTTTACAAATGAGGATATTGTCTACAGTCACAAAGTTACTGTATCAGAAATATTAGAAGCTTAATACATATTTGGTGAACATATGCATAAAAACAGAGAGACATGTACAACAGCTCATCTTTATACTGAGTAGAAGCTTTTAATCTGGCTTAGAAATCTCTCTGTGAAAACTGAGCAAAACTCTAGGTATCCTTTCGTTTGTCATATAGGTATAGGTGGTACCTTACTTCTCCAACAAGGATGAGTATTAAAATATGGCTCCCAGGGCCCAACTCCAGATTTTCGGAATCCCTGATAGTGGGACTTGGAATTTGTCTATTGTTTCAGAGTTTCTCACGGTATTCATATGATCAACCAGGTTCAGAAATCACTGGATCTTATTGCTGAAGTTTGAGAACTAACATTTGGGCCTTACTGCTGCTCCACAGAAAGGGCAGACAAAGAAGTATCATGGACAGAACTGATACATTCCCAGTTAGCTTCCTCTCTCAGAAGCTAACAGGCAGCAATACAGAAGAAATTAGTGACTTTTGTCTTGTGCTCTGAAGTCAGGCAGAATTTCACAGAGTCCCAGCAGTGTCACTGACTAGATTTGTTTCATGGGGCAAGTTGCCTGATGCTTTCAAAGCCATATTCCTTTTCTGTAAAATGAGATAACAATATTCTTTGTCTCATAGGGGTGTTTTAAAGATTAAATAAAAATAACGTGTTATATCCTCCATGGCACAATGCCTGACACCTAAGAAGCAAAGGATACATCTTACCTTTACTGAAACAATCAGAATGTACGAAATCATGAAGAAGATAGAGTTCTGACTGGCAGTGTATCTTATTTTCCCAGGTTCATTTATTTATCTTAAACTATTCTTGTTGAAGAATAACTTCCAAACCCCTGACTTAAGCTGTGAGTAATCTCACCCTTTATATTGATGTTCTTTCCATGAGAAAAAAAACAAAATGTTTTTAAGTTTTCTGGAGAAAATATCTCTGAGCTATTTCTACTGGAAAATCTAACAACTGGACTCTACCCCTCTGCATCAATTCTAGAGTGCGTATGCCACAAATAAAGTATCCTAGCTCAAGAAGATTGAAAATAAATATGGTATAGTATTTTAAAATAAGAATTTTGCAAATGCACGGTACGTTTGTGTCGTATTACTAGTAATCATATAATACACAATGCAAAGTACAATTCATAAACTTAAATTTAATTCTAATATGTAAACCGATTTCACCTTGTTGGGGAAAAGTTAAAGCACTAATCCAATTGCTAATGCAGTCTTGTCTACTTCTTTGGTACCGACTGACGAGTCTAAATAATGTATATATTTTTATTTACGTATTCAATAATACAATTCTCTGCTCAATGAGTGATGTTCTTCTGCCACTTGGTGGTGCTTGCCAGTTTCAGAATTTGTTTCTTGGTGGCACTATAACACTAAGTACATACTAAGTGCAATAAAATTGCTGCATTCCCATTGAAAAGGCTTTGCTTCACACTGTTTAATAATTTAAAGGACCTCTGTGGAAGCAACTGCTTTTGTTAACCAGTCACAACCAGTAATTAACTCCTTTGGAGTTTTAACTTACTTTTGGCAAAACGTATTAGGAAGAGTATATATTATTAGAAAGTATGCCAAAAATTTACTTAGCAGAAAATTCAAAAAGAGTTTTCCTCTGCTAAGAGGTTCTGTAAAATTCTACTTATATAGCCAAGCTCTGAAATCCTAGCAGGTCCTGTTTCATTATCGTAATTACTACATAAACACATTTAAGGACTTTGCCTTTAGTTTCAAGCATGACTTATTTTCATAAGCTTGATTAGTTACCACACCATCTTTGCTATGGAAAATGACATGTTCTCACTCTGTGCTGTAGAGTTGTTAAATCTTGATCTATATTTATGTTTCCTTCTCTGCTGAAAGCCTGTAGCGAAAGAAATCTCTAATTCCTTGTTTTGCAATATTAGTTGGCAGTTCTATCTAATGGGTATTCCGTTTCCTTAAAGAATTTAGCTGCTCTGTCTAGAAGCCGATTTTCTGATGCCTCCAACGTCTGGTCAAATTGATCTGTTTTAATGGAGTCTTCGTCGGTGAGGAGCGAGATGCCACCGACTAGAATGCTGGGATCTGCTGCTTAATTGCCAGGAGTGAGAGACACTGAGATTCAGAAATCTTTGGAGGTGGGAGGGGAAGGGGACAGTCTCGGACGGAGGCGGAGATGTAAGATAAAGGGATGGATTTCACACAGGAAAAAAAAAAAAAAAAAGATTTCTTTGAGGCACTGAGGTGCTGCACGATCACATCTCTCAAAGGAGAAGTTAAAAAGCGAGGAAGTGGGAGTAGGTTGGAGGTTAAAGTACTTAAAAGGATTACTCGGGTACAATTTGTTTTTCTGGTGGTGTCTGCAAAGGATAGATAGTCCTATTTTCAAAGTATGTTAATGCCTCTTTTAAGTGATTGGGAATGGACACTAATTGCCTGTTAAATGTTATTAAATGCTCTCCTAAATTCAGAGGACACAGAAAGAGGGGCACAAAAGGAAAATTTAAATAGAGAGAAAAAGGGAGGATCTGGAGGCTTTTGAAAACTGGGGGAGAAGAAGGAGGAAGAATAAAAGAGAGGAATAGAGAAGGAGAGCGGAGAGAAGAAGGAATAAAAACCAGGAATCACTGAATAATCACACACAAAAAAGAAAACTCTTCCATGTGGGGCCTCCAAAACACTGAGACTGCAATAGTGACCCCGGTCACGGAAGAAAGATGCTCCTCTCCACCCTTGTCCCGGAAAGCTCTCGGTCCCGTTACTGGCGACTAAAATTCCATTAGGCTAAAGAGTGTGTCTAACTGCCTGAAGAATGCAGCAGGCGGAAGGCGGGTCCCGCTATGCCGTTTGCCCTGTGCCCGCTGGAGCGAAGGAAAGAAACGGGCAGAGCCAGAGACTCCTGCCGAGTTAGACCTTCTCTCGTCGCCCCAGGTCACCGGCCATCCGGCAAAGACCTGCGTAAGGCACGCAGGGCCATTGCCTGAGCCAAAAAACAGAGCCCGCTCTCCCCTTCCGGGACGCCGCTTCCTGGCGGATGCTCCCGGCAACCTACCCGCGGTGTATGCGGAGGAGCCTTTCTCTTCCTCTCAGACCACTTGTCCCGCCCAAATCTGACCTTCCAAACACATCTGACCGCACCTCCCAGGTGGACACACGAATAGGCTACGGGCTGGAGAGGAGCGGGTGACGGAGAGAGGGATTCAAACCTGCGGCCGCTCGGGCTGGGTCGGAGCTGCGGGGGGCCTGGGAGGAGAGAGGGGAGAAGAGAGAAGGAAGGAGAGCGCCTGACGGGATGGCTGAGCTGGCTCGGGGAGCAGCCTTGGGGTTGCAGGCTCTTGTGGGAGATGCTGCTGCTGCTTCCAGGCCGGCCAGAGCGGTTCTAACACCATCGCCTCTCACCCTCTCCTCCCTGCAAATCCCTAGAAAAATGTTCCTGGCCTCTCCGCCGCGACATTCTCAGCCTGCATCCCCCTACAGTCTAGGCGGCGCGCTCCCGCACGCTGGAGCACTGGGCGCCAGCGGGACGCCCTCTCCCGCGCCGGCTCGCCCCTCTCTGCCCTGCTGCTGCTGCTCCTATGACACCTCCGCCCCCACCATCTCCAGCTCGGAGAGACGCCTCCCAGCCGCGGCCGGCGCTCGCTGCCCGGGGTCACGCGCGGAAGAGAGGCGCTAGTCCGCACCCCGCCCTCGGTAGGGGGCGTCCTGGAGCGGAGAGTGAGGCTAGTGGTATATGAGTATGCGGGTAGCCCACCATGAAGCCCGAGCTTCTCACTTGAGCCAGCCCCGCCTAGCCCCACTCAGGCCGGCGCCCGGCGAGCGAGCCCATCTGTGGCTTCCGCGGCCGCCTCCTCCTTGCATCCTTGCACCTCCTCGTCGACCCCTCCCTCCCGGGACCTGCATCCTGCTCCACCAATCAGAGTCCGACTGCTTCTTCCCACGTGACCCCGGGCGGGCTGAGGACCTGCTGCTTCCCAAACGCCAGAGGGATGCGGGCGGCAGAGCTTGATAGGCGGCTGCCGGGCTGCGGGGCGCCTTGACTCTCCCTCCACCCTGCCTCCTCGGGCTCCGCTCCTCTGCCCCTGGACTCCCGTCTCCTCCTGTCCCCCGGCTTCCCAGAGTTCCCTCCTTATGGCAGCAGCTTCCCGCGTCTCCGGCGCAGCTTCTCAGCAGACGACCCTCTCGCTCCCGGGGCTGAGCCCAGTCCCTGGATGTTGCTGAAACTCTCGAGATCATGCGCGGGTTTGGCTGCTGCTTCCCCGCCGGGTGCCACTGCCACCGCCGCCGCTTCTGCTGCCGCCGTCCGCGGGATGCTCAGTAGTCCGCTGCCCGGCCCCCGCGATCCTGTGTTCCTCGGAAGCCGTTTGCTGCTGCAGAGTTGCGCGAACTAGTCATGGTGCTGTGGGAGTCCCCGCGGCAGTGCAGCAGCTGGACACTTTGCGAGGGCTTTTGCTGGCTGCTGCTGCTGCCCGTCATGCTACTCATCGTAGCCCGCCCGGTGAAGCTCGCTGCTTTCCCTACCTCCTTAAGTGACTGCCAAACGCCCACCGGCTGGAATTGCTCTGGTAAGTCCAGAACCCCCGTCCCCGACCCCTTAACCCCGCAGAAGAACACGCGTATCCAGCACAGACCAGCCTACCCTAGCGCGCCTCCTCAGCCCCTCACCTCCTACTGCCCTAGACTCCTAAGACCACCCACCTCTATCCAGAGAAACACGGAGAACTGTTCCAGGCCCGGAGGTGGGGGGTAGTTCTGGGATGGGTAGAAAGTGCAGGTGTAGCAGGAAACCTTTGCATGCTCGCGCTTACATTGGAGCTGAGAGAATTTTGAGAAATATTAAACGGGATGGTTTTCTGGGTTCACTGGAAAGAACACCAATCTCAGGGGAAACACAAAAAGAGAAGCTTTGTCATCATTAAAGAAAAAAGTCTTACTAGGATGAGGAAGAAATAACTTTATGAGAAAGAATGAGCGAGAAAGCAATAAATCAAATGGTGACTGCAGGGGAATCGCTGATTCCTGGCAAAGGTGCCATGAGGGCGCACTGGTCTCCCATTCAAGACCAGGTCACACAGATTCTAAAGGAGCTGGATTTCAATATAATCAATTTCTCTCTCTCTCTCCCTCTCTCTCTCTCTCTTTCTCTCTCTCTCTCTCTCTCTCTCTCTCTCTCTCTCTCTCTCTTCCTCCTTCTCTCCTAGGCGACAAAAAACATTGGTTTTGCATTCCAGTTATGCCCCTCTCTTGCTTCCCTAAGCCTTCCCTCTACCCTAGTAGAGGGAAGTTGAGAAAAAGAACACTTTGCGGGTCTCCCAGGCTGGAGTGGGCATAACTGAGGCTGGTCAGGTTCCGTGTAGGCTAGCCGAGGGCGGAACCGACCTCAGTGGGCGCTGACTCCTCCATTTCTGGACAGGCTTCCGTGGAGTGGGTCAAGCACTCTTCTTGCTTGGTTGGGTTCCTTCAGATTCTGACGGCAAGAGCTTGGCAGGCTTCGCTCTGCTGAAGCTTCCTAATTAAATAGGGCCAGAGAATGGGAGTTGCTGCACTCCTAGCTGGCATAGCATTTCGGTTTGACAGCCTGTAGTATACTGGGCAGAATTGTGGTGTAATTTCCTTGGCATTTTAAACTCCGTTAACATGCCTGGGTATTGTCCCCTAGGTGTGGTCTGTTCTAGTTTTAGCAAGTGTGTATGTAATTTTTCATCTTCTGTAAATATAATTTTGCTGTAGTTAAATCTGGCTGTGAATAAAGTGGCTTTAAGGATGTATGTGAGCTGAAGTGTATGTAACTTTAGAGAGGAGGGAATGACCAACTGTAACTCATAGGGTGAAAGCCTGTATAGTTCCTAGTTATTACTACTATAAATGCCAAAAGGAAAATTATTATGCATCCTTCTAATTTATCCTTTACAAAGACAAGTTGAGATTTGCAACCCTATTAGATTTGGGTCAATAGATTGTTCTGTTTTTTTGGCAGTTTCTAAATTTGGCATTTTAATAAAACTCAACATGTTTCTGTAACTTCTTGATTCATGCATACATGTGTGTTGTTTTTGAAAGAATAAGTTTCACTTTGCTTTGCCTAATCACTTTTTAGATGCTTTATTATAGTAATAATTTTGAGTCTGCAAAATCAGTTTTTGGAAATGTTGATGGCTTTGTAGTCCAACACAGACTGGTTTGCTTCATTCCTAGCCCTTGCATTGTTTTAGGAGATAACTAACTTAAATGTGAAGTTGACATTTGCAATCAAGAAATTCAATATTTGCCATATATTTTAAAGGGGACGGCATAAACTAAAGAGAATAAACTGGTTTTGCAGATAGGTTGTCAAGAACTTGGCACCCCGCTCCCACCCCTGTTAACTTAGAGGTGATCAATCTTCATTTGAGCCAAACAGACCATCACAGAAAACACTGTGCCTGTTTATCTGTATTATTGAGGCTTTGTTTCCTCTTTGTCTGGATAAATTTCAAATAAGGGTTTGTTTCAGTCCTTGAAGCAAAAGAACAATTAAAGATGGGGAAGTGGTAAAAGGGCATTCAGAGATCATCGCTAGCTCTTTTCCAAAATGTGGAGTTTTGTGGTCATAAATATTGTCCACCTAATGAGCAAAAAAAAAAAAAAAAAAACAGGAAGCAAATGTTAAGCACCACTGTCAATATTAATGAAGCCTTAAAAAATAGCACTGTCAGAAAAGGATATTAAAGGAGAATTGACTAGAAAAGAATTGTGGAAAATGGAAACGAATATTGATCACTTAACTAGATTTTGAGGTTATCAGTAGATGGTGACCTTGCAGTACAGCTATAGTTGTTGGATTTAAAATTTAGAACAAGTATTTTAAAGCTTCAAGATAGTGTTTTTTGTTAAAAATCTGTAACATATTTTAATGACTGGAGTGTTCTCTTTAAATTTGAGGTTATGATGACAGAGAAAATGATCTCTTCCTCTGTGACACCAACACCTGTAAATTTGATGGGGAATGTTTAAGAATTGGAGACACTGTGACTTGCGTCTGTCAGTTCAAGGTAAGAAGTCTTATATTTGCATCTTCTAATTCATTAATGAGACTGCAAAGCAGGGATCTCCCTTTACAGCCTATCACTTGGAAATTTATAGCTATGCAAGCTAAGAGGGAAGCTGGCACCAAGCAAAAGTACTGGCAAGAGAGCCAACTGATGTCAAGAAGACATATACTTTTTGGAGAAATGTATATGCCAAAGTTATAAACGCCACTGAAGGTAGAAAGCTTCAGGTTGTGCTTTTGGGATGTCAAAGGAAAATTATGTTTCTCTGGCCCTTCTAGCATCATTTTAAAAGTGAATTGACTGGGCATAATAGTCAAAGTAGGGGGTAAAAAGTGTGAACTTGTGCTTTTGTTCTTTTTGATGGGAACTATCATCTTTTTATCTTATTGCTATCTGTTTTAATGCTCGTGGCCTTTATTGCCCTTGCAACCTGACTAGGTTTTTAAGTTAACTCCTTATTAGTGTAACTTCAAAACTTTGTTCTAATTTGGAAATCATGGAACTTATTAATTAATATATGTCAGCTTTTTCATAGGTACCACCCTCAATTAGAACTGAATCCCCTAGGAATCCAAAAGAGCATTTAGATCCACAAGTTATTTTATGAACATCAGGAAGATGTACTTTTTCTTGTGTTAATTTATTTTAAGTAACAAAGCTGGCATCATCAAAACTAGGTTACTAGTATATATTAAAGATAGAACTTTTAATGTCATTAGGATGCTCATTAGCTAACAAATGCTTTCCACCATGTAAGTTATAAACCTTTTCCTCTCAAAATGGTCATATAATCATGTAGAACTTCAAGTAGCATGGGTGTTGTACCAGTAGCCTATATTTGCCCTTGAGCATTTTAAATTACTTTTAAAAATACTTTTAAAATCCGACAGTATGACTCAACCAGGAAATATGCACATAAACAAAAGTACATGTGAGATAAGGGAAACTTTTCTAAGAATAAAAAAATATAGAACAAATAACAACATTAAACTCAAATTTAGACCTAGGTATCTGGTTTAATAGGTAATATTTAGAATTATTGATGAAATTTAAATGTTTTAGATTGAATTTGACCTCCCACTAAGAAGAGAATTCACATTTAAATAAAGTTTAAGTGGCTTTTAGAAATGCTAAAACCTTCTTAGACATTATTTTCTTCTTTCTAAGAAACATAATATGACAACTGATATTTGTAAAGTGCACCACCTCCTGGTGGGTGAGTACTGCTCTGACTGTACAGTTTTTTAGACCATACCATAGTGTTAGAAACATATTCATGCATATTTAATATGCATGTAACATCAACTTCTAAGGTCTCCAGCCACATTAAACAATGTCATTATGTACTTTCAATGAACTACATGAGAGAGATAGAGCATGAGAACTCCCCAATTCATACTTAACCAAATGTTAACTAAACAGGAAAAAAGCACAATTGGATAAATCATTAATTAAAGGCCCAGAGAATTTTGTGAATTTTTCCTTCTTTCCCTTTTTGATTTCCATAAATTTGTCTTATTTTCATAACCATAGATAGACAAAAGAAATGAACTCATAAAAAATATCAAATGAACCAGGAAAAGCATTCCTGAAGTGTAAAGCCATGGTTCTAAGATTTCACCAGGAGAAAAAAAAAAGGGGGGGTTGACAGAACTCCAAAGGAACAGAACTGTAAAGCTGCAAAATGAAAATAAATAATCTTCTTGTTAAAGGAATTGTTTTCATTTTATACGTGCTACGGAAGATTTTGGTAAAACTTTTATCAACAAAAATATGTGTGTTTTTCATACATTGGTCAGTCAGCTATGTTTAGCATTAATTTAAATAATTGTTAAGTGGAATCGATGGGGGAGTGGCATCGAATGCAAGTTTGAGTAAGAAACTAAAATGTAAATTTGCTTTTTGTAATCCTCGTGGCATTTGAAATGTACTAGTGTATTACTACTGCTATTAGTTTGTGCTTTGCAATAGTTGTCAATCTGGCAAGAAAAAATAAACATCTCCCTAGTGGAAAATGTAGACTTTGCACATACCAAGAATATAGAGTGGCTGAATTAAATTGAAGATCAAAGAAAAGTATAAGTTGCATGAAGAATAATAAATAGGATATTTTAAGCTAAGAGTCTCTTGAGTCCATCTTCTCCAATACATGAATTTGAGTTTTTTGGTGTTTGTTATTTTAGCCCTAGTATCTGATAAAAAGGGAGAGGTATTGAAAATCTATTTTCCTATGTATTATTCTAAACTTCTGTTTCTTTCTCTGCTGCCTTTTCAGGTACAAGCAAGCATTCCTCTTTTTTTTTTTTTTTTTTTTTTTGAATTTTTGGAGACAAGAGTCTTGCTGTGTCGCCCAGGCTGGATAGTAGTGGTGCGCTCTTGGCTCACTGCAACCTCCACCTCCTGGGTCTCCCAGCGATTCTTGTGCCTCTGCCTCCCGAGTAGCTGGGAATACAGGTCACTCCACCATTCTCAGCTAATTTTTTTGTATTTTAGTAGAGACGCGGTTTCACCATGTTACCCAGGCTGGTCTCAAACTCCTGCGCTCAGGAGATCCACCTGCCTGTCTCCCAAAGTGCTAGGATTACAGGCATGAGCCACAGCACCCAGCCTGCAGTCTATAGTCTTTCTAGCTGAGAGATAAATTTCAAAGAGAAATGGGCATATATTTTTATATCTATAGTGTTTACAATTTGCCTTATCACTGGAACACTAAAGTAAACATTATTAGTCTTCACCTCTCTTAGATGATTTTAAATAAATTGATTTCTATCCTTCAAACATATTATCTCATTTATTTCTCACAACTCAGTGAGATGATTGTTTTCTCTCCCCTTTTTAAAACTTTTATTTTAGGTTTGGGGGTACATGTGAAGGTTTATTACATATGTAAACACGTGTCATGGGGGTTTGTTGTACATACTATTTCATCACCCAGGTATTAAGCCCAGTAAGTATGAGGATGAAAATTTGGAGACAGTAAATGGATAGACAGACAGATAGGTAGGTAGGTAGGTAGATAAGAATAAAAGTGGGGAGGAAGGAAGGGAGGGAGGCAGAAAGTGAGGGAAAAAGGAAGGGAGATACATGTAGATATTTATAGATAGCCCTGGTCATGCAATGATCAATAACTACTTTATAATTTAAAAATATTATGAAGCCTTATGTTTTTCAGGTATTACCTAATTCAAATACTAAATTTTTTTTTAATAAGTCATGCTTTAGATCTAAAATTTTCTTATTACTAAGGCTGTGTAACAGACTGCCCAGCACTTAGTGGCTTAAGACAATGAATATTTATTTTGTTCATGAATCTGCCATTTTGGCAGGGCTTAATCAAAACAGCTCACCTCTACTCTCTTTGGCATTAGCTGATGGTGAGGGGAGGGAATTCAAAGGCTTGGTGCTATACTGATCTGAGGGTTCTCACTCATATGTCAGACTGTCAGCTGAAGACCTTCTTCTTCTCCATGTTGATCTCTTTGCATGGGCAAGTTTTGTCTTCCTCATAGCATAGTGGCTGAGTTTCAAAGTCAAGCATCCAGAGAGAAAGAAAGAGCCAGGTAGAAGCTATATCCTTTAGTGACCTAGCCTGGGAAGGCACACAGAGTCATTTCCACCATAGTCACAGGCCTGTCCACTCTTAAAATCATAATTTTTTTTACATTTAAGGAAATATAAATCACAGAAAAGTAAAAATTACTTATGGAATGGCCAAAGGATTGGAACATATGCAGATTTTTAAAATCTTTTTTCCTTTTTGGAAGAAAAATATACCATATCCCAAGCCATTCTTCTTAAGCCTTTGACAACTGGGAATATAACAGAATTGACTTAACATCTGTTGAGCACCTTCTACATGCCAGACTCTGTGGAAGGGGCTGGCAATATATAAAAACATAAGTCATACGTAAGCTTCTAGATGCTGAAATCTCAGCTCAAAAAACCTATATTAATCAAATAAGCAATAAATCCTATGAAAAACTTCTCACATAATTTTTATTAATTTGTAGCAAAAATGAATTTCATGCATTCTAGTGTGTCAAGTTATTGACTCCACTAGTGTGGGGGTTAGCCCATTTTGGAACAAAATTCTTCTATTGAAAAACACTTGTTTGGAAAATAAACATAAGATTTTAAAACATAGAAAAATAGAATCACTTTTCCCCCTGAGAGGAAGTTTGTACAACACATACATTGATGGACCTAACCATCTGAACTCGAGTCTTGTTTTTCCTCTTACCAGGCAACTGTATGGCCTTTAGCAAGTCACTTAACATCTCAATCTGTCTCTTCATCTGAAACTGAGCAGTATCATGAATATTACTAAAAACTATTTCCAATAATTTGGCATATTTTAATGCAGTAGTTAGCGTATTTCATGCTTAGGGTTAGCCTGTTTCCTCTTGTTTTTCTAGTTCTAGAAATGCCATGGTTTGATGTTAGAGTTAAAATACATATCATACAAAGCAAATAATTTACATTTCTTTGTGTAAGTATTACAAGATGTTTCTCGTTTTAAAAACATGACTTTGTTAATTTCCCAAGTGTTCCAGGTAAGCATTTCAAGTGGGAAAACTAGGCTATAAACCTGTTAAATATTTCATTGTTGACTAACATTCAAAAAGTCCTACACCAAGGCAGTGAAAGAAATAGGAGGACCTAGGACTAGACTCCCACTCATGAGTTTTCATCATTTAGGACGTGCGTCCTCCTTGTATTCTTCATATTAATGAGTGCAAGTCTTGATACTAAGGGCCAAAAACATCATGCCAGTAATCTACAGTTAAGCTCTTTTCAGCTCTGTAGAAATCTCCCTTTTGGCTTGTGCGTGGAACTTGGCAGCTCTGTTTTTAGAACTGTTCGAATTTGGCTTACTGCATCCCTCAGAAGCGGCATATGAGCACTTTATCAGTTTATTCGATATTTTAAGATGCATATCAGCATTGTGTACTAGCAGTTGGGAGAGATAATAAATACTTTCCACTCCCCACTCCCAGTCCACTGACTCTATATTTGAGTAATCTGAGAAGGACAAATAAATAAAATTTAAGGATTGGAGAGAAGAAAACAAGGACCCAAATAATCTACACACAAAGTATTATAAGCAGGGTTGGAGATGGAGATTGAAAAGTAGTCTGGGGCAAGAATGCCAGGCCTCAAGCATTAGATGTTAGTCCAGCTAGTCATAGACATATTATGACTCTCTTCTGTCTACTGAAAGGATCAGCAAGTCTAGCGATCATAATGTCACCAGCTGTTTCCTTCTTTCTGGTCTCTCCTCCATGTGCTCAGACACCATTGTAGTGTTCGTAGATCAACATAATCCTACCTACATTCTCCTGTCTCAGGTTCTGATCATAGCACATTTATCAAGCACCTATCCCTGCACTTTCCTTGCTGGCCACAGTTCTGGCATGAGCACAAGCCACATTTATTTGTTTTTTCAGTACTGCTCATTGGAAAATTCAAATCTTCACAGGCATTTTGCTCTTGCCTTCTTTCTTGAATAGTAGTGCAGATGCTCAGACCTGTGGTGAGTCAGTTTTCAGATGTAAATTAAAACAAATTTTTGGAAAGCTCCTGGAAAACAGTGCTTACACAGGTATCGTCTAATCAGAAGTCAGTTGCTGATTGAGTTAAACATTAGCAAAAGATTAGTGAAAAGTTCTAATCAAATCAGTTTTTTTTTTGTTTTGTTTTGTTTTGTTTTTTTTTTTTTTTAACAGAATCTTGCTCTGTCGCCCAGGCTGGAGTGCAGTAGCTCAATCTCGGCTCACTGCAAGCTCCACCTCCCAGGTTCACGCCATTCTCCTGCCTCAACCTCCCGAGGTAGCTGGGACTACAGGCGCCCGCCACCACGCCTGGCTAATTTTTTGTATTTTTAGTAGAGACAGGGTTTCACCGTGTGAGCCAGGATGGTCTCGATCTCCTGACCTCATGATCTGCCTGCCTTGGCCTCCCAAAGTGCTGGGATTACAGGCGTAAGCCATCAAAACAGTTTTTTAAATATAATCACATACATAGACTGAGTCTGGGAGACAATAATGTAACTGTGGAAAAGAATTACTATATAGAGGACTTGCAGAATGTCTAGATTATATATTGTAGAAATTAAGATAAAGAATATTTTTAAAATATGTGCTAAAGCAATCTGTTAGTAATTATGGTCATCTTAATATGACTGTCATCCCATTTGGGTTTACTGTTTGGAAAAAAGTTGATCATAATTACCAAAACATTATATTTAAGTTGTTAATAATATATAAAAAAATAAAACTCATAAAATTAGGCTTTCATTTCAAAGAACATTGACATTTAAATTTGTTATGACACTTAAGCTATTATTATATAAAGACAAAGAGCAAGAGTTACATAGATGGTTAGGAATAAGGAAGTTTAGATATTGTAAGGAAATAGAGTAAAATAATAAATTTCAGGTTTTAATCAATCGGATTATCAACATGTTGAGAGGTGTTTTCTTTTGCATAAATTCTTGAGTTGAAGTTTATTTATGATAGGGTTTTAGGTTTGTTATCATATATATTTAAACTTTCCTACCCATCTCACTGTATTATTGGTTTATTTTGTATGTATTCTGAACTCACAGAACATCAAAGATTCAAATATATTAGATAAAAGTAAAACATAGAGAAGAGTTTTTACATGCATCTGTAAGTATGATTTTCCTTTCTTAGTTTCTGGCATAGGTGAGCATATAAAGATAATAATCTTGATCATTATATTGTTTATAATTAAAATAAACACAATAAAGCACATCAGTAGTAGTAATCATGAGATAATCACATCCCTGGTGTAATTAGCAGGCATAGGACAAAGCCAAGTGTCATTAATGCCTTAGAGTATGATTATATTATGATGACTATACTCTGTAGGTTGCCTTAATTTTCACTGTAATATATATACTTTTTTAAATAATGAGGTTCTTTTAAAAATGAACTTTTCTCTTTATGGAATATCTATTAATAGACATACTTTGGAATAGTCAGTAAAGTTTACTTACAGTTCAGTAGTTGTTTAAATTTTTCTCTGTGTTCCATAATTTTGTTTCTCTCTAGACCATATCCATATCAATATACAATAGTCTAAAGAGGTATAAAAATAAATAAGTAAATCAGTGTCTTATCTGAATATTTAGAAATTTACAAGGACTAGAATTCAATAAAAATTCAATTAAATTCAATTTAAAAAACAACTAAGAGTTAATTCATTTATTTGGCATTTTGGCCATATACTTCCACTCCTAACACAGATAGACATTACCTGTTTTTGAATAGCTTGAAATTAAACTGTATTTTAATTTTTTCCATCAAGTCATATGGGCTACATACTAAAAATAATATTAAGTAGTATTAATATGTTTGTTGCTATATCTTTGTTGTGCTACTTGTGCAGTCACTTTGTTGGAATTCCCTGATCAATTTACATGCTTATTTTTGCCCTATCTAAGTGAAATGACTGGTTGGCTAACTTGAAATTGGCTTTGTGAATCTTTCAATGATGCCCTTATGAAGACTCATTGGACACAATTAGAATCATTGAAAATGAAGACAAGTGGTTTCTTTTGCAAATTATTACTTCTGTTCATCATGTCAGAGGGATGCAGTCTCCAGTACTAACTATAGGCTTACATCTGTGTATTTCCCAGTGCAACAATGACTATGTGCCTGTGTGTGGCTCCAATGGGGAGAGCTACCAGAATGAGTGTTACCTGCGACAGGCTGCATGCAAACAGCAGAGTGAGATACTTGTGGTGTCAGAAGGATCATGTGCCACAGGTATGTGTGTGATCTTCTTTGAAACCTTCTGCCTGGATTCCAAATCCAAAAACTATGTCTTTCATTTCTTGTTATGTCATCTCCCAATAAATAATTCAGATTATATATTGACTAGACAAGCCTGTATTGTTCTGTTCAAAGCATTTATTATTCTTATTCTTTGTCATTTTTACATTTCAAGTCACTTTTGGAAGAAAGAGGGTATCTACCATAAGGACAGTGGTAGATTTAAGGACATATGTTATTAAATGAAATACAGGCAGTTTGAATAAAAGTCACATATAATTAGAAATCTAGATTGACTGCCAACATGCCAAATATGGAGAAACCTGACTATGTATGGATAAAGTTGTATTATTTATTTGTGTGTTTGTTTGTTTTGAACAATAGCATTATCTGCTGGAAGGCAATTTTGCAGATTTGGGCTCTGAAGTTGATGTCTAATCTTAGCTCTACAAAATGGTCTTATTATTTAGTAGATTATATTGACAAATGTGTTTGTAGTAGACATAATTTCTAATGACATGTGTCATTTCTGACTCAATTAACCTGGAATTCTACAAAGTTTTTCAGTCAAGTTTACCAACAATGCTATAAAGGAAGTAAGAAGAAAGAGAGATTTCATATGCTCTATAGCTTTTCAAGCTTTCCTTCTATCTGTAGTAGTTGTTAGAGCTTATGCTTTAAAATGGGAAGTGCTTTAAAATGGGCCTGAGTTTTCAAGTTAAGCTTGATATCAAAGTCACATGTATTATAGAGACTTTAAGATGCCATGGTAGTTGTTCTTAATGGCAAATAAGCATCTTTCTGGGAAGTCATAATTCCTGAGAATTTAGATGATATAAGCATATTCAGGAATAATAACAATGATATCAAATATAAACTTTCTTCAAAAATAGGAGCAGAGAATAGCATCATGAAAAGTCTATTTTGTTCAAAAGTCCCTTAGATAACAGGTATTTCTAATCTAGAGTATGATGTTAAAAGTTATGTGCTAAGTGGCTGGGGCAGTGTGGAAAATGAGCAAAGAGAAAAGCCTCGTATTCTTTAAAAGATTGTCTTAAGCGTATTGATTGTTAGTAAAGTTATACTGGTGACTACCCAAGTTTCTGAGAATTAGCAGAAGAAAGAGAATAGTATCATATCTCATGGCCAATGATATTTTGTTTTGGTTTTGGTTTCTAGCAGTCTTTTCTCCTAAGGGATTATTTGCTTAGATGTGAATGTTCTTCATGAAAGGATGGTCAGGAGGCAAGCTGAGCTGGTACTGCATTTGCTTATTTGCTAAAGCAAGCAGGTCATTGCTGCTTGGTCTGTGAATGACAAGTCATGAATAAAAGGTACCGCAATATGTGAGAGTCAATGGGCAGCCTTCTCTAGTAGGAAAGGAGGATGAGCAGCATGCTGTTCTCATGCTAAGGATGAGGGATATAGAAAGTATGACAAGGAGCAAACGAATTATGAGGAATCAATCAGCCATACCAAAGAAATGAGAAATAATACTTTAGGACAAACTGAATAGAAAAAAAGTAGAATCCCAGGAACCAGGAAGGATGAAGGCAAATACCATAGAGTATTGAGGAAAGGATTTGCTTTTTCAAGATCATCGAGAATATCTGTTCTTTTCTAACAATAACCACATGAGAATTGGCAGGCAATTATTATAATAAACAGATCAGAAGTTATGGTTATGGCCGATGTAGCAAAATCTTTCTTTCTTACTTGCCAACCTCCAAGTTCTTGTCAGCGCATATAATCACATTCTCCTGAATCATTCAAGTCTTTCCATTCTAGTCCCTGATGTGCTGGTTATACTATGAAAATAAATACTTAGCCAAGTAGAAAATTTAATCACAATCGAGTAATCCATCTTTAGCTCATTCACATACTTAGATTTCTACAAGATTTAATTAGTAAGCCAGTCTTGCTGAATGCATCTTCCATGGACTTGTAAATCTAAAAGGTTTTTGATCTGAATAATGACGGAGAGAACAAAGTAATTTTCATTAACCAGATCTGACTGTAAATAAATTGGGGTTCTGACTTTTGATCTAAAAGGGATTCTCATTCTTTTCTTTGTATATTTCCCATTTATTTTTTAATGCTGTTTGACACTGAATGAAAGTGGCAAGTTGTAAGCTCTAGGAATAATAGGCAGTAGAAGATATAACTTTATATTTATTATATTTCATTGAACTTTATTTTTTTGTCCAGAGAATGGATTCTTATTGGGAAATCTGCTCAATGGTCTTACTGTCAATTTAACTTTTTGCCTTGTAAGAAATGCGTTAACTAGGAACTCAGATTTAGGTCTAACAGCATGACTTATTTTCTTAGGTGTTTCTGTCTCACTAATAAGACTTTAGTAGGCTACTTATCATCAGTTGGCCAAGATGACTCATCATATAATAGAGAAAACATTAAAGCTTCCCATAACGATTTCATAATGATGCCACCGACTTAAGTGATCATTTTTCTAATCTATTCCTTCTTTTCTTCCCTGGCTGTTTCATTTGTGTTAAATCAAATATTGTCTTAAGAACCATGCCCCTTGAAGTTTTAGAAATGCATGTGGGAAATACAAGATAAAATACTATCGGCATTTTTTTCTGATTTTTCCCAATCATATGTATTTATTAGAATACCCGTAGATGAATAGGCAAGATGTTTACTCTACATTTTAATTATTATGTTCCAGACAGTGCTTAAGCATTTAAAATATACTACTGTGCAGTAAGCCTCAAAATAGCCCAATTGGATAGATATTACTGTACCCATTGAATAGAGGAGGAATATGCTTAGCAAGGTTGCATAACATTTCTCTATCATGCAGTGAGTAAGGTTTGGAGCTTGGAACTCCTAAGCCTTTATGCATTTCTGCTTATGTTCATATAAGTGTAGAGTGATAAACAACACATTTTCCTTGACTGAAAGAAGTTTATAGGGGAAAATTTAAAATAAACTATATACATTTAACTAAAATATATTTAGAATGTGTTATCACTATAATACCACAACCTGCTATTTAGCCCTGAATGAATATAATACTGAGTTAAGCTTTCAAATTAATGCAAATACAATCAATTAAAATTTTTGTCTGTGAAAGTATACAAGAAGGAAACTTGACAAACATTAAGCACTCAAGCACTGTTCTGTCCAAAAGAGATGATGTTGTGACTTATAACAGTCAGTTCAGTTGGTAGGAATATTCTAATATCAGCATGAATTCATCGGTCTTTCTTGATCTATTATCATTAAACAGTCAATTCTTATGATTACAATCCTTGTTTGATTCTACATTTACTAAGAATAAATTTTATCATAAATTATTTTACCAATTTACTTGCCTTTAAGGAAAAGATATGCTGCCCCAAAGACATATGTCTTGTCACATTAATAGTTAATTGATTACTTGACATTCTAATAGTCAAGTAGTGCTAGACTGTATAAATTTAGTTAATGTGGGTCTCCAACAAGACTGACAATTCAAACTACTGCTCCTTCATGGTACTGCTAATGCCAATACATGATAAAAAGGAGGGCTGCTGGGAAGGCCTTCCTTCTTCAATATATGTCAGCCTTCTGTGGATTTTCATATACCATGCCTCTTTCTATGTGGTGCTTCTCAATAAAGTATCATGCAAGCAAACAAGTAAAAGTCATGTTTTATTTTAATTGGACTAAAACCGTAAATTCTTAAGAGTGGCATTTGGTATAAGTCTTGAACCCTGGGTGAGATTTCACTGTGGGATAAGGGCACATCAGGCAGAGAATATCAATATTAATCTTATTTCCCTGTATTAACATTAAAATACATAACCAAATGTATTGTGGACGAACAAAAATGGAAAGGCAGAAGGAATATGATATCTATACTTAAGAAGTATAAGCAGATGGAACCTCAGTGGTTTTGATTTCAACTTGAAATTTTGCATGTTTCTGGGAACTACTTTCCCAGAAATAAACAGCGTTGACCAATTGTAATTAATGGGAGGAAGGGGAGAGAAGAAATAGTGAAAGAAAAATCCAGAAGAGGAGGTATGATTTTTTTCTGCAAGAATCATTTAGTGAATATCGGACTTCAAGCACAAAGGCAAAAATCAAGCTCTCTTCTACTGATGTCAAAAACAAAGGATGGTTTGTCACAGATGGAATCATCCACAATTGTGGTATTCGTAAAACTTATCAACACCCATATAAAAATATTTCTTTTTAAACTGCTTTTCTCTTTGTTCATATGCAATTTGCAAGAATATAAGCCTTAATTATGGGTTTATTTGCCACAGACATTAGACTATTTAATTTCTGAAACTTACTGATTGTTACAAGCATCTCATTTTTAATACTTTATTTTGCTAAGGGCACCAAATCCAGCCTGTCAAGATTAGGAATTTTTCATAGTCGAGATTAGGAAATTTTCCAAACTGGGCAATAATGTTTTCTTAAAGCTTTGGAATAAAAATGATGGATAATTTATTTTAGAAGTTACATTAATAGATATTAAATTGATGTGAATGTATATTTTTGGATTAAATATTAGTATTTTTCTCAAACAATATTATTGCAGTATTAAACTAAGAAAGTAAACTTGAGCTTAAAAAGTCATAAGTATTTTTGAATGTGTTTTACTAGCAAATATAATTTTTCCCCCCACAGATGCAGGATCAGGATCTGGAGATGGAGGTAGGAATTGCCTTTTTACATATTTGAAGATTTACTGGTGGATATTATTATGTATATTTACTTATATATATTCCATTTCAGATATTTAGGGAAAATTCATATTTTGCATTTTAGGAAAGATGAAAACATAAAAAATTGTCTCCATATAAAGTACATGTATATGCCATGCAAATTATTTGGCATACTTATGAATCATACTCTATCTCTAGTTAATCTTCTTTGTTCATTTGTTTGTTTGTTTGTAAGTTATTTTTGGTCTGGATAGACATAATGTTAAAACTTCTGAAGAGAAGCATGCAAGCATATTTGGCAGGGAAGAAAGAATTCATGAGGAAACAATTTAAATATTGGATTTTTAAATATAAGACACTGCTCTCAATTACTAGGTGCTATTAAGACATACATAACCTACCATATAGACAAGGTTTTAATTATCAGATTTATAATTTGAAATTGAAGGAACTTTAGTTCATAAAAATGAAAAAGATAAAATTAAGTCCAATGAAAGTATATTATCTTTGCTTCCTTGATTAAATCTATAGTTATTTTTACTAAAGTATGATATATGTTCCCATTATTTAGTTTTGTTTAGGGAAGTATATAAGAAAGAGAGAGAGAGGAACTTTAAAAGTTTGATCTAATGTATTAACTACCAAATGAAGATTTTACCTGTAGACTGAAACTAAATTGTAAATGTCCCAAATACTTTTGGCAATGAAATTCAAGCAAAATTAGACTTTTATACACACAAAGCGAAACAAAATACAACCTATGTATAATTTCAAGATTAAGAAAAACAAAACAAATGAAAAACATTCTCTCAAGACCTTGCTTCAGTTGTGTAAAATAATTAAATGTGCTATTCCAAGTTGATTTCAGTTTTTAAATACAGAATTTGATAAAAGATAAGTAAAAGAAGGCCTTGGGTGCAGGGTGGCAGATATTTAATGCACCCTTTATCTAGTTCAGGAAACACTTGAAAGATTTATCAAGTTTCCTTATGTAATGAAAGGCTTAACTAGTTCAAATAAGCAATACCCACAGAACATAATTAGAGCAGCATATTGGAGCACAATTTTTTCCATAAAGACTAAAACTGAACAGCAGCAGATTGAAGCACAATTTTTTTCCTAAAGACTAAAACTGTACAACAGTCAAGACTCAAGCATAGAATATGTTTCAATGTCACATGATGTTGGACAGTCCTTTGATGTCTGGACAGTCTTTCTCTACTTCTAATAAAGTTTTTCTTAGCTGATTAATATAGTATTCCCAAGAAAGTTTCCCTAGAGGTTTTGAAAATAAGACCTTAGAAGAACATATTAAATCTTAAAGAAAAAAAAAAAGAGAAAAAAGGCAGTTCCTTTAGTATATGTTTTACCATGAGAATATTATTAAAAAGAAATCAATTTTTTAAAATGTTTCTTTTGTAAGGAAATAGTTTCTATGCAAAATTGTGTATGTTTTCTAGCTGTTTAGTTTTATATGTAGACTACCTAATTTTGCAAATATTGTGCTGAGACTGAACTGTTCCACTGTTTACCCACCAGTCTTGTTAATTTTCTAGCATCTTTAAAGACAAAAAAAGAAAAAAAAATCATACCAAGAATGTCTTCATTTCTCTTTCTGTTAAAGCATCATCACATACGTTTTTCTGCTTGACTATCCTATCATACTATACATCATATCTTTATTTTTCTAACAATAAGATGTGAGTTTTGTTTCACATACTAGTTTCTAGTTTTCATTCATTGTTATTAGCATATGCAAGTGAAAGTGAAGTCAAACTCACTCTTCCTTGTTGCATTTTATATTAAAATCGTTGGTTCATTATGTTGTCTCGTGATCTGAATCAGACATTTTTTTCAGGAAATAATGTTAATCTCATGAATATGACATGTATAACTTATTTTATACCATATGAGTGAAACATCACTTAGAAACCACTTTTTTATTTTCTTTGTCTTTTTCTGTTTTTAATCACTCTTCCTTTCAATTGTAGGTGCTTTATAGTAACTTGGAGAAAACAAAAACAACTTCCAATGTTTGCTTTAGAAAAAAAAGCATATAATACATTTAATTCTGAGCTTATTATTTTAAATAATGGCAGTTCTGAAAATTGTGGTGATGAGTATTTGCTCCTAATTGCATACAATGTTTAAAATTAGAGACTGGTCAGGTTTTTCTTAACAGAACTACTTGTTTTTCTAGTCTACATGTTACTTTGCTCTGTAAGACTATTAGTTTTAATTTTCTTTAAATTCTTTATTAAGGGATGCCAAAAACACTTAGTAACTAAAACCTAAAAACCTAGTTTAGAATGACATGCACAAATTAAGTTCATATATCCATTGGATTGTTATCGTAAGATATATGTGACTTGCTATCTCTCTTATATAGATGATAGACTTTCCCCTGTATTTTTGTAGAGTTCGTATTACCAAGGTATTGAGAGGCCAGAATCAGCTTTCTTTATTTTTGAATAAAGCAAAAGTGATTGAATAACTTGTGATTGTTTGGCTAATCCAACAATTGTAACTAGTGATTGTTCTAACTAATCTCTATATAACATATTCTCAGTAATGTGTATTTAATTAATAATGGGTTTACTTGGCAAGCACTTTGGATGGTTAATAGTTATTTTCTAATCTCTTATTTTAGCAAAAGTTAACATAATTCCAAAGTGGAGTACATTGAACAAAAGGGTGAAGTGAAGAAATTTACTTGCAAAACATTTATCATGTGTGACTATCATAAATGATATCATTAAACCCACAAATCTAAAATCATGTAAAAATATATCAACTATTACTTTTGAAAGATTGTCCTATATTTTAACATGAATGAATATTACAGTAGTAATGAATATTAGACCTGATTATTCTAAAAATAATTTAAGCTTAACCCGTTTGCACAAGGGTATACCTGTCATTTACTGCATTTGAGAGAACTTTTTACTACAACATGAAAGGGACATAGAGGTTTTATAAAATTTATTTTAACTTGTTATTGTACATTTTACAGGGAGTTCTAAAATCTTTAACTATTGACGTATTTACTCAGCTGAAACAATTCAAATGGTTAACTGTATTGAGATAAAACATGTTTACTGTGTTTCCACCATGATCCACAAAGATGCATTCTCTCCTAAAGGTGATTTGTAGAGTAATAAGACACAAATGCTTCATACAAATCTTAATGTTTGGCTGTCCCATTTCAGTGACTGTATCCTCTTCTTTTGGTGTTTAAGAAAACTCATTAATACAAAAGATAATTTTGTATTATTAGTTTTGAACATAGGACCCGCCATTTATGGAACTCTGTTTTTGAACATAAATGTTTGTTTTGAAAGGCATCTACATCAAATAAATTTTTTGGATAGATTCACACCTGATAAAAAAAAATTAAAGATAAACTCTAACTGTGAAGTGTGCTATTGGGAGGTAATATGTGGTCCAAATTCCAAAGAATTGGAGAAAGTGATAGAAAGAAAATGATTGGTGTTTCAAGTACTTATATATGGAAGTTTAATGTTGTAAATAAGAAAACGGGTGTGTGTAGGAGGGATAATAACTTCTTATCCACCCACAGACTTCCTTAAGCAACAAATACTGCAGGAAGAAAAAGTATTAGAGGTGCCTCCTCTCAAAATTCAGAGGTGTGTGGGTGGTTAAAGAATAATTTTTAACCCCTGCTTTTCTCTCTAGGTCTTTCAGTCATATTTTAAAGACAATGCTATTAATATTTTCCATTACTCTTTTTTTTTAAGTATTTTTGTGTTGTTTAGATCTTTGTTAGATTCGGAAAGATAAATAAGTCTGATGAAATTAAAACCATATTTTAACTATCAAAATAATTATAAATGTATTATCCTGCTGTACATGTGGCAGAATCCACAGTTAAATTTTAATATCATCTTAAAGGAAGTTGTGTGATAATGTTTATAGAAATAAAATGTATCTAAGATACACAGCATAGATACAATAAGTATATTTTTATTTCATGAGATAAAAGGAAGCACAGGACTTATTTATACAATTTATATATTTATAAACAATTTTAAGATAATTCTTTAATAGGTTATTGTTGGATATGTACAACAACAAGTCAAATTAAACTTATGTCTATTGTTTGTATAAAAAAGCCTTGCTTTTCTATGAATTATCCAGATAATTGTTGTTATGATGACTTTGGTGTAGAAAATCAGTTGACATATGGTTTTTATTTAATGAAAAAAATTCAAGTACAAATTATTTTCATATAACATTACTAAATATGTCCATAATTAAGACATTTGCTTCATATACATATTGGATAGAACAAGAAAGGTTTACATGGCAACACATTGTAGATCTTGGGCTGCTATTTCTGATTATGTGAACTGCTAAAAACTGGCAAAAATATTTTAAGAACTTCGAAACTTGGAGATAATTTTTTAAAAATCCTTGTCTTTCTAATGTGGATTTTATAATATTTAGTAATTTGGTTGACTTGAATGAGGCTAATACTATAACCTAGGTATTGTTGCAAGATTTCTGGGGCTGTAAAGATGAATATGACACAGTTCTTTACACTCAAGGAGATTACATGTAAATTCTCTTCAGAGCACACAATGGAAAAAATTATGATTCTAATTATGAAAAGAAAAATATTCCCCTGCAGAAATAAAATATAAAATATATTGTAAATAGCAAGGAAATGAATATTTATTCCATAAAACATACTTGTAAAAGGCTAATTTTCCCTTCCATGTTGCTGTACTAATTCCCTCTCTAACCAGCATACCCTTTCCATTTCTCCACTGTCATGGTCAAATTCTGGCAAACACAACATTTCACATCATTGTTGTATGTTTTGTTCCTCCTCACCTCAGCTCCCCGTGCTTGGGCTCACATTACAGCCAAAGTCTGACAGGTGTCAATTGTAAGCAACTTCTGCCGAAATACTAATTTAATAAAGAAATGCTACCAAGCATGACATGTCTGAGATTCTTCCCAGGAAATATATATATGGGAAGAAAGCAAAACCTATTCTCTTTTTGCTCTGCCACACCTGAGAGCTGCTGTTCTGCTGGAGATGAGCTTATAGGCATCTGAACTTCAATTGAAATCCTATCTCAGCTCTTCTTAGGTTGAAATCTATCTTGCTTTCTCTTTACCCAAAAGAAAAACTATATTGCAGTGGAGTAATGAAATAGAGATAGAATGAATGAGGGCCATGTAATGGATAACAAAATTGGAAAAATATAAAAAGCAAACAGAAGGAGGAAAATAAAGTGTGAGAGATGGAAAATGAAAAGGGAGGAGAGAGGGACCTTTGTTATCAGTATGGCTATAGCTTGTTTTCACACATGAATACTCTTTTAAAAATAAAAGTAACTTTTTTTCTTCCAGTAGAGCAGTAATAGTTCTCTGAATTTCTGCACATTGCTTAAGAATGTGATATAGATGCTACAAACTTTTGTCTGAATCATCCATATGGGTTTTTAAAAACTATATATAGGAAAAGAAAGTTAATCATTATGTGTAGTATGATAGAAATGACTTTGGATTATCAATCAGGAGATTTGCATTCTAGATTTTTAACTGACTTGAAGAATGCCTGTTTGATTTTTACTCTCAGTTTCCTGGGAGATTCATTTATTTTATCAGTGAAACGGTAATATGCCTCTATAGGAAAGATGATTAAAATAAAGTAATGCAAATAACTTTAAACTCCAAAAAATTCAAAATGAAATTAAAAGAATTTACGTTACCTTTACTCTTTAAAATTTCAAAATGAAATTAAGAAAATTCAAAAAATTCAAAGTGAAATTAAAAGAATTTATGTTACCTTTACTCTTTATTCCCATATACTCTAAGAGTATAATTTCTCTGAAGGGTTTAATTAGAATGTTGAATCTTTTAATTAGTGATTTTAAGTCCATGGCTTAAAGTATTGATGCTGGGATAGTAATAACTCTAAGAATCCAGTACAGTTTCTAGTATTTAGAAGATACAGCAGCTCTACCTCCTGAAAGGAAGTGAAATCACTGTGCTAATACACTTAATGGAAGAGAAATGCATCCAGAGGAAATGCAGTTACGCAAGATAAGTAAGAAATAAGGAATAATGTTTAAAATTTCAAAATAGTACATAATTATTCTTAAAACTACAGTGGCAGGCATATTGCCTCTATAACAAACCAATAAAGAAGAAATAGGAGGGAGTCACAATGTAGGAGATTCTGTATATTTACAAGAAAAAAATGTTTGTGAGGGCTCTAAGCATTGCAAAATTTTTCTTAGGGGATTAAGCTTTTTAGAAAGAGATTCTTTTAAAATTGATGGGAAGATTTTATTACAATTCTGCTTGATGTCAAAATATAAACTAAGTAAATCTGTAGGAATCCCTATGTTCATGTATAATTATTTATAAAATGCTCTATAGTTTATAGAAAGCACTATTATAGCATTTAATTTTTAATTTTTATGAAGATGTAATAGTTGAACATATTTATAAGCACATATGATATTTAGATACAAGCATGCAATGTGTCATGATAAGATCAGGGTAATTGGAGTATCCATCACCTTATGCATTTATTATTTCTTTGTGTTAGGAACATTCCTACTGTATTCTTTTAGTTGTTTTGAAATATACAATAAGTCATTGTTAACTATGGTCATCTTGTTGTGCCACCAAACACTAGATCTTATTCCTTCTATTTAACTGTATTTTTGAACCCATTAGCTATCCTGTGTTTATCCCACCCTTTTAAACCACAACAGCCTTTGGATGTGTAGATGAAGATCAGAAAGGATGAGCACTTTGTGCAGTAAATATGGTAACTAAGCCCATCCTTGAACTTCAAGAAGGAAGGAAACTAGTCTGCAAGATCGCCCTACCTCTTGTACTTCTTTGCAACAACTGTACCAGACCTCTTCTTCTTTGGTTTATATAAATCATCAATTCTACCAGCAGTCCGATGACATTCTATTATTACATCTCCTCATCCCCTTCCCACTTTCACTTTTGATTCTGAAATCATCCGTTCTACTCAATGTAAATCTCAAACCCCATGGATTTATACTTTTTTCTGCTAAGTTAATCACGCACCTCAGTCCATGGGACTTAATGATTGCCGACTATTCTATTACTTTTCCCCTTTGTTTATCCAACCCTAATCCCATTCCTGATCTTCTGTAAGTATTCACTCTAACGTATTTGAGATACTTTAAATCATTGCTAAAAAAATATATAGGATAGTTGTGTGAGTAGCAGTAGGAGGTAGTGGTTCAACACACATATTCTAGAGCTCTAGACTCTGGATTTGATCCTGGCTCACGACTTACTAGCCAGGCTACTGGCCAGTACTTACTGTAGCTGCTGATCCTGGGCAGGATACTTAGAATCTCTGTTTTTCATTTCTTTATTTGTGACCTTGGCATGGTGTGCAGGAAAAAACTCTAAAGTTGAGATTTGTGCACATGAAACTTACGAATTTTGCTCTTAGGATCAGCATCTGCAGAAGGGAAGACAGTAAGATTGAGAAGAAGGTGAATTTGAATTAGTGCAGTTAAAAAAAAAAAAAAAAAGCTACACAGCGTGGCCCATATGAGTTCTCAAGATGGGATGGCCCCTATGAGTTGTCCTCAATTGAAAAAGCAGGGCTGAGCTTTTATACCCCACCATTAATCACCATTGATGTGGGCATCTCCCAAAAGGGAGCATACCTTGGGCCAGGCAGCTTTCTTCAACTGCAGACTAGACCTGGAGCGGGACTCAACTGTGAGCTATCTGAGTGAAATACTCCAAGTAGCTGAGGAGGGAAAAATGTGGACATTGCACCACGGTATCCACTAAGACCTGTAAAATATGAAACAACAACAAAATAACGGAATTCTTAACCTTGTAGAACTTATTTCTTGGAAAGAGACTTGAGCAGTAAACAGGAAAAACACAGATTGTCATATGGTAATGAGTGTGATGCAAGAGAAGGAAAATGAGATAAGGGAAATGAGAGGTTACTAATTTGTTTGGGGTGATCAGGAAGGCCTTGGAGAAGGATCCGGAGGGAATGAAGGGGCAAGTCCTGCAGTCAAGGGAGAGAAGGATATTGTAGCAAAGGGAACTGCAAATGAGAAAACTATGAAGCAGATGCATGTCTGGGATATTCCAAGAACATCAAGGATGTTAGTTGGACTAAAATGAGTGAGGAGATGCTTGGTTGAAGATGTAGTAAAAGAGTGGGAGTGACCCTCAAGGCCAGAAACAGAAAATTCTTTCTCTAGGTGAGAAGGGAGCCATTGAAAGGGTCTGGAGGAGAGGAGAATGTTGTAATCTGACTGGTGATTTTAAAAGATCACTCTGGCTGCTGTGTTGAGAACATGCCTTGCTGAAGTATGAGAGTAAGGGAGAAAGCAGGGAGACCTGTGCAATTAAAAGAAAAGAAAGATAAAGTTTTTTTTCCCTGGTTGTCATTGATTTGGGGATCACAGTATCTCTTGTCTATTTTGGTATATCACTCTGCTACTCATCTGAGGGACTTTGTGTATGGCCCTTTATTGAGTATATTGAGAAGATACCCTAGGTTTTGCTGTAGTCAAATCTATTTTTAATCCTCATAAGGTATTTTTATATTGGGGTTTTAAGATATCTTTCTTCTGTTTTGAATTTTTTAATTCCAGATAGTATTTAATGCATAGGAATGTCTCTGCATGCTGCAGTGCATGCCAAATTGCATTGAATTTGTTTCAAATTTGGATTTGAAAACATAGCTTTTGCTTTCAGTGTACTAAATGAACAATACACATTGTAGCATATGATTTTCAATGTGTACTTAACAAAGAGCAATTTCATTTTCTCTGGTAAATTACACACTTGTTACAGCTTTGGGATTTAAAAAAATCCAGGAATAAATAGAAAACAATATGTTTAAATAATGTTAGCATCCTGGCTCAATGAGTCAAACCAAAAGAATTATTCCAGTGCCTGTCACTTAGTAAACTGGTTCTGAAAAATCTTTTAATTTTGTGTTCATTGCTGATCTGTCTCTGAAAAGAATAAAGGGAGAATTAACTGGATTTCAAATAATGTTGGCCTGGTGCTTCCATGAACCAATTGTGCAATTTGGTTATTTAAACTGGATTCATTCCAAATTAAATAATATTTCTTATAAACTTGAACTTTTTATCTATTTTTTTTCTCGTTTTCCAGCTGCATTCTCAGTCTTTTCTCCTGTAATTTGGCTGACTGGATTGCTATTCTGTCATTACCTTCTTTTGGTGAAGGCCACAAACAGAAGGAACATATTAGTGGAATCAGTTGGAGAGGAAACCCATTTCTATAATTGCATCTACAAAAAAATGGTATACTCTGTATATATTTGGTCCTGGCAACATTGAGAAGTTTGCATGTTCTTGTAAGCATTGAGATAGTGTGAAAGTCGTTACGGGTATGCTGACTGTCCTCTCCAGAGAACACAGCACTCGCAGAAAAATATGACCTTTGGCAAGTAGAATTTCTGACACACTAATTTAAGTGATAGTGGTGGCAACTCGTTGAAAGGACATGTGGACCTATATAGTGTCATCTTTTCTGGCCCCTTTGAGCCTCGTGATATAGTTTGAGATCTAATCCTTAAGGGTTAGAGAGTTTTACAGTGTTTAGAATTTTATTCAGTTACTCAAAAGACAACCGTAATAGCAGCTTCAATGTGGTTATCTTTAAAATAACTGTTATTTTTAAATATAATTAAAGAGAAACACAGCTGGCAGGTTAAAGAAAAAAAGGGAATTAGTAGTACAGTTATTATACTGCATCTTAAATAGTGAGGTGATATTAAATGGTTGTATTCTGGAAGCTCATGCCCACACTGCCTTTGAAGTTCAGGCTGCCCAACCACATTCAGGCATTGATTCAGGAAACTCCCTTGGCCTTCCAGTAAGAGAGAGCTCCCTTATGCCAAGAACTGCTTTGAAATAGAATGTGGCAGAGTTATATAGTGGGTCCAGTTCTGTAAGTCAGCACACTCTGTGGATTTTCTGCTGTGAATAGTTCTCAGATCTACATCTCCAGACCCTCCACCAATAGTACATTTCAGCCCCTGGGCATCTCTCGTCTATAGCATTGGGAAAAAAGCCTCCTAACAGATCTCCCCACTTCCATTCTTGCCTACCTAAAATTTTTCTTACTTGCACAGTCAGAATATTTACATAAAATACTTATCTAAATGTATCATTTCCCTACTTGCAACTCAGCAATGGCTGTCTATCATCCTTAGGATAAAAATGTGTCTTCACAACAGGAGCTACAAAGACCTCCAGAACTGGTTCAGTTCCTGGCTCTCCATCCACATCATTCATTTTCTCTACCTCAGACTTGACACTCCGGTATACTTTTTTGTTGATAGTAGTTCATTGGGATAGACCATCAATTGATTGCATACCTCTGTGCTTTGCTAATGCTCTTCTATTTGTCCAAAACCCTTCCCATATTTTTTTGCCTAAATATCATTCATATTCCAAGACTAAGTCAATGATAATCTACATCAGAATGATTGTCCTCAATCCTCTGATTGGACTACATGTCTCTCATCAATTCTACTTTATGTCATCAGTCTGATTCATTGCAATAATCTGTATATTATATGTGCCTCAGGCTAATGACTATTAATACCTGTATATCAGAAAAGAAAGTCTAGTGCTTAGTAGAATTTTGTTAAATATTTGCTCAACTGAACCAATGCATTAATACTAACAACAAAAAGTATGCTTAATTCAGGTATGACGGCATGTGCCTATAGTCCCAGCTACTGAGGAGGCTGAGGTGGGAGGATTGCTTGTGGCCAGGAGTTAGAGGCAGCAGTTTGTTATGATTGTGCCTATAAATAGCTACTATACTCTAGCCTAGGCAATGTAGCAAGACCTCGTCTCCAAGTAAAACCAAAAATTTAAATAAAAAATAAAATTGAAAAGGAAAGTGTGCTTAAATTTCTAAATGTTTCTGCTCACATGCTGCCATTTAAATTATTTGAAATTCTAAATTAAAAGTTGAATATGAATGGTTTTGCATGCTAAAATGACTGTAGAAGTATTTTAACTTCATAAAAGATGTTGGGAAATCAGCAACAACAACAAAAAAATAATGGCATGCCAAGAGGAGCCTAGTAAAACTGGATTGCAAGCTTAGCCTGAGAGTCATCTGATACCAGTATATCAACTTGTGATCTACCTCATTCTCCAAAAGTAATGTGCAGAAAGAAAAAAAATTGAAGTTATTTTAGGATTCTAGTTTGTTGGTAATTGAGATAATTTTCACCTATGTGAATACTCTATTCCACATTCAAATTACTTATTAAAATCCTGAATGACTTTGGCCAGAGAATGTATTATTTGGAATTCCATTTGATGCCTTCATTTAATTTGACATTGAACCAGTTGTGGGGAGGGGTGGTGGTGGTGGGGGAATAACTTTTTGGAATATTCGAGGAGTTACAATGATAGTAAATTTACATATAAAGTTCATAAAATTTAACCATCAAAGCATATTACTTGGAAAATAAAACACTGGATGTTAGTTCCTCATATCTAGAAAGTCTCTTACTTTTTTGAACAAAGAGAATAGAATTCTTTGAACGTTTAACTTTGAAATAGTCAAAGATATATGGAGAGAAAAATGGAGCCTCCATCTGATGCCATGGAGATTCTAGATCAAATGATTTTAGAGTAAGTCACATCACTGTCAGTAGACTGAAAGTAAAGACTCAGCCAACAACGTTTCATAGAATTGTGTCTGGCATGTACTATGTGCTTGCTAAATACTTGTTAAATTAAGGGATGAATGAATGAACTGTCACAGAAGTGATGTGAACTGCTATGAATACAATTAATTGATGCATGCATGAACATGGAAGCCACTCTTCTACTTCCCAGTAATTGCTAACTATGGCCCTCAACTTACTGAGAGTGGGCATAGGAAATACCATAATACACATCATCTCTGAAGAAATCTGCAAAGCGATTCTGTTTCATCCATTATCTTCAAGTGAGATCTCCTACCCCTGTCCTCATGCTCTTTGATCCCATCTGTTTGCCTCACATGTGAAACTTCAGCAATGTAGTAATGCTGTGCTCAAATATAAAATATAAGTGTAGAGGATAAAAAGGAGAACTTGGAAAAAAACAAGGTAAAAAGAACAAACTAGTGAAGGGAAAAGGACTTTTCTATGTAAAATAACAGAAGAAGAAAGGAGAAAGCAGTGATGGTCAGCATTTTGTAGAAAAGTTTTAATGGTTAAGTAAGGAGAAAAGATGAAATTTTAAATAGCTGCAGGCGTGGGTAGGCCGTATTAGTTTTATACATTCTAACTCTTAACATTTCTTTCAATATTAACGTATACAATATTTACTAAGTTTATGCATTTCTCCCTTTGATTGTTTCTGTATGCCCAACACATGTTTTGAGAAGAAAATAAAGAAAAATGTGTTCCAGGCAGAGATTTATTTTCCTAACTCCACCACCACATGCATATTTCTCACCCACCTAAAATAGCATTTAATGCTACCATTAGATATTTTATTAGGAAAAATAGGTTTCGTGCTTGCCAGACAAGACAAAGGTTGAAATCAATGCTTCATTCTGCTGACTAGGAGAATTAGACATCCTTCTTCTACTCTAGCACTTTTAAAAATGTGTTTTGTGGAACTTGAATGCCTCAAGATGCTATTCTGAAAAGAGTATCCATTTAAGTGAGGTTGATAAAAGCAACATATTTTGATGCCTTTTCAAGAGCCATATATAAGGTGACCAACTAGTGCCAGTTTGCCCAGGATTTTTCTGATTTTAGCACTGAAAAGCTTGTATCCCAGGAAACTCTTCAGTTCTAAAAAACTGTTCTAAAAAATTCATATATGTCTTGAAGTAACAAATATGCTAAATTTTGTTTGAAATGTGTTTTTTTTTTAAGAATACCTGACAATGAAACATTTTTCTTAAGCAATAATATTAAAAATCAAAGGGATTAGTCATCTATGATACACAGTTTGGGAAACTCTGCCCTAATCCCATCCATTTTTCTCCTGGCCCCTGGAGTCTCTCCTTTCTGTTGCTCCATTTTGCAGGGCATATGGAGCCTGAGGAATGGTCTAGCATTGTAACTGCTTGAATTTCCTCCTGAGCGTTAGACTAGAGGTGCTTAAAGCCTTAAGCTTGAAATTTAAAATAATTTCTATGTTGCAAATACTTTTATCACTTTGAAATATTTCTCCTATCTCAATCTCTTTTACAAATATGTACCCGTCTTAATGCAAATCTCTTGGGAATTTCTACAAGCATGTAATACATTGTAAGAAAAATCCCTAAAAAGTCTATATTCCATTTTCTATTACATAATTCTGGATGAATCTTGTGTATGTTTGGGGAAGTATATGTACATTTCAAAGAAGAAAGTCATAAAGAGTTTTGAGGTTGCCATGGTATGGCAACATAGGCATTCCAATAACTCTCTTCTGAGCCCTCTCTGTAAGAACAATTTCCATACCTGAGCGGGGGAAGAACAACAAGACAAGCAGTAAGAGGCATAAAACGGAAGGCAGACATTGTCAATGCTTGGAAAGGGAGAAAAATTCAAATTCACAGCCACTTAGTTTCACTCACTTTTTTTTTTTTCAAATAACCAACAGTTAAAAGTTTCATCTGCCTCAACACATCTATACTCCCACGGCATCACATACTAGAAACAGGTGCCTTTTCCTTCACTGCAAACAGTCATAAAAGGCAAGCCCGTTTCAGTGAACTCCCAAGTACTGGGCAAATGAATGTATGAAAAGAGCGCTATTACACTGAATAATGTTTCAAAGACTGTGTTTGTTTCAACCAATTCTGAATTTTTTCTAAATTCAGAGATATTTATCTAACTTCCTCTAAGTAGTTTTCATCTCTAAATATCTGAGAATTAAAAAGTATGATTTCTGACATTTCTAGCACACAGTATCTACTGATAATGCTGAGGGAGCATTCTTTTTGACACACTCTCTATTTTTTTTTTACCTCTGAGATAAGACCATGCAAAAGAAAAATGCAATAGTTGCCTGCTGTTCCCTGGGGTTATTGGAGAGGAAAGGGAATGGATGGAAAAGTACTTCAAATAGTATATTACTTTAGGTATGCTGCTTTCAAAGGGGGTGATTCTAGAAACACTGACAAAGACACATCACTGCTGTTTTACAAATTTTATGTGTGTGTGTGTGTTTATATGTCTCACAAAAGTTCATAGAGCTTATCTTCTCCCGTAATTGATAAGCCCAGTATAGCACTCTAGAGACTAAACTATCTTGTTTTAATATACTTATTATAAGGAGTACCTACTATGTGTCAGGCATTTTATAGCCATATGTTAAGTACTTGCTATAACTCTTCAAGAAAGACATATCACCTCCATTTTTGGGTGAAGAAAATAAGAGATACAGGTATTAAGTTATTTATGCAACATGAGGTAGTGTTAGTGGCAAAGGCAGGATTTACACCCAGCCTCCTGGGCCTCCAAAGTTTCCCTTTTCTCCACTGTTTTATGTGTAGTCTGTTATTTTTTAAAGTCAGGGATTTATAACAGAAAATTATAAAATTGTATATTAAAATGTGTTAAATATATGTTATTTTGGTTAAAGGTAAGATATTGCTATCAAGGAGAAATACGGCACTAGTCATAGAAACATCTGTGCTATTTGTTTTGTGTGATGTGTCTTTGGCTTGCTAGTCTCCTGCACATGCAAGTATGTGCATGCACACACAAATACACACACACGTACATGCACAGTTTTTATTCAGAGTAGTCATTCTGCTAGTATGTATTAATAACTTTTATATATTGCTGTATTATACTCTGAGTATTTATAACATAGCATAACATTATTATACTCTGTGCCAACTATATTTTAGATGCTAGAGATATAGAAAAAGTCCCAATTCACAGGAAGTTCAATTCAGAAGAGAAAAAAACAGACATAAACCAAGCAAATAAATAAGCAAAAACATTTCAAAAAGTCTCACTATGTCACCAGGCTGGAGTGCAGTGGCGTGATCTCGGCTCACTGCAACCTCTGCCTCCCGGGTTCAAGCAATTCTCCCGCCTCAGCCTCCCGAGTAGCCAGGATTATAGGCACATGCCACCACGCCCAGCTAATGTTTGTGTTTTTAGTAGAGATGGGGTTTCACTATGTTGGCCAGGATGGTCTTGATCTCCTGACCTCGTGATCCACCTGCCTCAGCCTCCCAAAGTGCTGGAATTACAGGCATGAGCCACCACGCCTGGCCTGTAATTACTTTTAAGAAAGTAGAACAGTGATGTTACGCAAAGTAACTAGCTTTGCGGAAAGAGTGAGATTTTCACTGAAGCCTTAATTAGTAGAAAGAACAAGGTACACAAAGATCAGAGGCAGGGCATTTGGAGCAAAAGGAAGAGCACAGGCCAATGCCCTAAGGGATGCCTTGGTGAAATATAGAAATAGAAAGAGGGTAAGTGTAGCCCGAGCATAGTGAATGAGCAGGAAAGTGATAGAAGAGGAGAGTAGAGAAATGGTAAGGAATTTGGAGTTTATACGTAGCATCATGGAAAGCCTTTGGAGAACAGTAATATAATCTGGTTTATATTTTCAAAAGATTGCTCTGGCATCTGTGTGGAGAATGAATTGTAGATGAGGCAAGAGTGGATGCAAAGAAAGCAGTAAAAAGATTATTATAGTGGAGCAGGGAAAGAGGATCCTGGCCTGACTAGTATGGTGGCAACAAATGTGGTGAGAAGGTGACGGATGTCCTGGGAGCTATGTCTACCCTCATTATTTCCCATTCCTTTCTATATTGATATTGGTGTGAACAAAATTGTTACATGCCAATGCAAAGAAGGATATGGAAAGGAGAAGAAAAAGAAATAACTCCATCACGTCATTTAGCACTCGCCAAGTTCTCCATGCCCATTTAACATAAATGAATGTGTAGGTTTACTTTTAAGACATGAAAATGTGTCATAAAAAGCATTATTTTAAAAACCAAAACCCATGCGTTGAGCCTACTATATTCATCTACAGTAATTTTCTCAGACTTTCAAGAGAGAAACAGATTGGTGTACTTTTGGGGTTGTTAACTAGTGGCTTTTCAATAAAGCCTGAATATATTGGTGATTTTGTTTTTCATTTACCTTTTAAAATTTATACAATTTAAGTGCCATCACCGATATGGCAGTAAAAAGTAAAATATAAAAATAGACAGCTCTATAATTTGGCCTTTAAATGGCTTTACATATTTATATTCTATGTAGGATATGTAACAGATTGTGACAACAGAATCAGATATAATCAAATTGCAGCCTTACAAATATAGCAAATATCATGAAACAGCTCCCTTCTGCTGACTCAAAGAGTGGGAGTTTCATTCCTTTCATTATATTTTTTCTGTAACAGCTTATCACTAGCAACACCTTTGTAGCATTTCTCCTTCTTTCTTAGTGTGAATGTCCGCACAATAGCACTTTACCTGTATTTGCCATTGATTCTCTCACATTGGATTTTCTACTCTGGAGACAACTAATTTGAGTAACTGGAAATATAAAGCTTATGGCTTCCACCTTCAGTTTCCCAGTTCACATAGCAATATAGAAGTCACTTCCAGAGGCAGAAAGCCCAAGACCCACCCATAGACTTTGTTCAGCCTCCATGGTGCTCCTTAGCTTATTTCTCTAAAGTCTGCAGATTTTCACATGTGGTATTTGGGGAAAATCTTATTATCAATATATAAGCATTCACTACAATTAAGCTCTGCTTGTTGTGATGTCTGAATATCAATAAGGACTGCAGTTCATCCTGAGAGTGACAGCCATTTACTTCAGTCTGCCTGTCTAATCTTGGGCAAGGATTTAAAAGATGCTGTCAAATATTTGTAAACATGTTGTGCATTTTTCTTTCACAGAGATTATTTTAGAGTGAGAAGAGTTATTTTTCTGTTTTTGTCTTGGATTATTGTTTGGTTTTTAAAAGCTCGTTTAGCTTTTCCTCTTCTTTAACAGTAAATTGCAATTTTTTTCCCCCTAAGACTCACAGTAGCTATCCTTCGCTGTATTCGTGAAGTGGGAATAGTGTTGTACCAGTAGGGGGAGCTCATATCATACCTATTTTGTGGGTTGGCGAAAAGTAAATTCTGTAGGTTTGTGTAGTTAAGGGTGGAGCTATTTTACCTCTAAAGGCAACAAAGATTATGAGTTGGAATAGAAGTTATTTCCCCCAGTTGAAAAGTTAAACTTTGCTTAAGTTGTAAATCTTCACTACAGTAAGAGTTTAAGTGACTTTTGGTTAATGAAACTGCATACTGTGGTTCAAGTTTTCAGATAGCTTAATGTGGAGAATTTAAAACATATTAAAAGACTTCTTTCCTGATAGGTATTATCAAATTTTTTAATCCATAAATAACAGACACAGCACACACACCCCTGATTTTAAGGGGTTTCTTATGTTTGTTTCATGGCTGTAGTTTCATGTAAACATAGCCGGTGCTAATGTGAGTGGCAGTGGACATAGAGTTGAACTTCTTCTTCTGATAAGTGTCTCCTAAGTAAGTTTACTTTGCGGTCATTTGCCTTCTTCATTACATTGGCATCAAGTGTAGTCCCAAAGGCACCAAGATCATGATTAGCTAGCTTTCACCAACACCAGTGAGGAAGCAGAACCTGAGACATCCTTCTATTCCTTTTTCTTCTTCAAGGTTGTTATGTTTGTCCTTTGAGTTGTCAGCACCCTTCAAAATACTCTCTGTAATTTTAGAATCTTTAATATGGTGAACATCAAGCATCTCATCATGCCAAATGTAATTTTCTACACCCCCAGCATTTACTGTGTTCACAGGAAATGAAAAAAGAATCACGCTTCCTCTCTTTGCTTGTTTCTTATGCTTTATCGAACACCATTTTAATGCCAGGCACAGAGTGAGAGACCAGAGATTAAAAAATAAAAGATGAACATGGCTTATCACTGCCCACAACAAACTCGTGATCTAGGCAACACATTATTTGGTGTACTGGGGAAATTATGACTCCAAAGCCTGTTTTCTTTATCAGAAGAAAAGGACACAGTTGTCTGCAGACTGGTCCACATGTTTGACTTTCACATCATTTCTGACTCAAGCAAGTTGCCTAATTGCTTACACTATACATGCCGAAATTGAAAGTCTTTGAATTTGGAAGTGCATGATACCTGCTTTTAGATGGACGTGGATTATGGATTCACTTATGTCATACAATTTTCATGCAAACTATTATGCTATTTCAGGCCGGGTGAGGTAGCTCATGCCTGTAATCCCAACACTTTGGGAGGCCGAGGAGGGCAGACCACTTGAAGTCAGGAGTTCAAGACCAGCCTGGCCAACGTGGTGAAACCCTGCTAATGAAAATAGAAAAATTAGCCCTGCATGATGGCAGGTGCCTGTAATCCCAGCTACTAGGGAGAATTGCTTGAACCCAGAAGACAGAGGTTGCACTGAGCCAAGATCATGCCGCTGTACTCCAGCCTGGGTGACAGAGCAAGACCCTGTCTCAAAAAAATTTTTAAAAAATTAATATGCTGTTTCATAGGTTGAATCTGCTTGGACACTGGTATGCAAGCAGGAGGGGACGAGGGGAGAGGAATAGGAGGTGACATGGGAAGATGAGACTGGGAGATGGTAAAATGTCCCCACTTCCTTAGGGTGAGCTCCACAACTGTCTAGCAATTCTCTAGCAATAAAATGGCTGTCCTAAGATTGATAAGCCTTTAGCATGGCAGAGCGATGACTCTAGACTCTCGGATTTAAAGATCTCTTTGCTTCCCACAGGGTGAGTCTCTTCTCCTCTCTTTCCTCTACATGAACTTTCTTCCCTGTCATCGTTACTGCCTATTTCATCCAGTTTACTGTAATGCATAATTACCATGCCATGATTGCTGCTGCAGATGCCTCTTTCTCTGTTCTTCCTGCACATCCTTTTCCATTTATCTTATATTTCCTTCCTTGGAAACATAAGATACATCTATATACATCACAGTGCCTTTGTGATGTTAAATATCTTTTTTTTCTAAAGAAGTTCCCCTAAATTGCAAAAGCTCAGGCTCCACAGAGACTTAGATCAGTCTCTGTCCGTGGGTTTTAATATTCACATCTTTGGCTCACTTTCCAATTGCCTTGTTGTTTTTGCTGCTGCTGCTGCTTTTGTGTTATGATTCTGTAGGTAAATTATTGTAGGGCTTGTTCTTTTCTTAATGAATATTTTTAATATCTTTTTTTCTCCCAGGCAGTTTCTTAGTCCAGAGTTGTGCCAGAAGCCAAATTTTCTAATAGAGCTTAATGGATTCTTTGACAATTCTTATAAAATATGGTATCTTAAACATCTATCACTAAAGTGGATATTACAGTGCAGATATTGCAAGAATGTATTTAACAGGGTACATAGAATTTCTGCCAAACCAAATGTTGATACACAGTATTAATAGGACTCACTCCGCAACTTATATTTCAGCCTTCACAGTTACTGTGATATCAAGTTCTTTATGAAATCTATTGAGTACTCTCTCAGTTTCATCCACCTTGACCTCCCCTCCCCAAACACACATACTTGCTCCGCCTAAGAGGCCTAAGCCTTTCAAAATTTTAGAAAGCAGTTCAAATAAGATGCCCTTTTTCCAGGCAGTAATATCACAATAGAAAACATCTTCTGAATACTAAACCTCTGGCAACAATAGAGTCTATTCATTCCATTGCCAAAGGAAATGGAAACCCAATAATTATCACTGGCCCTATTACTTCTTCTCATTAGCCCTGGTCTCACACAAAGCCATAGTTCAAGTTCTTGGTTCAGACTTTGGGATTTCCAAAGAACTGGTTTGGTGAATGACTTTTATTTCTTAATTCAACCTTTTATGTATCCAGCACTTATTCAGGTTCTGCGACTATAGAAGTGAACAGACAATATTTGTGCTAGCACGGCAGTAAGTTTTGGTGAAGCAGGGCAATGAGATGGGAGATATTAAAGGATGGAAAAAGACTGTTTAATTATCTAGAACACTTCCTTGAAGTAGATTAACAAGCTTTCAATACCAAGCAGTTAGGGTAAGCCGTTGCTCAAAGGGATTACTATGACAGTTTTTTGTATTACCAAATTTTATTAGATGTTAGGTCCATACAGAGGTTGAACTATATGCAATGGCAGTAAACCGAATATGAAGTCATTAAAAATTAAGTTTTATGTTATTCTTTTGGGTGTCATGAGAGTAGCAAAACCAGCGCATTCAGTTCCCAGAATCACAGCTTCATCATAAAGATGAGTCATGTTGAACTAAAGGGACCATATTTTAATGAACCAGTCTGGTTACTGTAGCTCATCTATGCTCAGCAGCAGACTGCCTGGGGAACAGGAGACAATCTATTTGTCAAATGAAGAATTAGTCCCTGATGCTATCTTTCTGTCTTGATTCCCCTCTCAACACTCTCCTCTCTGTTCCTTCTTGTATGAAGTCTTGCCTTGGGGGTTTCCCTTAACTGCAAATAACAGTAGCATAAAACAATCTGCAATGTGCCTGCGATTCCCCATTTGGCATTTGTTGACAAATAAGAGTCATCAAATATTTATTATTTATCTACCATGCTTTTAGCAATGTGGGGTTAAAAAATAATCTTTATAGAATAAGTTCTTGTCCTTGAGGAGGAGTTTACAGTCCTTTGAGAGAGTGAAAACATCCATATATAGAACTTCAGAACAAAAGGTATGGTCTGTAGTCATTCAGAAAAAAATGATTGCTCGACCGTATATTAGGTAGTCAATAGGGAGAACCTTAGAAAGGAGTTGGGACATGAGTTAAACATTGAAGGATAGTTTAGGTGTTGAATAATTTGGCATTTTTATCATTTTCCAATTTGCTCTCTTTTTAAATTCATGTACTAAAGATTTCCTATTGACAAGCATACGATGCACAATTACTTTTATTCCTGATTTCAGTGGATCATTCTATGAGTTGCTGTGGTTGTTTTTCTAGCTTTAGGAGAGGATTAATACCTTGAATGCTTACTTTTGAGTCTCACCAGCACTAGAAGTTTTAAAGTGTGGAGTAATAACATCTAGTGTAAGGGAACTAGAGTGGAGACAAAAACATGCTAATTTTCAGTAGTCAGTGTATCCATGGGTAATTTTTATGGTTTGTGATATTCTGATGTAAATGCTTTAAAGTAGATTTTGAATATATTATCTTCTACTGAATATCACATACTGTTATTTTAAAATGTATTAGTAAATACCAACTCTGTGTCAAGTAATGAACATTACTGATGGCTAAAAAGCTTGACTGGCATCAGATCTGTCTAGCTTTCACATTAAAAATAATCTAGATTTACAAAGTTCTTGACACACAATATATCAGAGATATAATCTCAAAAACATATATCCAAATAAGTACTGTCCTTTAAATTTGATCCTCTGTATAACGATAATCATACCTGAACAGTAATGCCATCATTCCGTAGATTTTTTAAGTGTGTGTTTCAGTCTTTCTTAAAGTGCCAGTACACAACTGTACAGATAAATTTCTTACATTATTGTGAAATTCACATTTTTACAAAGATGGTATTGCCCCTGCTTGATCATCTGCTTCATTAATTCACGCAACAAACATTTTGCATGGTACTCATACTGTGCCAGGGAGGCAAAAATAAATTTGGCGTGGATCCTGCCTCTAAGGATTGTACCACTAGTAGACTAAAACAGGTAAGAACTTGGCAAACGAACAAGGAAAAGGCCATTTGAGATAGAGGAAATGCACATAAAGACATGGAAGTGCAGAACAGCATGGCATTTTCAGGGAACAACAGATGGTTTGGCATGACTAGAATGTGAAATGCAAGGAGAGAAAGGGTGCAGATGATGCTTTAAAAAGTTATTTTAAGCCAGACAATAAAGATTTTTTAACACTTAAAATAATTCCCTGTTATCAAAGATTTTATCTGTCTCTTTTACCATAGCCTGGAATAAAGTTCTAGTAGGCTTTTCAGGTATACTTTTATTAAAATTTGAGGGAATAGGGACAGTAGGAACAAATAAATAAGCTTAGAAGTGCCATACATGGTGTCAAAGTGATGTCTTGCTTTCACATTAAAAATGAATATAGATTTACAAACTTCTTGACATACAATATATTGGAGACATCATTTCAGAAACGTATATCCAAATAAGTATTACACTTCTTGTGAGCTATTTTCTTTTTTAGTCAAAATAATTAAGAAAATCACAGAGAGTATAGATGCTTACTTTTATGTGTTTTTATTAAGCTTTAATATTTAAATACATTAACTTATTTAATATATATAGCAATCTAAGTAATACGCATTTCTCTCCCTGTTTTACAGATGAGAAAACTAAGATTCAGAGAAAAAAAGTGGCCTAAGATGTCTAGGTTACTAAGAGACAAAAATCAATATTCAAACAGATATGTTTGACGACAAAGTTAATAGTTTATACTGTGTTGCCACTTTCCCTTAGTCAGACTTTATCTATACCATATTTGGGTTTGAACACCTTCTGTTCTGAAGAAATTTTAAAGCTTTCATTAAACTGTCCCAAATGTCAGGTAGGAAAAGTTGACACTGATTTCCCTAAATCACAATATTCATATTAAATATTCTGGAGGTTGCCAGGGAAGAATTTCATAGCTATATTATCTGCAACATCCTGTACAAACTGCCTCTTGGTTCATTAATCCTCAAATGATGTTAAAGAAAAATTGGGACTATTATAAAATCTCTAAGCGATAGTAGTCTCTCAAATGTGACTTTAAGAAAATATGTTAACCCCTCTCGACCTTAATTGTTCATCTCTAAAATGAACAGTTTAGGCTAATAATCCCAGTGATCCTTCTGCATGGTCTCAGGATTCTGTGCTCACTCCAAAATAAATAGCATTTCATTCTATAGATACAGTATATGCTGGCTTAGAGGTGAGAGAGAGACTTGTAGTGTTATTATTTTATAACCACCAAATTCGCAATCAGATTTGAGAGCTGTGATTTTTGTGTTTATTTTTAAGAACTCTCATGGCCTACATATTTCTGGCGTATGTAAGATTTGTTACTGGTGATATTCCCTGTTTATAAACAGAAACTTGTTCTTTAAAAACAAGTTACCAATATGCTTAATTTTCAAATCAATAGAAATAAACTAATCAAGAATACCCATCAACTGCATTGTGGAGTGGTTGTGGTTGTTATATAAGGAGGCAGTAGGGTATAGGGATTAAGGACCCGGACCCTGGGTTTGAACCCTGGAAATGACACTTCTTCCTAACTGTGGAACTTTAACCACGTTAATGCAGTTCTCCGTGGCTCAGTTTTCTCATCTGTAAAAACAACTTCTGCCTCATAGAGTTGTTTGAGGATTAAATGTGTTCATGTATGTGTAGTACCTACAACAGTACTCGGTACATATAAACATTCATGAAATGTTACCTGTTGTTAGCGTTATGGATAAGAGATCATTTATTTGAATTTAAGAAGCTACAGAATTAATGGATAAAACAAAAATATTGAAGGTAAGCTGCAAGAGGGCAGAGATTTTTGTCTGTTTTCCGTATCTGTTTCCTGGGCACCAGCCTAAGTATCTGGCTTAGATTAAGTGCCCAACATATATTTGTTGAGTGAATAGTTCAAGATTCAATGACTTGAAACCTCTATTATCCTGTTTTTTCCAAATGTTCCTCTGTATTTTAATGTTTCTTGTGTTCAAGAGCATTAAGCCATATGCTATAAATTCTATAACATAATGAGTAGTAAGTAACAGCTTTGGTCTCTAGACTCCTGTTTCAGTTCCTCTGTGCTATTTTAAGCAGAAATATCATAAAATCTTAGATAATTTCTTATAAAAACAAGTGTTAGGCCTCATCTTTTTTCTTCTTTTTTTGACAGGTAAATAAAACCAGGCCTCTACTTATTTAAACATTTCATGGGTCTTGGCAGTTCTCTTTGTTATAGCAGTAGCTGTATTGATCCAGCTGTTGCAGTTGCTACTTGGGCAGCTGCTGGGCAGCATTGCCAAATGTCTCAGATGGTTTTAAACTGATTTTAGGGAGAAAAACAATCCAGGAATTCCAGAAATACAGCTCAGCTTCCTCTCTCTCTTGTCCAATTAGCAGCTATGACTTAGAACCATGGATTCCAAATACAGCAATCCTGCTCTTTTGGATGCAAATTAATGCCTATCTTGAAGAGTCTAAGTTGGATAAAAATCTCACCCTCAGTCTCAGTTTTAGTAATAATACTTCAGAATTACAATTACTGTAAGCCAAGTGTTTATAAGGATTTTCATAATCTATATCTTATTTTACTTAAAAACCCATGCTTTCTCCTCTTTACTCTTTCCCAGATAGACATAGTTCCCAAGTCACTGTTGATTAGACAAAGTGACAAGGATAGCCACTTTAGTTAATGAAACTAAATTATTTCTCCCAATAGGCTCTCAGTCAAAAACTTGCTACATATAAGGTGCTTTCCAGCTTTGTACTGTCTTAAATGTCTTATTGTTGTCTAGATGATTTTGTTTGAGCCATAGGCTTGGAAAACAAGAAAAATATATTGTACAATGCCAAAACCTAATAATTGTCACCACAGGGTGCATTGGCCAATGAGAGGAAACTTTGCCCCTTTTTTTTAACAGAAAGAAATATCTATGTCCAACTTAAAGCTCCCAGGAAGAGTAAGAAATTTTCGCATAAAGATTTTATAAGTTTTATAGAAGGAAAGAGGCTAGAAACCTATTTAGACCTTTTCTGCCCAAAATGCAGTGGTACAGAAACCTGTCAAAGTTTGGGAATGTACTTTCCAAAGACCAGGGATGAGAAGCAGGCAAGAAGCCCTTAAAAATCTGCTGCATGAAGATGGTGGCTGCAACATCACCAGCCTCATAAGAATATGCACATGTTTCAATTCCACTGTGGAGGTAGAATCCAAGCACAAATGATCCCTTGGCGATCACCTGAACAGTCTCCAGAGAAGAGAGAAAAGAATGTACCTGCTATAAGCATTGTGGAAGCTCTTATAATTTAGAAGGATTATTAAAAAGAGATGCTACTTTATGTGTTACCCCAAAATAAGTGAAATAAGTGATAAAATTCATTAAGGTTGGTACAAAGTTCTGTCTGTGGTCCTTATTGGAGACACAAGCACCAAAGTAGTTTCTAAATAGAAACTCTCCATGTTTTTGATTTGTGGTATTTGAGGAGTAAATGCCAATCATGGCTAAGTCAGAAATTTAACTTAGCATGCTTACTGTACCAATGTAGAAAGTGTACATGTAATCATTATGTCCATGCTTACTCAAACCATACCCTCAATCAGAGCGACCTCTCTCTTATACCAAGCTCTGTAACCAACCAACGCTAAACTATTCACTAGAGAGAGTTGTACCCAGTGTTACATATTATTTGGTGTCTCTACTCCCCACAAACATACACTGCTTCTGGATGAGGAAAGTCATAAGTGCTGGTTCTAAATACTGAAATGTAACATTGCCAAGTTAGTCCTTTCCCCTATAGTCTTGGACTCCTCTAATCACAGGAATCCAAGGGAACCACTGGAAGCACAAAAATAATCCTTCCCCATTTTCAAAAGCAGCCATGTCACTAATCAGAAACTGGTTAATGGAATTAGTATTGCATTTAACTTTCTCTGCCTTCAAATTTAAGATACAAGCACAGCTTTGTATTCACCCTTCGCCCCACCAGGTAAGAATTTAAGCTAGTTTTGATAGAATTTCCTCTCAAAATAATAAAGCAATTTTATGTTTATTTACTGACTGAACCTGTGCCAGCCATTCTGGTGCGTTCCCAAGTAAGCATCAGCCATCTCATCCCTATTTGAGCAGCATCAGCACTTTCATCCCTATTTGAGTATACAGTATTTTGAGCAATACAATGTACATCAGCATCTGTGATAGATCAGCTTCTTTCAAAACAGAAAACAGTGTAGACAGCCTATAATATGCAGTTTTCATACCATAGGTGTTGATTTCTCCCCCAGGAAATGTAAGAACGGCACATCAACAGATATTGGCTATCATCAGTTGTATCTGAGTGTTGATTTTAAGTAGTCTAATTAAAATGTCCGTTGGTCAGCAAAATATTTGATGATCAGCCTGCACCATAGTTGTTGCTCTATCACAAACAGGGTAAAGTTGAGCCTGGTACCTGATCATCGGCTGCCATCAGTGAATCTGCACAAAATGGAGATGCATCTGCAAGTAAGAATTGGGGAATTGGCTACTCATCAATAAATTGGTGGTTATGAAATGGGTATATATGCTAGGAAAGAAGCACAGTGGGAAGCTAAATACACACTCATCAGTAGAAATAATTCCAAATCCATAATTTTAAAAAAGCCATTATCAGGCATATCGTGCTGTATAAAATGCAATGAGATTATTTATAAGGGCTAATATTTAAAAATATAGAAAAATATAATTTGGTTTAGACTCTTAATATCTAAAACCTATTTCTTTTAAAAGGTCTAGTATATCTTTTAAGCAAATAAACTAATTCTTAGATTTATTAAAAAGAGTAATAATTCTTAATTTAATAGTAAATAGTAAATATTTAAAATATTTAAATATAGGCTCTGTGCTGACAATTGAAGAATTTTCTTAAATTTAACATTTTCAATCAGTTTAAATTATATGCCAAATTAGCTAATATCTTCATACATAAGATTCTTAAATTTTAAGATTGTAATGGAACCTGATATGACAACCTTATGGTACATGCTAATAAATCCACTAAAGTAGGGTTTTGATTAAATGTATTCTGAGAATGGTTGTCTTTGGTTATTATAATAGTTAGAAAACAGTTTTCAGCCTTCATCAACCTTTTAAAATTAGTGGCCTGTAGGTTATTCCAACACAGTTCTTTTGTACATACTAGACAAATATAGTTGTTAGTTGAAATAAAACCAGTATTATAAATGGATCAAATGACTCTGGGTTGATTAAATAATTGTCTTTTTTCTAATCTATAATCTGTGCTCTCTTTTATTAAAATAGATTCATAGCGACTATCTGCTATGTGCAGGTACTATACTAGCTACCTTCATAGACGTTGTGTTTTACGGTCTTTAAAATGTGAATAAGTTTTGCGTCTGATAAATGTGACTGGTCCCCGTTGGGCCCACTCATTACTTTTACTGCAGCATCAAATCCTTTTTTTCATGACCCTATTATATCATGTAAGTCCTGGTCTCTTTCTTGCTTAACTACCTTCCATGAGGTCAGAAATGATTACAACAGCAATCATATTAGGTAATTTTAGTGCCTATGAAACAAGATAAAGAGAAATCTCTGATTTAGTGAATTGAAAACCATATAGATATGGGGATGAAGAGTTCGTATGACTGATTTTCCTATCTGGATTAAAACCTTGCATTTAGTGTAATATTTACAATAAAAAAACAAGTCTTCACTGCCACCCACGGTCACACCAGTGTTGTTCTCAGCTGGACAATATGGATTACTTGAGTTATGGATGAGATAAAAATTGGCAGCCATCCTAGTGCACTCAGTTCTTGATTACACATGAATGCATTATTCTTTTGTGGGTAACACATGCATCTCCGGATTACCACCTCATAATTGCTGTTATGGGACCTCCAGGCCTCTTCCTTCCTGAACACTTCCCCAACCACTCTAGAAGCCCCTAAGGACATGACTCACAAGGTTCCTGAACAATTACCCTTAGCCAACATGGAACATCTGCCATTTTCCTCCCATGCAGCCCAATTGTCTTCTGTCATATTGCTCAGTTAGCCAGGTGCATGCCCACTAGTAATGCAATCACAACCCACTTATGTTGCTACCTGTGTAGGCTGTCCCAAGGTGAGACTATTTAAACATCTCATCACTAAAACTCTGCAAAAATGTTGAGAATGTCTTCTTCCCATCATGTTAGACTCTCTCATGATAGTCCTTGCAGGATGGGCCTTGTGAGTGTCAGAGAAAAGTTTGTGCAAGAACAATTTACTTCCCTGGTTTCTGTTTACACTTCTAGTCTGGGGGACTAAACTTGGAAATTTACCTCAAAATTCTAACCGTCACGCTCTTGATAGTCACTAGTTAAAAAACAAACAAATAAACAAACAAAAGCAAACACGTCTTTCCCAGTTTTCTCTTAGAGTTTCTTAATCAGCATAGTTGCTCTTAGAATCAGGTTCAGACATCTCAAAATGAGCATGTGAAAATAGAACTCTTGATTTCTCTAAACAATTATACATGCTACAGCCATGGTGATCATCTTAAAAGTGTAACAGACCAATAGTTCTCAAAAGTTACTGGATATTAGAATTAGGTGGAGAGTTTTTAAAAAACAACTGATGTCCATATTCTTAACCAAGTGTATTAGTTCATTTTCACACTGCTATAAAGACATACTCGAGACAGGGTACTTTATAAATAAAAGAAGTTTAATTGACTCACAGTTCCTCATGACTGGGGAGACCTCAGGAAACTTACAATCATGGTGGAAGGGGAAGAGACATGTCTTACATGGTAGCATGTGAGAGAGAGTAAGCAAGAGCAAGGAAAATTGCCTTATAAAACTATCAGATCTTATGAGAACTCACTCACTATTACAAGAACAGCATGGGGGAAATGCCCCCATGATCCAATCACCTCCCATCTGGTACCTGCCTCGACACATGGGGATTATAGGATTACAATTCAAGGTGAGATTTGAGTGGGGACACAGGACCAAACCATATCACCAAGGTAATGAATCCTTTCTAAGGGAGAAAAACTCACAGGAAATATGTGACCCACCTCATCTCCAACGACAGAGAATGAAAATGTAAACTTGACATTCTAAACTCAAACTTTTCAAAGACAAAGAAGAGGCTGGACGGAGAAATGTACTAGGGTGGAAATTCTGGCTCCCATCCTCCATTTGTTCCCCGGGAAGTTATAATAGAACTGAATGTAAAAAGAAACCATGAAATGTCCTCTGCTTGGACCTAGGAGTATGTGCTCTGGAAGCACTCTTGATACCTTGAGTATGAGACACTTTAGGAAAAGTGACCCACACCAGAAGAGAACTGATAGTGAAGTAAAGAACACAGGATGTACTGCAGGGCCTGGATGCACCTGTTCTAGGATTACTGCAGAGTTGTTCACTATAGCATCCACCAAAAACATCCCTGACTTTAGTTTCTGTTCCTCAGGATTGTTTCTTAACATTGTAAAAGCATTCTACTGGACAGTGTTGGGCTGAGCAGGTGAATGTTTTTCCAAGATTGTGGATCAAGGCTTCAGACAAGTGAATTGTGAAACACCCCACACTGGCCCGTATTGTTAGGGGCATGGCTGACATCTGGCAACTCACAGTTTCCTTTTGTCCTTTTGTCAACATCAGCCCGATTATTTTAATAACAATTCTTGTGTGTCACTATCCTTGTTTGTATATTTTTTAGAGGAATATGGTAACTAAGTTTCCATTGAGGAAAAATACAAATTTAAAAAATCTAAAAGATCGTGTGTGTTTTATTTGTTCACTTGTTAGTTATATTTTAATTAATTTTAAAATGATATATATAAAAATGAACAAGATGGGTCTCAAAAATCACAAGTGGAACTTATTAGTATCAGTTATAAATAGTGCCTGGCAACAAAACATTGATTTCCAGAGCCTTACGAAGAATTGCTCTATAATGGGCCTTCTAAACTAATGTTAGATAGAAATTGTACTTAATAAAGGTACTGAGATATTAAATTATTATAGTTGAAGGTTAGCCAGGAAGTTATATAATATTTTGCCTTCCTGGAATTGTGTGTAACAGTAAACAAGTCAATCCCTTCATCAAGAAATTGTATGAAAATATGTAATGGTAAGTGTAAGATAGACTCCTTATTACACTCTTCTCTCTTTAGAATGTGTGACTCCGACATATTTCATCACAGGTTATTTACTGTTCTTAAGGCAGACAGTAGTATAACCATTACTATCATTACCATAAGCTTTAATTTAGAGCTCATGTGCATAGTGTAAGTGTGAAAAAATTCACAAACTAAATTTACATTCTGATCTTCATATTTAAGACAGCTTTTCGATTAAGTGTACATCTAATATTCCATTTCCATGTTCTGAGTTCAAAGCTCCATTGCTTCACGTATTAAAAATCCCCCAGAAGTCTTTAATCAGCACTGTTCTCCTATAGAAGAGATCCAAATGAAAGTTGAAGAATAGGAAAAGCAAAATTGGAGCTATTTCTTCAATTTCTTCTTCCTCCCCCCTCACTATGCTTGTCTTTCTCGTTCTTGTATACACACCCACTCGTACGTATTTTTGGAGGCAGAAGAGCACTGCTTGCTTTTTGTGCAAATGAAATAGCAAAAGAAAACATGTTGCTGTGAAGCTGAAACACACTCGTCAGACTACCAAGTGCTTCTAGAGAAAGCTTTCACTGAACGTCATTCTGAGGAATGCAGCTCCCTTCCTCTTGGGGCCCTAGGCGTGAGCCATCTGACTTCCCAGTCCAACAAAACCTATTAGACAATGAACAGCAGTTGAATGCAAAATTAAAGGCCTGAATATTGTAGTCACTAAGTGATTGGTAGGTTGTGACTGAGGGAAATGAGGAAAAAATAAGCAATTCTCTTGTTTCTTCTTGCCTCTCTTTGTGGTTTTCTTGTCATTCTAAAAATGCAGAAAATGCTGTGGGACTTAGGGACCTCCTGGACACAGAAGATAGTCTAAAAATACATTTCTTTAGAATTTTTTTTTAAATTCCACTTTAGAATTTGTCTTCTTTTGAGGTAATCTGTTACACAAGGCTGCTATAATTTGGCTTTCAGCAGTAACAACTAGTTATGCCAAAAATGAATCATAAATAAAGTCTAGACAAATGTAGACAAATGCAGTGTTTTTATTCCAGAGGCAGCCAGCAGATGCTTTGTGTAACCTGCACTCTCCTGCCGGCCAGATTAATTTTGCACTATGCTTTTACAGTGTAATGCCTTGGAACAAAACAAATTTAAAATGTGTCCTTTGGCCACTTGGACTTCCTCAGATCACTCACTGTAGCATTCTTCAATATTAACAAGAGTAAACTGTCTTTTTAAGGGCCTTGTGATAGTCAATGACATATCACACAGTCCTACTTAGGCCAAGGAGTTCACAAGCGAAGTAATAAGTACTTCAGAGATGTTCTTCAGTTGTCAAAATTCTGTAGCATGTCAAGTGTGGAAAGAAGGACAAGGCAAAGGAATGCAAACCTAGGGGAACAGAAATCTCAACTTTCTCCATGGACTGTCGATCAAGTATATCATAATTTCTGAAAACCTCGCCTTTCCGTTCTGTAATATTCATATTATTGTGGAAAATATGAAACCTTTGAGATCCAGCACTTTCTCTTCAAAATGCATGTTATATTTGAACAAACAACACTGCTGCTTTTCCAAATGGACTAGTAACAGGATCTTAAAAAACAGGCTTTTTTCTTTCTGAGTGAACCAATGTATCACTGCTGAGGAAAAGAGCAGAAAGGTTAGTGGAGCTTGTCCTTGAAATATAGTCCGAATTGATACTCTGTGCAACCTAAATGTAAGCATTAGCTGCAGTGGTTGTGGGAAACATGATTGAGCTTTCCACTCATTACAAGCAATTCTCCTAAGCTCAATAGACAGACTTTCCTTAATTGAGGAACAGGCATTACCAATGAATTTTTATGAGTTTATTCATTCTAGAATTGTTCATCATAATGCAGTCAGTTTTTTATATTAAAAATGTATATCACAACTGAAGCAGTTTTGTAAAACAGACGTTAATACACTACTGTATCTATTTATTTGTACCTTGGGGATATAAGGAAAAAAAAAAAAAGCAAACTGCTTGCTGCATGAAAAATCCTAGTCATCCAGTGGCTAATGGCTGTCATGTTGAAAGTCAAGTAAATGCTTCCACTGGGCCCCAGTCAAGTGTTTGGGGTTGATTATACTAAGATGAAAGGGTTAGTTGAAATTGCAAGAAGATGTAGCACAATTGTGTATTAATATTTTTAATGTTTGTTGAAAATAAAATGTAAAGGAAGATAGCGTATTTTCAATATGTCTACAAGAGTTCCTGATTCTTCCTATGACTACTCCTATCAATAATTCTGGAAAGGGGAGTCTTAAAAGCCACTTAAAAAGGAGAGTGACCCAAGAAAGCAGAAGGCTAAAGTAAAGTGCAGTTGTCATCTATTTATAGACTATTTTAATTATGCCTTTTAATGTATTACTGTGGTTAAAAATAAAAGCTGTATATGAAGTCTTGAAAACTAAAACTGAAATGTTTATGTTTTCTTTATTGTAGTTACAATTTTTCCTTTGAACTTTCTGAATAAAAAATTCCCCTGCAGACTCATAGGCAACCAGTATTGCTTAGCTTAGGCTGTAAGCCTGTAAATGGGAAAAAATTGTTCAAGAGTGTAATCACCAAGCCATGAATATGGCTCTGGGTGCTCTTATGCAAGTTTCTCTGGCCAGTATTTTTATGTATGATTTGTTGGAATATATATATATTTTAGATTTAAAAGTGTTGTTAGAAAATGTGCAATTGGAGAATAATTTACACACACACACACACACACACAAATTACAGGCTGTTTCTATGGGCCTCTATAAAGCTTACAAATTCAGAAAATAGGATATTCACATTCTTTCAATGAATCAGAAATGTAGCAGTTCACATGACTAAACTGATGACTAAGCAGACACTCAGGGAGAAGAGCTTGCAAATTGGGCTTTAGGGAAAATGCTGTCATTAGACTCTAAAAATCTAAAATAATTATCACTTAAAGAAAGCCAATGTGAAAAATTAATTACAATATTTTAGGTCATTAATTTTTCTAGTCTCAGATCTCTTCCTCCCCTCCATACCCATTTCCTGGCATATTTTAATCTAGCCCAATATTTAAAATACATCAAATGTCAGAGGAACTCTTTAAAAATCAAACCTGGAGTTTCTGTCAGTTCTTTTTCCACAATGTTTTTATTGGCCGGTAGACTGTGTTCTGAGAACAATCCATTTTCTCCTAACTAGAAAGACTTAAAAAAATTTTCTTTGCAGTTGTCATAGAGATGGAACCTAGCATGGTGGCAGGATGTCAGTTATTTTGTCTTTTGTGATATTTACATTTTTGTGAATATTTTTATGGTCTTTTTTATCCTGCCTGCATGAAGTGATTCTCCTGCGTGTCTTCTGGTAGTAAACACGGGAGTAAACGTGCTTTATTTCCTCACCTGCTAACATTTGAGTGTGATATGCTTAGTTAATCAGTTCACTGAAGCAACTAAGTTGCTTTTCAGTTTTTTTTTCTTTTTCTGTCTTCAAAAGGGCTTCAGCTTCTGGAAGTGCCACATTGACATGATAAGAACAAGTTTATATGGTGCTTACTAGATGTTGCTCACTGTTCTAAGTTCTATAAGTAGAAGAAAACATTGAATCATTGTGGTAACCCTAAAATATACCAATGAAGACTGAGGCACAGAGAAGTTAAATAAATTTCCTGAGACTGCGTGCCTAGTAAGTTGTCAGGTCAGTACAGTATTTGAAGTGAGCAGTCTGTGTCTAGACTCTATGACCTTAGCCACGACTCTGTTCTTCTCCCACAGAAATTTACTCATGTTTTTTCAGTTATACAGAAGAGCCATCCCCAAAAGGTTATTTAAGATGAATGCTTTGTCATTTTTTTAAATCATGTAGTGGACATACTTTCAAAATGTTACATTGTATTAATTGAAATCTTTGATTCCTAGCATAATATGGACTTTTTAAAATGCTACTGCCAAGGAATTGCTTACTTGAAATAAAATTTTACTTAAAAATGGGTACTCTGTGTTACCATATACTTCTGTATTGCTGTCTCTTTTCAGCTCAGCATTTTACTTTAAAAAGAAATGCACACATATTTAAAAGTTTTTATATACAATGAAGATTCATGACATTAATTAATTTATAGAGTACATAATGAGAATTTTATAAACATAAGTATGTATTTTCTAATGATAATGTTGCAAAATTAGTTACTTTTCAAAGAAATCAAGATCAAATTGCTTGTACTTAATAATGTTAATGTTAAGTAATTAATAACATAACATATTGTTATATAACTTAGTGTTCCTTGTGTACTAGGACTAGCACTATATAATATGCATATTTACATCCTTAGAAAATTTTGTTTTCCTGTTAAAAATGTATATTCAGTTTTCCCCAAAATGGGAAAATATCTCAGAATAAAATACCTATTTGTTTCAAGTATGTCAACAAATAATGTTTACTCAATTATTTTGGTGACTCTATACAAAACCTCCCAAATTTGTATTTTTTTGAAAATTTTAGAAAACTCCCAAATCTTACATTAAATTAGTTATGATTTGGCATTTAATCGCTTTAATCATTTTATCAGAAGAGTTGAAGCCTACAAAGTCAAGTTAGAAATGATCCCACTAGTGACTATGATTTTGTATGTTAAACCACCTGTTCTCAGCATGTACAGTAACATTATCTTCTGTTTGAAGAAGGTAACGTAAAAAACTGAATAAAAGACAAACGACCCTGTACTTGTTGTTATTACATTTAAATAAGTTATTTAACCTTTTGTCATTTGTTTTTGCTCATTCAGGGACAAGATTTAAAGTACTATTAGATGAATGTTAAAACGTACTTGCACACACATTAATTTAGCCAGTTCTATGGTTGTCTACAAAATAAAGAACAGTTAATAAAAGTTAATAAATAAAAGTTAGACAATTCAGTGAAAATATTGCTGGATAAGGGCTAGGTGAGCTAAAATTGCTAAAGATGACTCCTATTTCTGCTCTAACATTATTGGGCAAATAGAGTGTGATACTTAAGAGATGGGTATGGGATGAGTATAAGTCGGAATGAGACTAGAAAATGAAAAGCAGTATAATTAAAATTTTTAAAGCATCAGATATATTTACATGTTCTCCAGTATCATGCCCTTGACAATGAGGAAAAAATAATATTTCATACTAATCCTTAAAATAAAGAAAAAGGAGGTAAAAACTTCCCAGGTGATATTTGAGAAATGAAATCAGAAAATGGGGAGAGTGATGGTGATGGTGACAATATGGGAAGGACTGTGGGCTCTTAGGAATAAGTTATCCTTCTTGTCTTTCAAGTACTTGAACACAGATTTCAAAAAATAGAAATTATGTTTTCCTTACCACATAAGTGAAGATTTATGATTTTGTAAGTGTTTTGATATCCACCACAGTTTTAAAATAGCCGAGTAATACTTGCAGTGTTATTTTCTAGTGTTATCACTTGTGTGAATGAACACACAGCTAATAAATGGTTAAATGGAATAAAGACCGACCTAAGAGCATGACATCGTGAAGTAAAAAGTCAGGCAAAAATAATCCACTGTATGTGCAAAAGATTTCACATTCTAAATTAAAAGTAACTATTAAAAAATATCAATGAGAAGACAGTATAAGTCTTATATCCTCAAATAAACCACTTGATAAATTCAGAGAATGCTACAGGAGGGTGCCTCTACTACTCAGAAGTTAACAAAAATGTGTGGTTGCCATGGGGATACTCAAATTACAGAAAGGAAGAAATCAGGAAATGATGAATGTAATTAATTTTTCTTGAAGTTCAACTGATGCAAGGTAAAAGCATATTTATTATGTGACTGTCTAGCCATCCATGATATTAAAAAAATGAATAAATACAAAATTTGCAATATATGTAAATTAGGCAAATTTTGTCATGGAAGTTCACAACAGATACAATTATAGTTACTGAGGAATTTAATTTTTTCATATGGGTTTGCATAAATAAATAAATAATTTATAAACATAGAAAACTGACTTTTGTTAGTTTTTGCACTTTTTATTAGGAGAAAAATTAATCAAAAAGGATGCAATAGCCCGCATACACCAGAAGCAATTGGTGTGTCAAATTTGCTATAGTGCTGAGCAGTAGGCCACTCTTTGAGGGCAGAATTTGAGCAGCTTTCAAATGCCCAGTTCTGCTGCTAACACTAAATTAGAGAAATAACAGATCAAGATTAGATTAGAGAAACAGATCAGGCAAATAAGTGGAACAATATAGTTGCTAAAAAAAAAAATCAGGAGTAGTAGGGGTTGGTGAGGTTTACGGTAGACTAAAGAGCTCATGCTTTGTTGAAATGAACAGCAGCAAGTCAATTTCTCTAATAGTTGTCTTGCATGAATTTGAATCCATACATGCTAAATCTGATTTTTCATGGGAAGCTGAATGTGTTTCCATGAAATATTTTTCTGCAAAACTTCCTAATTTTTAAATGTGGGCAAGTAATATGTTTAATCATCTAGTGGAATACAAAAGAACTACTGTCAGTAACTAGTTTGGGATCTTTTTGTGGGTCTTTATGTAGAGTTGTCCTTCATATGCAGGCTAAAAACTGATTAATTAGGGATTTGTTGGTTGGAATCTGGTTGGAATTTTATTACATTTCCTTACTCACAGGTGTATAAGTATGAAGCAGTCCACTGTCTTAGATCAGTGATAGCTTTTAATAAATGATAGCTTCTTCTATCTGTAGGTATAGTCTGCCTTTCATAGATCCCAGGTGCCAACCTAATAAAACCTTTCTATCAGTACCTGCATTCCAGGCCATGGATATTTTTAGTTAACACTTCTCTATGGTTCACAAGAGAATTTTACATAGCCTCCAGTAAAAGAATTTGCTAATTGCTACTCCCATCATTTGCCAATCTTTAGATAAAATTTTGGCGTCTATAACAACAAGGAATTTTTGTATCTTTTTGATAAAGATTAATGTATATGTACATGGGTTTAGAATAAGAAAAAAAATGGTGTCATCTTTAATGTTGAAAAATATACCAGATCATCAAACCAAAAGGCACTACGTTTGGCCCACTGAGAACTAATTTATTCACCAAAGTTTATCTCAGTATGCCAGATTGAGTTCTTTGCTTCTAGGAGAATCCAAGATTTAAATCTACATGTAAGAAACATATGATACCTAATGTTCACAGAGTGCTAAGAATTTTCAAACTACATTTTAAAATAAGATCTCCTTTTGATCCTAGATATAATGAAAACAGACATCAAACTCTTTCATTCCCCCTTTGACTTTCCAAAGAGGGTCTTTAAAAAATATTCTAATGGATTATTTTCTTATTTTTTCTGTAAAGTCTTTATCGCCTGAAAATTACAGTGTGATACAGTGGCATATATTATCATAATGTGATAATATATACTTGATTCTATATCTTTTTTTAGTTAAATTTTCCCATATAAGGCTAGGAGGATTGAGGGAGATGTTAAGAGCATCTCCCTTGTGAAGAGCCTCAACCTAGTGCCCTGGAATATAGGCAGTTTGTAATAAATACAGATATCCTTAGTTGTTTCGATTTTGGTCACCTTCTTTCTAATACACCAGTTTTGCCCAACTTATCCACTTATGCCAATTCCTAAAACATAAATTCAGTCATGGTAATTTCACACTACAACATGTGCTGTGGATCCTTCCTGCCTCTGAAGATGGGGTATAGCTTTTAAAGTCCTCTCTTCCATACTTCCTCTTTACCATTGTTTTTTATCCAAACTAAACAACTTTCTGTTCAGGGTTTCTCTGAGCTCACTAGCTTTGTTACAATGTTCCCATCTACCTGGAATTATTTTACTAAATAATAATAAAAGCCAAATACATGTCTGAGGCCTAGCTCTATGAAATATTTCTACACTTTTTTTTTTTTTTTTTTTTTTGAGACAGAGTCTCACTCTGTCACCCAGCCTGGAGTGCAGTGGTGCAATCTCAGCTCACTGCAACCTCTGACTCCTGGGTTCAAGCGATTCTACTGCTTCAGCCTCTGGAGTAGCTGGGATTACAGGCACGCACCACCACTCCCAGCTAATTTTTGTATTTTTAGTAGAGACAGGGTTACACCATGTTGTCCAGGCTGGTCTCAAACTTCTGACCTCAACTGATCCACCTGCCTCAGCCACCCAAAGTGCTGGGATTACAGCCGTGAGCCACCACGCCCGGCCAATATGCTCAGAATATTCCTACAGTTCTAAGCCTTCATCTTCTCTGGTTCCAGGACCCTCTCAGTTCTTAGAGGACATACCAGTTTTGAGCCTTAAAAATTAATGGAGCACATACCTTAGCTCCATTATAAGATCATAAGCATATTTAGGATAAAGACTCCATCCCACTCACTTTTGTATACCCAGAAAGGGGAAAAATGCTTTTCACATAGTAAATGCTCCATAAATCGTTATAGAACTAACTTGGCAGAAACTACAGGAGCCATTGACCAGCTTCCTGCCTGTTCAGAAATCAACTCTACATCATTCCCGTGTCCTGCCTGTGGCTAAAACACGTGCAAGCTCATGACCTCATGACATAGTGTTTTTCCTTGTTGAAAAATTGAAATTATTAGAAAATTCTTTCTTGTTTTGAGCTGAAATATTATTTCCACTTTACTCTTACCTCTGCCTGTGGAATTGGAGTACTATTTTTTTTTTCTTCTACATGCCAGTCCTTGAAATGTTGATACGGTGCTCCCCCTCAGCATTCTCTTATCATGGTAAACCTCACCATTCACCCCCACGTTGTGTTTTCTTTATATGGCTCCATTCTGGTCATCCTCTTTTCAAATGCTGCTTATTGTTTTCAGTCTGTTTCTTTCAGTGTGGGACCCAGAACTGAGCAGAATACTGTGTGAATGATCTGACCAGTACAGAATGTGGTAGAAATATTATCTCCCTTGGTGTGGAGACCACATTCCTATAATTCAGCCTACAACTTTAGCAGCTAGATTATATGGTTAGCTCATAGTGAGCTTCAACAAATAATGATTTAATGAGTGCCTGTATCTGCCAGGCACCATAAGGACCCTCCACATGTTATCTCAGTAAAGTTTATAAAGCTCGATTAAAACTCCCATGTTCTTGTCAAACAAATTGCTGTCAAGAAAACATCTTCTGTCCTCAACGTGTATAATTGTGATCTCAACACAAACTAAGATTTTTCGTTTATCTCAGTTAAATTTTATTGTTTTGGTGTTGTCTCATCCCTTATCCCAGTTAAATTTCATTATGCTGGCTTTGCCTTGTCCCTTTAACCTGTCAGTATCTTTTCAAATTCTGTGTCTGGTGTCAAAGATAGTAGTCAGTTTTTTCCAGCTTTGAGTCAACTACCTCGTTGATAAGGAAGCCATTTAGTTTGCAGCTAAGACATTGCTGGAAAAAAAAAAAAAAGTGTTGAACTGAATGGAGCAGAGCCAAGAATGAAAATTACCCCTGTAGACTCCTTCCTACAGATTTACAATTAGAATTCCAAAACTAGGGCTCTTCTATAGCTACAAATTCATTAAAGATTCTAGCATTCATCCCACATTCTCCATCATAGTTAAAGGGAGCAGCATGAGCATTTTTTAAGTTTATGATTTATATAATGATAGACCTCATGAAATAATGAGATGGGCTTGGCATGCAGCATGCTCACCACTTACTAGAAGTTCCAAACTAATATTTTGACAAAACTTTATGAAATTTTCCAGGGTTGAATAACAGTCTCATAAATCTTTGGATTCTATACTTTGACTTTTATCCATTTTTGAAAATTGGTCCTTTGTTCATCTCTGATCTTGTGGGATTTACTCTGTTCACCACTGCTTCCCAGTGATTACCCAGATTGATTTGTTTCACCTTTCAAACGGAATTCATCTGTGTTTGGAATGCTCGCATTCATTTAAAGAGACAAAATGCTCTCTTTGCTTTTATTTTGTGCTTCAATTACCTCTTGGTGGTGCTATCCTTCCTAATGTGAAAATAGTTCTCCCAGTGGAGAGAAATAAAAGCAAACCACCATTTTACCATATTTAACAGTATATAACTTTTCCCAAGCAATGATTATATCTATCACTTTTGAGGTCTCATTTACTCCAAAAACAGTATTTATATCATATATGCAAATATTTTATGCTCATCAGAAGACCTCTTTAATGTCCCTTATAAAGGTAAGACATATCAGACAATTTCAGCCACTTGGTCCTTTTTTTAAAGATTATTGTTTCTCTTTTGTATTCAACCTTGGTTATATGTTCTTCCCTTCATATTTTGTACACGTTTTGTTTAAATCAGAGCTCATCAGAAAGAGAGCCCTAAGCAACTACAATGGTTTCCTTGGATACAGATTCTTTATTTTTCTCATCAATATCATTTGTGATTGTATTACCAGATTTTCAATTTTTACTTTCCATCTCCTTTATATTTTCTGCCCATTGAACCTCCCAGGGAGACAATAATAGCTGTTGATTCTTAAATTGTTTTTCAATAGAATTACCTAAAACCTGAGGTGTACTTTAGTAGCCTTTACTTGGCCTCTAAAATGCCATGGATGCTTTTTCTAAAAGTTTCCGTTGTTTCACATTCAGGAATAATCTCCTCTTTGCTGCTAAAGATTAAATCAAGAATGGAAACTTCAGAATGAGAAACTCCCTTCCTTGTTCTGTCTTCATTCTGAGGAATGCTGTTTCATCAAGATAGCACAATAATTTCAAATGCTTTCTATTAGGAGAAAGAGCTGCCTAGTTACATGCCCAGGTGGTTGAAATTTCCCCGAAATTGCCACTTTCACCACTTTATGATTTGTGTAATGCAACATCAGCATCATATGTGTACTTATTAGAAAAGTGAATTCAGGGCCTCAGACTGGACCTATGGGGTGAGAAACTTTGGAGGTGGGTCTCAGCAATCAGTGTGTTAGCAAGTCCTTGAGATAATTCTTCTCACTAAAGTTTGAGGAGCACTGTTGTAAAGCATCATCCCTACATTCTGAGTGGGAAGCAATGCAGCGTATTATCCCTTAGTCACTTATGTTGGCTCAGATATCTATACCAATGTGACAATTTTCTAAGCAGATGCACATATACCATACATGCAGTATTCTTGCCTTTTTTATGAACATACTTCTTTTGAACAGAGTCTTCTATATTATGTAGTTGCATCCTAACACATTGTAGTAACTGTAAGATACTGAACTTGTAACGTTAAGTTGCCAGAGTTTCAAAAATATACTACTCAGGAGGCCGGGTGCAGAGGCTTACACCTGTAATCCCAGCACTTTGGGAGATCAAGGCAGGCACATCACCTGGGGTAAGGAGTTTGAGACCAGCTTGGCCAATATTCTGAAACCCCATGTCTACTAAAAATACAAAAATTAGTTGAGCGTGGTGGCGAATGCCTATAATCCCAGGAGGGGATTACAGGAGTGCCTCAGGAGTCTGATGCAGGAGAATAGCTTGAACTCTGTGGGTGGAGGTTGCAGTGAGTCCTAGATCACACCACTGCACTCCAGCCTGGGTCAGAGAGTGAGACTCCACCTCAAAAAAAAAAAAAAAAATATATATATATATATATATGTGTGTGTATATGTGTATATATATAACATATATATAAATAAATATATAGACATATATTTTACTCAGGATTAGTATATAGGTATGCAGATATCTGAGGCCTTTCCTATAGTCTGACTCATTCAAGACTGTTTTGCCAGAGAACTTCTTGGCACCCTCTCCACTGCTGGTCTTGCCAGATGATACCAACCACCTATGCCTGCTCTCCTTGCTCCCAAACTCCTCTCACTCTGATCCTTTCTTCTGTAAGTCGACCTAAAATACAGCCCTAATTATGGCATTTCCTTGCTGGAAACTCTGCTGATTTTTAACTCCTCACACTGGCACATGAGGCTCTCTGTAATGTTACTTCAGCCATCCTGTCTGCACTTTCATTTCATGACTGCCTACTTTGTAGCGCACTCTCCAATTCAATGAGATGGGAATGTGTGTTGTGCCCTGGACTTTTCTGCCCCAGGCCTTTTTTCATTCTCTTCTATCCTTTCGGCATATCATTTACCTTCACTTCCCCGGTTAAAATCTTTTACTTCACATCTCTGAGGTACCCCACCCTCACAAATCCTTTTTAATGTAACTTAGTTAGGTGTCATTCATCTTGCCTCCTCTCCCTCTGGTAAGCACCAAAGGAACACAGAAAGTTATGCTTGATGTGCCTGATTACACACCACTTCTTAGAATACACGATTAGTGACTTGTCCCTCCGTTAAAAAGGGACTTGGATATATGCTTCTTCCTTAATGATATCTGTTGAATGGAAGTAAATATGATGCTGTAAAAATTCATTTAATCATTTCTTCTCTTTCCTTTTCCCCCTCCTAAAATTTTCTCAAATGATGTAGTTAATTTCAAAGTGCCTAAGTAGATTATAACTGCCAAATTATTTGAACTTAGTGATTTAACACAACAATGTGTTATCTTTTAGATGAAAGGCCCCTGGAGTATAATGTTCTTTTGATAAATCTAAAGTTGGTTGTTTATCTTTAGTTAGTTGTTCATGACTTATTTCCAAACGGAAGCAGGTGTCGAATATTAATTTATGAAACTTAATGTTTAAAAAAAGACATAAATGTGTGTGGTGAGAGAGAGGGAAAGGAGGTGGGGGAGATGGAGGAGAAAGAGAGGAAGAAGGGAAGGAATGAGAAAAAAGAGAAGAAATAATCCACAAAGAATGATAAATCTACTTATGTTTTGGTCATAAAGGTCTTCAATATTTCTTTCCTCCTGTTGATAGTACTACCGTACACTCAATTTAAATGGAAACATCACCTAATTCAGGAAAAGAATTATTTTATTCTACACTTAAATACAGGTAAGTGCTAATTTAAGAATTATAAAAAAAAGATACCATGTGTTTAGACAGTATGTCGTAGAGTTGAGATTTTATGAATCATAAAAAGGCAAGAGATAAGGAAGCTGAATCTGAAAATAGGGGAAAATACTTAGCAATTAACTTTGGGATGAAGTCTCTTTCTTTTCTTATCATTATCAATTCATATTTAAGTCTTAAATGGAAAATGACTTGTATTTAACCTTTTAAGATTCAGGGAACCATTTAATTGTAATTATAGCTAATCCAATTAAAGATGGATTATAATAACTGCTGAATTAATAGGTCATGAAATACTCAGTTTAATTAGTAGATTTCTATTTATTTTCAGAAAAAGGAAAAATATTCTTTTTAAGGTATTATGTGAAAACTAAAATTTTCATCTAAACTCAAAATTATGGAGGTTGCATTATTAGAAGAAACAGGAGACAGAGGAGAAGGAGGAGGAAGAGGAGAAGAAGGAACAGTGTAGCATGAAATTTAGGAAAAAAATCTGAGTTATTACTTTTTTAAAATTTAGTTTAAATTATTTTATATTTGCAATCCTGGAAGAAAAAAATAATAGCAACTGTTTAATTCCTTCTTTCTCTAGACAAATTAAGATTGTTAATACATACACTCACAGAATAAAAAGTAATAATTAAATGACAGTTTTAGTCTTTAAAAACTACAAATCACAATGCAATACAATCTAAATTGCTTATAGACATTTTGCATCTATTTGTTTTATATTTAGGGAAAATAATGCAGGTGCAGTTAAATTAAGCTAAGTGACCTATGCTAGCATCAGGTGAATTATTTCAATATTCGTCTTTGTTAATTTGTTTTTAGAAAAACTGTGTTAACAAATACAAATTTAAGTGACTAAAAGACTTGGCATGACAGATAAATTCCACAAGTAAAATTAAAGGACTGTTTTATTATGTATGTACTGTAGATTATACAGTGTGATGGGCCTCAGTCTTGCTTGCTACTCACACAAACATATACAAAGGACCTTGCTCCCACAAATGTACACATTTAGTCCAAATCCTCAAACTGGGAAGTCCTGGAGCAACATCAGCAAATCCCTCACCATAAATATCACATTTCCTTAATTCTATGCTGCACTGTTTCCATATGTAATATTTCTGAAGTCAGGACTGATCTTAGAATTGAAATGTAAGAACGCATGTGGGGTCTTCAAACTCTTGTTCCACTGCATGGGGAATTTTTCAGGTTGACATAAACTAAAGTCGTATTAAAATCCTTCCCTCTAAGAGTGTCCTTTTTCCTTAGATGGCCCAAAAACTATGTACATCATGGTCAGAAAGGTATTTTTCTGAGGATATTGCTCTTTTTTTTTTTTTCTATTAAACATGCTGGTAAAATGTGTCAGAGTATACTGCTTTCTCCTCTTATAAAATAACCCGGGGATTATATTTTCAAGATGACAAAAACTACTTAAATGAGACAGTTAGTGGACATTTTTTAAAAACTGAAAATCAAATCAATCCAGAATATATGCTTGAGGAACTCTCGGGGAACACAATTCGAAGGTTTGCACAAGGATCCCAGGTTTCCTAGTAGTTTTTTCAGCCTTGGGCCATGTGGGTACACAGAAACATAAACTAGCACCAGAACTAGAATACTTAATTTAGGGGCCCCAAGCCAGGGGGTGTTAAGATTGCTCTGTGCTCAACGCTCTCCTATGGGGCACCCAGGCATGTCTGAGAGGAAATGTGTGGCTACTGAAAAGTCCACTATGGTAGTATACATCAGGTACACAAATAACCCAAAAGGCACCACACGTGCCACACACTGGAGAGTTTTGCTACCTCTCAGGGGAGGCCAAAATGTGCTGCTGCAGCACTTGGAATGAAAATGCATTTTCTGTGAGCAACAGCCTCCTTTGAAGAAACTGCTTTCTCCTTCAGCATTTGGAAGCTGCTGGGCAACCCATAATCAAGGTTTTCCTTACATTGTTTTAAACAGACCAATTATCAAAGTCGCATCTCTCTGAAAGCTTCAGACTTCATTATACTATTTTTTTTTAATTAACATATTATGCCTGATAAGCTTCTGAAACTTGCAGCCTTACTAATGCTGGCTGTTCCAGCACTTTCTTCCTACTAAAAGCGAGTTGCACAATAATTAAAATAGATGCTATTTGTCTACTCCTTTCTTGAGATAAGAAGGTAACAGTTCACTTGTTCTGATGTTCATTTTCTATCCGTACATTCAAGAATTCATTTTTAAGATGTCCTTTCTTTTGTCAAAATGTTAGATCTGTGCAAAAATTTATGAAGGAAAATCATTTCAGATGTATTTATAATAGGTAATATTAAAAGTAAATTTGAAGGCTACAGTGACTTATTGCAATATTTTATTGTCAATAGTCTAATTAGAAACTAAGAATATTATTATATTCTACTAGTGCTGATTTGTTACCTCACCTGTCAATTCTTACATACTGTAAAGATAGATTTGGAAAAACTGAAAATAAATATATGCATAGACATTGAGCAAAAATAGCATTTTTAGCTTCTTGAAAATTACAGGCTTTATCTGTAATGACAAATTTAAAAAAATGTGACAGAGCAATTTATTTGGACCTAAGTTTAATGAGTGAAAGGCTAAACTTATGTAAAAGACTAAAAACTACAGTGATCTAAAATCTAAACTTGCAATGGCAAATCAAGATTGGAAATATTAATGATCACTACCTTGCACAGTAGAATTGTGTAACTTTGGCTAAGAAGAGCTACAAAAGAGCCCAGAACTATATATCTCAAAACTTTAAATTAATGGATTTCCAAAGAGTAGTTATGTAGCACGTAAAAATTAAAATTAAGATTAGAAGAATGTAATAGTGTAAGTTGAGTGGATATAACACTTCTTTGGTAGTTTTAAAGATTTCTGCTAAGCTTTGACTCATTGATAGCAAGAATAACACACAAAGAAATATTATTACTTAAAATTGTCACGATTTATTGAACTAACATTTTACGATTTAAGCTACAAAGATTGGGTTTTTCAGTTAATGTAAAACAAACAAAGTTACATAATTGTGCTGTTGCTCAATTTTTGACTTTAGACATAGTCAGTTCATGTTCTTGTCATGTGTTGAAGCACAATGTTTCAACATTTGCCCCAAATCATAGTTCCAAGCCAGCAAGTCACATTTTCCCAAAATAAAGAGGATTTCTCATCTAGTTTGAATAAAAATAGCTACATTGTTGATTTATTGAATGTTTTTCAAATGCAATAATTTTTACATTTTGGATTTAGAGAAGAGAGAAGTAGGAGAGAAGGCAGGAAGGGCAGCACTTAAAGACAGAAGGGAAAATATTCTAACACCATTAAGAATTCACTCAGAAAATAGCAATGAATTAGGTGGCCTGTGATATTTAATGAGCCCTGTATGATTTGCTCTATTATTAGTCAATATTTGGCTTTCTGTGAGCATTTGCAAAATTATACCTTGATGAACAATAGGTCAAGTAAGTTTTTCCTTCTTTTTGCTGACAGAGAATCATTGAATCATTTGAAAATGGTCAGAGGTAATCCAGATGTCATTAGTGCACTAGATTCTTTCATGACTTGGGGAGGAGTCACAGACTCTCATCTGTCAGAAAACTTGGTAGAGCGATGGGTTACTTGGCATGAATAATCTCATTCATGTACTCAGTGTTACAGCTGTTTAAATAAGAGTGCTTTACTGTTCTTATATTTATACATAATTAAATATTAGTTCTAAGTTACATAGCAAAACAACAAAATTCTAAAACCCAAAGCAAAAATTAACTTCTATATTGAAATACTTGAATTTTCTGAAGTGGAAGGAGGGGACATTATTTTACAGCAGCCAAAACAAGTTTTTGTTTTTGTTTTGTTTTGTTCTGTTTGTAGTTAGAAGGCAACTCCGCATAGTGAACAAGGACAGGTTTTGGAGTTTAACCAACCTAGGTTTTACCACCTTGAAGAACTTACCCTGTCTCTCTGAGCCTCAGTTTCCTAACATGACTGTCAGAAGGGAACAAGATCATGAATGTAAAACATCAAATATCCTAAGTGTTAGTCATTTCTCCTTTCTAGTTGCAAGTGTGCCTTACTTCCTTCATACCAAATGTCATTACCATAGCAGTATCTAGAATGTGTCTAGTTGTGACATGAAACCTGGAAAATACAGTCAGTATCTTTAGTTTGGGACTGACAGTTATAATTGTCATATTTTATTGTTCCCTTAACCTCTTGATACTGTGTTTTTCTGACATATATCATGTAATATCTTTCTACAAATATTCTAATGTATTTGAGATATCAGAATAATTTATAATATTTTCTGTTACCTAACCTGTCATCATATAGACTTGGCAGATGTATTAGCAACTGAAAGCATTTCCATAGAAAAGAAATGGTAAATTATTCAAACTGTACTTTTCCTCATTAATTAGCACAGCATATTAAGGATCTATGTTATGTAGAAAGTAGTATGCAACTAAATGTAATGAGCAAAGATTCTAAAATATTTCAGAAAATGGAAATTCATGGTGTGTATTATTTTTACCACTGGGTTGATAAATGTGTTTTTTATCTTTTTCAAATATCTGAATCATCAACTGAATTTTTCACTTGCATTTGAGTATATCCATTTATTGGTATATTTTTAAAGCACAAACTTTTTTTTCTTTACATTTTATTTTAAGTTCTGGTGTACATGTGCAGGATGTGCAGGTTTGTTACATAAGTAAATGTGTGCCATGGACATTTGCTGCACAGATCAACCCATCACCTAGGTATTAAGCCCAGCATCCATTAACTATTCTTCCTGATGGCCTTCCGCCATTCCTCTGACAGACCGCAGTGTGTCTTGTTCCCCAACATGTGTCCATGTCTTCTCATCATTCAGCTCCCACTTATAATTGAGAACATGCAGTGTTTGATTTTCTATTCCTGTGATGTTAGTTTGCTGAGGATAACAGCTTCGAGCTCCATCCATGTCCCTGCAAAAGACATGATCTCGTCCTTTTTATGGCTGCATAGTATTCCATGGTGCTTATGTACGACATTTTCTTTATCCAGCCTATCATTGATGGGCATTTGGGTTGATTCCATGTATTTACTATTGTGAATAGAACCAAAATTTATTAAACCTGCTTTCTTTAAAGTATTTTATTTTTGCTTAAATTTAAATGAAATTAATAGTTAGCTTCACTTTAAATTTAAGGATATTCTTGATGATCTTGAAAGTCAATCTGTTAAAAAGATGTCTAAGGGAAAACCCCAATATTATTGCTTGTAATACAAAGATATTTATATTTCTATAATATAGGTTTTTTAAAATTATGAAATAGTATACTTTTCTTAGAGTTGAGCTGAATGTTATTTGATCTCAGAGATGAACTGTATATAATAGCTAAAAAATAATTGTATGTTTTACTTGTTTATCTTCTCCCTGTAACATTTATTTTAAGATCTCACTTCTGGTTTAAAATACTCAATTAGACGTAAGATAAGAAGGGAAATTCCACAAACCTTTGGGATACACTGGATTCCAAATGTCTCCCCATCCGGCCGAGATAACTTTTACAAATATAATTCTGTACTATATAATTTCATACAATTGTTGTTGTTTGGGTTGAGAAATGATAATGGATCTTTTGTGGTATCCTTTCCCAATTAATTAAGGCCTCTTTTAGGAGAAGTTTGGTCATAAGAGCTTTATAGAGAACATAAGGCGAGTTCTAGCCAATGGAGGAGAGTTAATTCTGGATATACAATGGACGAGTAATTAAAGGGTACAAGAGGCAAAACAATTTTGCAGAGTGACTAATATCCACTCTTTCCAAGGGACATGCTAGAGGAGCAATGAGGACCGATTATGGAAATGAGGCACCCTTGGCTTGTGACAAAACTCTGAAATATTGGAAGAATATATATGTGTTTCCTCTTAGTTTAATGATCAATATGAATTACTCCTGTGTCCTTACATGTTTAAACTCCATTTGCCAGGTGTCAGCCAGGAAACCCATTTTCAGCTGCTAATTTGTGTTTTCTGTCAACTGAAAATTTTTTATAAGTGTACAGTCTGTTTCTCTGAGGTTGGCCACATAAATTTGAAATACTTGCTGATCTTATCCATCCAGAAGATCCTGACAGTTTCACAACCATATAGGGGATCCAGATATTCCTCTCAGGAGTCTTAATTTGACCCAGAAAAGGAGCAAAGCATCCGGATCCACAGAAGAAAGAATGGAGCATCCATCACTTCTGCCAGGCCTTTGTCAGGTGACCCTCAGAGCCCCATTAGAATGTCTTCTGTAGGGAAAAGTTTGACTACATTCTCGGGTTAAGAAAAGGTGATGCCGTTTATAACTGCTGAGACAGGGGAATGAGAAAGAGTTGGATAAATCAGTCCAAATGAAACCATAAATTGAATAGAGCATGAATGTTTACCCCTGTAGCCCTATACCCACATTCCCTCCAATTTTTAGACTTGACATTCATTTTTGTAATGATTGCATTCATGCATGTTTATCTTAAAGTGGCAGAAATGAGGTGATTGATTAAATCCAAATGCTCTGCGTGAGATTTGTAACCCAGCAGCACTGCAGATTCAGACTGCTTCAGTTAGGAAAGAGTGAAAGGTGCATTAAGAGAAGCAGCTGATCAGTTCTTGGCAGGCAGAGTACTGCTGAAGTAACAATTTGCAGTAGTTTTGCACTCCTGTCAGTGCCAGTTGGCAAACTAATGGAGATGATGGAATGAAAGAACAAAATGTCACAACAGAAAGGAGTGAGCTGAAAATTCAAACGTTTTCTTATTTCTCATAATCCTGCTGAATCAAAATGAATTCAGCCTCAGTCTACAAATGAACCAACTCAATAGTGAATAAGAGGCAGCTATCTGCGCATTTTTTTTCCAAGTAGGAAAATTGATTAACAGTATTATGACCATTAGCTTGCTCAAAACTTCATCATGGTTTGTAATAACTCAGAGGAGTGATTTATAAACAAGAATACTGATTTTAACAGAATAAGTTTTAGTTGAGAATAGCAACTGATACAGATGTTGCTGAAACTTTAAGGATTCCCGTGTTGGGTTGTAGTGGAATATCAGTGCCAAGGCAGCAAAGTCAATTTTAAACTATTATTTTGCTAATAGTAAATATAATGCAACTCCTAGATATCCTCCTAATACAGATCATCTGGATTTACTATGTAATCTTTGCCTAACACTGCAGACTACACTATGAAAACCAATTTTATGTACACATTACGAATCATATTTTTAACTTCAAAGATTTAAGTGTTATTGACTTCCCGTGGTTCACTCAGTTTTAAGTGTTTTTGTAACCTAGATCAATTACCTCAATTTTTGACTCCAGGAAAAAAAACATAAACTTATTTATGAAAACAAATAGGAGAAAATCAAATTAGCACATCATATCAGAAGTACAGCACAAGATAACTAAATGTGAAAAACAGATGCTACCAAACATCATAAATATCACCCCAGTAAATACACTGAAGAACAGATCCTTGTACTTCAGATGAACTACGAAACAGCAGCCATTAACACATCAAGAATGAACTACAACTTGCCAAAGGTTGAAAAGTAATTTTCTCCTTAATATGATTTTAGAGTGCAGCAATGTAGTGGCTTATTCATTTTTCTCCCATTGGGTATACAGGATAAGTTGTTTTAATATTCACATGAAAATAGATAAATAACTTTATTGCATGGCTGCTATAGAGCTCAGAGCCAAAGTTGTGTGTCTTGGTATTACAAATACATCTTAATATATGCTTCCTAATTGCATTTCTGGTTCAAATCTGATTTTTTGAACTTTACATTTTGCTATTCCATTATGTTTTTCTGTATTTATAAATTATTGAATCACATTGAATAATATAGGATTATAGCTGTGTCAATCTGTTAGTGCCTGATAGTATTTTAAAGGCATTGATTACAGGGTATTTTATTTCTATGTAGTGTTATTGTGTATATTTATCTCATAAAGGTAATCTTCTAATTACTTATTATTCTACACTGAATTAGTCTTTGGACCAAGCAGATGTGCACAGTTAATTTCATAAACAAACTTGGTATCATGCAGTCTATTTCATTGCCCATTGATCAGTACTGAAGCCATATAATGCAATACCATACACCATATTTAAAATACCTTAAAAATCATATTGTTCTTTGGCAGATTTAAGCCATTCCAAAAGGAGGAAGGCCTATCCTATTCTTAAGAAAAGAAAACTTGCATAACTTATCACCTGAATATTTTCTGGAATCTTAAAATAAAGCTTCTACATTGGCAGAGTCTAAATTCCTCTGACATCAGTTTCAGCAGACTGGAGGTTAGCTATTACACGCCAAAATATTTCTCTTGTATATTTCCTGTTGGAATAAGTCCTGTTACTAAGTACCTTTTTTTAGCACTAAGAAAATCAAATTCTGTTTTTGCTTTTTCACTGGAGAATAGAGGGGTTGGGATGAAGTTATGGCCGTATTTTTTCCATTGAGTTTTCTTGACATAAAATAATTGTGTATATATATGGGGTACATATGATAACTTGATACACTTGTAATGTGTAATGATCAAATTATAGTAATTGGCATATTCATCACCTCAAATATTTATTATTTCTTTGAGTTGGGAATATTCAGAATTCTCTCTTCTAGCTATTTAAAATGTACAATAAATTATTGTTAACGAAAGCCACCCTATTATGCTATAGAACACTAAAATATAATCCTAATATTTAACTGTAATTTTGTACTCCTCATCCATCCAGCATTTCTTTCCTGAGGATAAATGATGTAAGAATTCTTTTTGCTGAGAGAATCTTCTTTTCTGAGAAGTTTCTCTCAACAATTCTCTTCTATGCTTGTTGTTTCCTATAGGCAGTTTTACTCCATTGAGCTACAACTTTATCTTTGTTATTCTGAAATTTGATTGTGTTACTGTTCTGCTAGAAAAATGACAACTGTCTAATCCATGACCAGATGAGAGCTAAAACCCTTAGTGTAGTGTGGAATCTTGCTATTCAGGTGTGATCCTAAAGCCAGTAGCATTACCACCACCTGCAATCTCCTTCCAGAGGCAGAATGGCAGGCCCACCCAGGACCAACTGAATCAGAATTTGCATTTTAAGATCACCCAGATGATATGTTTGCATTTAAGAGCTGAAGCCCTAGTTCCAAAGACCACTCCAGTTTAGCCCTATCTTGCCTCTATAGCCTGGTCCTTCCACCTCATCCTTCCTCTCCTTCTACTTTGTCTCTACTGGCTCTCCCTTCTCTAGGCTCACAATGGACTTTTCGTGCCTCTAGCTCTCTATATACAAAGTGACCTCTGTCCAGAATTTCCTTTCCTGACCTCTCTAAGAAACTTCTACGTAGTTGTTATGACCAAGACCAAATATCCTCTCATCTGGAGTTTCTTTTCAAACTACGGCATCTGACAAATTACAATTATTTGATTCTGTCCTCTGCTTTATAGCACATTTTGCTTCTTTCTTCTTAGCACTGATTGTGTTGTTAGAATTACCTGCTAACATGTCTCTTTCCCCCACTAGACTCGGTGTATTTTTTTTTTCTTTTTCTGTTTCTTTTTTCCTTCTCTGATACTTACTAGAGTTCAGGTACATAGTAGGCCCCTAAAAAAATGTTTGTTCAGGCCGGGCACGGTGGCGCGCATCTGTAATCCCAGCCCTTTGGGAGGCCAAGGCGGGCAGATCACAAGGTCACAAGTTCAAGACCAGCCTGGCCAACATAGTGAAACCCCATCTCTACTAAAAATACAAAAATTAGCTGGGCATGGTGGCGCCCGCCTGTAGTCCCAGCTATTCGGGAAGCTGAGGCAGGAGAATTGCTTGAATCTGGGAGGCGGAGTTTGTGGTGAGCTGAGATTGCGCCATTGCACTCCAGCCTGGGCAACAGTGCGAGACTCCATCTCAAAAAAACAAAAAAAAAAAAAAAGAAAAAGAAAAAAGAAAATGTTTATTTAATAAATTTATGAAAGAGTGGATATTATAACGGATTATAACGGATCTCTACATTTTGCTCAAGGCAAATAGAAACAATAAGCATTGTCACCCAAAAGAGCATGAGGATGGTTAATTGGTAGAAAGGAGAGTTTTACTGGTGTTATCAATTTCCAAACTGGGAAGAGAAAGTCTCCACAGGGCACAAAGGTGCTCTCTCTTCAGAGAGGCGAAGAACAAGTTGGATTTTATGCCTCACAAGGCCAGTATCATACATATTCAATAGATTTAGGCGGAAAGCTATATATATTTATAAGCAGTGCTGAGCACATGCACAATAGGTAAACATGTATGTAATGTACATCCCGTGTTCACTGTGGGGTGGGGTTTGAGCATTAAAAGAGGTAGAATTTCGCTCTTTACATGAAAAGGTGAACTACAAGACACAAAGACAGTTTGTGTGCAGCCTCTACAAACTGACTGAAACTGGCTTAAGGTCTGCAATAGCTTTTCAGAAAAAAAATGTAAGGCCAGTCCTCTGTTCTATCAAGGTTGTAGTGGTCTGGGTGGTAAATCAGTCTAATAGCTCTTACTCTTAGGGTGTTTAGCAAGGGTGTGGTTTTTCTTATGGCAGTAGAAATTTGGAAATTTGCCCTACCAGCCAAGCCTTGACCCTTGACCCATAGGAAACCCTTGTTTCCTTAAACTTAGGGCTCATCTTAATTGATAAAGAGATGTCTATTTCTGTTTTTCCTATCATAATATTTACTAGAGAACAGTTTAAACAATTCCCTGTGTTAATAAATTCCACCTACAATTGAAGGCATACAACACCTACATGTGAAAACTACACTGCTATCAATTCATTTAGAGGACAAATGACATTGTTTGAATCACAAGTAATGTCAAGCTGCGTTAGAAACAAACTCCTTTAACTTGTCAAAGTTAAAGCAGGAAGTGAAACCTCCATTCTCACACAGATTTATGAGGGATGTATTTTCTGAGGTCAAACCCCAAAGTAAATCCAAAGGAAATTTTTTTGTTTTAAAATGCATATAACTGTGTGATTGTGGGCTTCCACCTAACTTTGAATTGGAAGTCACTAGTCTACAATTTAAATACATGCTAAAAGGCATATATTGAGAGATGAATCTAGTGGAATTCTATGAATTCCTTCCAAGTGACAAATATACTCAACTAAAATCATATACCCATGCATTTATGTAAGTCTTTAGCACTACCTATCTGGTTGAAAAAACATATTCAAAGATGTAATAAACACAATCTTATTACAGAAGAACATTTGCAATTAATTTCAATGATAGAGAACACTAACTTTGAACCTCAATTATGCAAAATGTTATATACTCCCCAAAGAATTTCATTTTCTCACTAGTAGATTTGTATTACACAATATGCACTCCATTTTTACTATTATATTTTGGATTTTATCAATAACAATTTTGTGAAAATTAGTTTGGTATCTTGTCACATAAGTACTTGGACAATGTACTTGATTTTGCCTCTTGGTCCACAAAGCCTAAAATATTTATTCATTGGCATCTTACAGAAAAAGTTCTCTGACCTCTAGAAACAAAAACAGAGAGATTGAACATTCGAAACAATCAATATGTATTTATTAAAGGTATGTTTATTAACTCTGAGAATAGAGACATTTTCACTAACTCAACTTGTATTATCAAGTAATATGCTTACCTATTTTCTAAATAATTTGGTAAAATATATAACAATAATATTGGTATATTTTTAAAATATATATATTTTAATTTCTAAAATTGACATCAGAATAAAGGGCTATGAAATTATATGGGAAGCTCAAATGGAAATCTACATGTAAAGTATTTTCCTATCTAGACAACTCAGGTTTAGCTCAGATTTATTTACTTTATGGACATTTCACATCTACTGGACAAAGAAATTTGGTCTTTAAGGAATTTGTCTTGTCAGGTAGCAAATTGTTATAATCTTTTAAAAGCTGAAAACTGCCTTCATATTTAGGTTGCTGAATACACTCTCCGTTCCTGAAACAACTTCTATAATTAAACCAACAAGTATCTCTTCGCTATTTACTGTACACTTCACATCACATAGAGGCATTTCTGAACACACAAGGAGGGCCCTTCAGAGCTGGAGAAAGGGGAAATACATTTTGTTGTACTATGACTTATATATATTTCTTAAAGACAAAGCAATTTTCTCCATCAAAACTTTGATTCTTTTAGAGCTATTATGGTGGAGTAGTTACATCATTCCCAAAATTTTTACTGCAAAGGGATTGCCTGTTACAAACATAATCCTTAGAGAACTCTCAAAAAACTGGCAGTTGCCGTAGACAGTCAATTGAAGAGGATCAAACACATTTGTTGTCATGTCCATCTGTTACAAAAAATTCTCCAAATTCTTGCTACAAAAAACTTCCATTTTGATTAGAACATCACTGAGAAGCTTACAAAAATGAGACTGAGAGAACGTCATTACCTTTAAGGAGTAAATCATAAGGAAATAAAATCAAGTATCTCTCAAGTAGATTAATTTTATTCCAAATCTATTTTTTTTAATCAATGGAACTGTTACCAGTGGAAGGTGTCCAGATTCTTGGCATTTTGAACAAAGAATTAGATAAAGTCCACAAACAAACCAATGAAAGAAAAGCACAGATTTATTGAAACGAAAGTACACTCCACAGAGTGGGAGCAGGCTTGAGCAAGTGGCTCAGGAGCACTGGTTATAGAATTTTCTGGGGTTTAAACACTCTCTAGATAGATTTCCCATTGGTTACTTGGTGCACACCCTATGTGAATGAAGTAGTGGTCTGCAATCAGAGGCTGAAGTAACAAAGTTATACTTCCATGCAAATGAAGACTTGACCTGTGACCAGTCTGATTGGTTGTGAGGCGGGAACCAATCAGAGGCCCTTTCATCTGCCATGCAGAAAAGTGGGGAGTGGGGAGGTGGAAAAGAGCCATCTCTGGTCCTTTTGTTACTTGAGCATGGAAAGTTGGAGTTTTCCTTTTGATTTAGTTCTAGGAAGCCAGAGTTAATCAGCCTTAGGTTCTCTGCCTCCAGACTCTATTCTCCTGCCTCACAAACCAAGAATTTTCTTTTTAACTTAAGCACTTCTCATTCATTGGTTTTCCTTTCCCTGGTGTTCTATTTGGATCCTATTAAATAAATTACCATTTTACTAACTTGAAGAATCTTTTACTTCTACTTAGTAGTTAATCTACTACCAGTATTTTTAATTTGTATGCCAAATTTATATACATAACAGTGTATACCAGTATTATATTAAATAATTTTATGTCTACTTATCATTGAGTTGATTATAGGTCTCAGAAATAAATTCTAGTATCATGTGTAGTTTCTGAAAATTATCCTTAAAGGTAGCTATTCATAACTCTGAGAGAGCACTGTGCTTTTGGAAGATTTCTGAAATGGTCTTTTTACTATGTCTGATTACAGCCATTCTGTTATAACCTCCATCTATCAGTAATCACATTTTAAGGAATCATTTGTCAAGAAAATAATTGGTCAAAAACATTACAAATATCAAACATGTATTGAAAATATATAGAGCAGTACTTATTAAAATGGTGCTGTTAGATAACAGTGAAAATAACAAAAATACATTTTTGAAAAAATAACTATATAAATAAGATGTAATTGTTCTGAATGACTATTGAGTCACAGATGTTTGATCTCTTGCTTAAAAGGTTTACAAACTCTTATCAGCAATCATAAGTAACATGATGCACTGAGATTTAGCATTTTTGATAATCCTGATCTTGATTCTTTCATTTCTTACATCATGACAAAGGCAGCAGTCTTAATTTATGTAAAAAGATTGCTAATACATAAGTCTCACGTCTCACAAAGATTCAGACCAGCTCTCAGAGAATACTTTTTGAAATATAAGTAGTTACATTTTAAATAAAATTATGTAGCTGTTTTGTCAATCTGTTCATATTAACAACTTCAACAAAAACTACAAAATTATTTCCTCTATGGTTATATCCAGTGACTAATATTAGTATATATTCTTTTATTAAAATATAGTAACTTAACCCTATATTGAATTGATTCATTTATTTTCATTTTGCTTTCTAAATAACACTAGGCAAGTCTTGTGATTTACTCTGTCTTAGCAAGTTTCAAGTATACAATGCATTATTATTAAGTATACTCACCATGCTATACATTTTGTCTCCAGAACTCATTCATCTTATAAATGAAAATTTGTACCTTTTGACCAACATCTCCCCATTTCCTCAGTATCTCTCCCTACTCCGTAATCACCTTCTGCTGTCAGTTTCTATGAGTTTGACTCTTTTTAGATTCCACACATGAGATTATATAGTATTTGTCTTTCTGTGTATAGCTTATTTCACTAGACATAATTGTCTCAAGATTCATCCATATTATTGCAAATGGCAAGATTTTCTTCTTTTTAAGGCTGAAAAAAGTATTCCATTGTGTTTATGTGTGTCACAATTTCTTTATCCATTCACCTGTTGATGGGCACTTCAGTTGTTTTCATGCCTTGTCTACTGTGAATAATGCTGCAGATATTTTATGAGGTGGTGGTTTAATTTCCTCTGGTATATATCCAGAAGAATAGATTGCTGGATCATATAGTAGTTCGATTTTTATTTTCTTTAGGAAACACCATACTATTTTTCTATAATGTCTGCACCAATTTAAGTTTCCACCAACAGTCTATAAGAGTTCCCTTTTCCCCACATCCCTGGCAACACTTATATTTTGACTTTTTTATAATAGCCATCCTAACGGGTGTGAGGTGATACTCATTGTGGTTTTCATTTGCATTTCCCTGACTAGTGATGTTGATCACCTTTTCATATGACTGTTGACCATTTAGATGTAAGCTTTGGAAAAAAATGATGGCCTTTGCCCATATTTTGATTGAGCTTTTGGGGGGGTTTATTTTTGATTTTTGCTATTGAGTTGTATGAATTCTTTATATATTTTCAATATTAACCCCTTCTCATATATATGGTTTGCAAATATTTTCTCCCAGTCCATATGTTGCTTTTCACTTTGTTGACTGTTTCCTTTGCTCTGTAGAAACTTTTTAGTTTGATGTAATTCCACTTGTTTATCTGACTTCTGTTGCCTGTGCTTTTGGTGTTCTATCCAAAAGATAATTGCCAAGATGCCAAGATCAATGTCATAGAGCGGTTCTCTGATGTTTTCTTTTAGGAGTTTTACTGTTTCAGGTCTTATATCTAAGTCTTTAATCCATTTTGGGTATTCTTGGAGCCTTTTCTGAAGATTAGTTTGTCTTATTTGCATGGGTTTACTTCTTGGCTTTCTATTCTGTTCTGTTGGTCTATATGTCTCTTTTTATGCCACTACCATGCTGTTTTGATTACCATAGCTATGTAGTGTATTTTGAAGTCAGGTAATGTGGTGCCTTCAGTTTCATTTTTCTCACTCAAGATTGCTTTAGCTAATTAGAACCTTTTGTGGTTCCATATGGATTTTAGGATTTTTTTTAATCTGTGGGAAAAATGCCATTCAAATTTTGGTAGGGATTGCATTGAATCTGTAGATCACTTTGGGTAGTATGGACTTTAAAAAAACTTTAGTTGACAAAGATTATGTATAGTCAGCTGTATAGTGTGATGATTTGATATACATATATACTGTGTGATGGTTATCACAATAATATCGATTAACACATTCATTATCACCCATGCTATACATGAGAGCCTCAGAACTTGTTTATCTTATAACTATCAGTTTGCAATATTGACATTTTGATACTTTATTATTTCATTTATTTGTGTCTTCTATAATTTCTTTTATCCATGTTTTATGTTTTCAATATACAGAACTTTTACCTCCTTGTTTAAGTTTATTTGCTAGTATTTTATTCTTTTAGATGCTACTGTAAACAGAATTGTTTTCTTAACTTATTCATTGTTAGTGTCTAGAAACTCAACTAATTTTTGTATGTTGATTTGACATCCTGCAATTTTACTGAATTTGTTCATTAGTTTTGATGAATTCTTTAGAGTTTTATATATATAAGATTATGTCTTCTGCAAACAAAGACCATGTTACATTTTTCTTTCCAATTTGGATGCCTTTTTTTTTTCTTTTTCTTGATGAATTTCTTTGGCCAGGACTCTCAGTTATATGGATTAGCAGTAGAGAGAGTGGGCATCCTTGTCTTCTTCCTTATCATCCTTGCATTTTTATATGTTTAATTTTTACTGTATTTATTCCAAATATACTGTTAGAATGTATCTACCACAGAAACAGATAATATGATCCAAACCTTATTTTCATATAACAAAATATGATTCTTTTGGATCGAGGGCTATATGCATGTTCTCTGCAGTCTGAGTTGTTTGTTTTATATTTTCTTTTGGGTTTTTTTGTTTTAAAGAAAGAAAATTTATTATTGGTTAAGGGCTATAACACACACACACACACACGCACACAGAATTTCCAGATTTTATTCAATATTGTTCTCAAGTAAAAAAGTAAATCTGTGTAGAAACCCATATCAGTTTTGATTGTCAATGTTATTAAAGCATAGAGGTTAAAAGCCACACTTTGAAGTAAAAGAGATTTAAGATCAAATCCCTGCTCTACTGTTAGCAATGTGCCCTTTTCTGAGCTTCAGTTGCCAGCAATACAGTGGGGATAATAATAGTTCCTGCTTCATTAGGAGGGTGTAGATATACAAATACGATAAAGTGCTTGATGAATACTAAGTACCCAGCAACTGTTAGCTACTATTGCTGTCACCTGCTTTTGAGCAACTGCCAATATTAAACTCACTGTTTGAGAACTTGTATTACTTTCATATATAAGTTTATTGCATATTGAAAAATATCTTTCATTTTCTTCTACTATTTCTAGGGATGCTAATTATATTTACCAGAATATATATTTAAAACAACCTAAACAGCTTATTAGAATTAATTTAATGTGATTAAGTGATATATTTATTCCATATTATTTCTATGCAAAGAAAAGAAATTTCTTAAGGAAGAAATATCCCAAACAAAAATATGTTCTATAATCTACGTATCTATTTACTTTGCATAACCATAAGACCAGTGTTCATTCATGAAAATAGTTTTCTTGTTTGGTGATAACATATGATATGTGATAACTAAGACTCAAGAATATATAAAAAATAATTTACCTTTTCAAGGAACACTATAATTTACCGAAAAATATCAATATGCAGACTCATCTACTCAACCTGCCCAATTATTAATCCTTTAATTATTGTCAGTCTCTGGGGGAAAGAAGAATAATACAACTGACACAATCTTCTCTAACATTTGCTACAATGGCAATACTTTTTCAATAGTGTGTAACCCTAAACATTTTCAAATGAACAAATACTCTTATTCATAATATTAATTTTAAGTGCCTCTATACAACCTTCAATATTAATAAAATCATGTTAAAATGCTTGAAATATATGAAATATAGATTTTCAGGTTATTATCCCCAAGAAGCTATTTTATTAGTCAGTTTCCACACTGCTGACAAAGACAACCCAAGACTGGGTAAATTATAAAGAAAAAGAAGTTTAATGTACTCACAGTTCCACGTGGCTGAGGAGGCCTTACAATCATGGCAGAAGGTGAAAGGCATGTCTTACACGGCAGTAGACAAGAGAGAATGAGGGCCAAGCAAAAGAGATTTTCACTTACAAAACCATCAGGTCTCATGAGACTTATTCACTGCCGTGAGAAGAGTATGGGGAAAACAGCCCCCATTATTTAATTATCTCCCACCAAGTTCCTCCCACAACACATGAGAATTACAGGAGGTACAATTCAAGATGAGATTTGGGTAAGCACATAGTCAAACCATACCTTTCCACCCCTGGCACCTCCCAAATCTCATGTTCTCACGTTTCAAAACCAATCATACCTTCCTAACAGTCCCTAAAGTCTTAATTCATTTCAGCATTAACTCAAAAGCCCAGAGTCCAAAGTCTCATCTGAGATGAGGCAAGTCCTCCCTATCTATGAGCCTGTAAAATCAAAAGCAAGTTAGTTTCTTCCTAGATACAATAGGACAATAGGGGTGCAGGCATTGGGTAAATACAGCCATTCCAAATGGGGAAAATTGGTCAAAACAAAGGGCGTACAGGCCTCATGCAAATCCAAAATCCAGTGGGACAGTCAAATCTTAAAGCTCCAAAATAATCTCCTTTGACTCCATGTCTCACATCCAGATCATGGTGACACAAGAGCTGGGTTCCCATGGCCTTGGGCAACTCCACCCCTGTGGCTTTGCAGTGACAGCCTCCCTCTAGGCTGCTTTTACAGCCTGGGTTGTGTGTTTGCAGCTTTTCCAGGTGCACAGGGCAAGCTGTTAGTGGATCTACCATTCTTGGGTCTGAAGGATAGTGGTCCTTTTCTCTCAGCTCCACTAGGCAGTGCCCCAGTGAGAACTCTGTGTGGGAGCTGCAACCCCACATTTTTCTTCTGCACTCCTCTAGGAGAGGTTCTCATGAGGGCTCCCCTCATGCAGCAGACTTCTGCCTGGGCATCAAAGCATTTCCATGCGTTCTCTGAAATCTAAATTGAGGTTCCCAAACTTCAATTCTTGACTTCTGTGCACCCACAGGCTCAACGCCACATGGAAACTGCCAAGGCTTGGGGCTTGTACCCACTGAAGACACAGCCCGATTTGTGCCTTGGCCCCTTTTAGCCATGGCTAGAGCTTCTGGGACACAGGGCACCAAGTCCCTAGCCTGCACACAGCAGGGGGGTCATGGGCCCAGCTGACTATTTTTAATTCCTAGGCCTCTGGGTCTGTGATGAGAGAGGCTGCCACAAAGTTCTGTAAAATCCCCTGGAGACATCTTCCCCATTGTCTTAGCAATTAACATTTGGCTCCTCGTATGCAAATTTGTGCAGCTGGCTTGAATTTCTCCTCAGAAAATGAGTTTTTCTTTCTTTGTAAGGCTGCAGATTTCTCAGACTTTTATGCTCTGCTTCCCTTTTAAAACTGAAGACTTTTGACAGCACCCAAGTCACCTCTTGAATGTTTTGCTGCTTAGAAATTTCTTCCACTAGATACACTAAATCATCTCCCTCAAGTTCAAAGTTCCACAAAGCTCCAGGGCAGGGGCAAAATGTCGCCAGTCTCCTTGCTAAAACATAGCAATAGTTACCTTTACTCTAGTTCCCAACAAGTTCCTCATCTCCATCTGAGACAACCTCAACCTGGATTTCAGTGTTCATATCATTATCAGCATTTTGGTCAAAGCCATTCAACAAGTCTCTAGGAAGTTCCAAACTTTCCTACATTTTTGTATCTTCTTCTAAGCCCTCCAAACTGTTCCAACCTCTTTCTGTTACCCAGTTCCAAAGTCGCTTCCACATTTTTGGGTATCTTTATAGCACCACCCCACTCTGCCAGTGCCAATTTACTGTGTTAGTCCATTTTTTTTTTTTTTTGAGACAGAGTCTTGCTCTGTCACCCAGGCTGGAGTGCAGTGGCCGGATCTCAGCTCACTGCAAGCCCCGCCTCCCAGGTTTATGCCATTCTCCTGCCTCAGCCTCCCACGTAGCTGGGACTACAGGTGCCCACCACCTCGCCCGGCTAGTGTTTTGTATTTTTTAGTAGAGACAGGGTTTCACCATGTTAGCCAGGATGATCTCGATCTCCTGACCTCATGATCCGCCCGCCTCGGCCTCCCAAAGTGCTGGGATTACAGGCTTGAGCCACCGCGCCCGGCCTAGTCCATTTTTTAAGCTGTGTTAAAGACATACCTGAGACTGGGTAATTTATAAAGGAAAAGAGGTTTAATGGACTATCAGTTACACGTGACTAGGGAGGCCTCACAATCATGGCAAAAGGCAAAAGGCATGTCTTACATCGCAGCAGGCAGAGAGAGAATGAGAGCAAAGCAAAAAAGGATTTCCCCTTATAAAACCCTCAGATCGCATGAGACTTATTCAGTACCATGAGAACCGTATATGGGGAAAATTCCCCCGTGATTCAGTTGTCTCCCACCAGGCCCCTTCCACAACACATGGGAATTATGGGAACTATAATTCAAGATGATATTTGGGTAGGGATAAATGCAAAATAACAAACACACATCTTTACAAGATTTCATTCAGCTATGTTAAAAAGAAACAACAATGAATGAAAAATTAGTGGTACAAAGAGATGTGCTAGAATTGCAACAAATCTGACATTTCTGTGTTTATAACAAGCTGGTATATGGTAAATAGTTGATAAATGCTATTTATCCTAGAAGAAATATAAAGAAGTGGGCAAGGATTGTCTTGGAAGGGAAGGGAGATATTTAGACAGAAAAGAATGAAAGTACAGTTGGAATTTTTTTTCAAAAGATGAAGGATATCAGCTAAAAACAACAACAAAAACTTTCCTCTACCTCTAGCACACTCGTTGCCAACACTCTTACCTTCTCTTGTTTATAATTGTCTATATCCTCTAACTCCACTTCTTCACTTCCTACTCATCACTTAACCCATTTCAATTTGGTTTTCTACCCCATCTTACCACATAAACAACTCTTTGTAAAGTCACCAGTGACCTCTGGGTTATGAAATCCAGTGGACGTATTTTAGTCCTCAACTCCACCACTTAGATGTGAGCAACTCCATTGACCCCTTAGTTCTTGAAAATCTTCTGTTCCTTCAGCTTGTATTGCTCTCTTGTACTAGTTGCTTATGATGCCTCTAATAACTACTTCTCTGTCTCTTTTTGATGGCTCATCTTCATCATCCAGACATTAAATATTGGAGTTCCTCAGTAAATAGTCACAGATTCCCCCATCCTTTTTTCTCTGTTCTTCTTTCTTTTCATCTCCTTTCCTTTTTCTAAATTTTCTCCCTAAACCATATCATTCATACCTATGACTTTATGCTCTATATGCTAATGGAGTCTTCACTTAGGTCTCTCATCCAGAATTCTCTGAGGTTCAGACTTGGAAGTATAATTGCTTACACAATATTAGACAATTAAGGATATCTCAAAAATGCTTTAAAAGAACCTGCAACATAATATGTCCAAACCAAATGAGTTATCCTCCTACACACAGGCATGCACACATTTTGCACATATCAAAATCTGGAGTTTCAGTTGAAGTTCCTACCTCAATTCAGTTGTTTAAGTCAGAAAACAGAAGGTTGTTTCAATATTTGTCCCTTCCTCTACCTTCCCACCGTATGTAGTGTGTCATCAGATAGTGTGGAACTGACAGTGAGTCTGTCTTGAAGCTGTCTACTTATTTTTATCTTATCTATAATAGAGATAACATTGTAAGTGTTCATTAAATCCAGAGGCATCTTCATAAATTAACTATTTATTGTTGGTTAAAAATTTAACATCTCTTGGTCAAATAGAAGAGGTTAGAAATAAATGCAATGAGGATCAATATACTAAGGAAAGAAGTACCTTGAAGGGATGGGAAATTGATAAGAGGTGGCAACCAGCAGTGAGTCGATAAAACAGAAAGGAATTTGCAAAGATTTCACTTGCAGTAGATTGCATGTGAATCAACAGTGTATGTCTATTGATTTTTGTAAAATCAGTAAAGGATCCATAAATAAGAATATAGTACATGAACTCTCATACTAATTATTTATTTCATATGACTCTTGATATATATTTACTGGGGACAAATGTATATGACATAAAATTTGCCATTTTATCTATATTTAAGTGTATAATTCGGTGGCATTAATTACATACACAGTATTGTGCAACCATTACCACTACTTATTTCCAGGACTTTTTCATTACACTAAACAGAAACCTTCCCCATTAAGCAATAACTTCCTGCTAGCTACCTTTAATCTATTTTCTATCTATGAATTTACCTATCTAGGTATTTCATGTAAGTGGAATCATGAACTATATGTCTTTTTATGTCTGGCTCATTTTTCTTGGCATGTTTCATTAATGTTGTAACATAAATCAGCACTTCATTGCTCTTTATGGCTAAATAATATTCCATCAGTATCTCTACATTACATTTTTTAATCCATTCATAAGTTTGTGGGCACTTGTGTTGTTTCTGCCTTTTGGCTTTTGCAAATAACATGCTGCTATGAATATTGGCATACAGGTATCTGTTGGAATAACTGTTCTCAGTTATGTTTAGTATACACCAAGGAGTGTCATTGGCCTGCTTCATTAATGTTGTAACATAAATCAGCTCTTCATTGCTCTTCGTGGCTAAATAGTATTCCATCAGTATCTATATATTACATTTTTTAACTTATTCATCAGTTTATGGGCACTTGTGTTGTTTCTGCCTTTCGGCTTTTACAGATAACACTGCTATGAATATTAGCATACGGTATCTGTTTGAATAACTGTTTTCAGTTATTTTTAGTATATACCAAGGAGTGTCATTGCTGGGTTAAACGATAATTTTGTTTAACTTTTTGAGGAACCATCAAACTGTTTTCCACAGTTACTGCACCATTTTACATTTCCACCCACATACAGGGTTCCTCTCACTGTTAATTTTTCAAGTATGGTATTAATTTAGTGTTTGATAATTTAGAAATCATAAAGAATTTGTTGCAGTGTGTTAACAACATTAAATAATTTAAACATGAAGGTTAAAAAGCATTAGCACAATGACCTGGAAAAGACTTTTAGTGTAAAGAAGGCTGTGGAATAATCTAACATTTATTTTCATTTTAAAAAAGATTACTTTTAAATAAAGTCCTGTCTTTTATACATGTGGATTATACTAATAATCTGTATGAATATTGCATCCAATTCAAGTTGTTGTTAGGGAATCAGAAACATTACTCTGATTTAGCTGCTTTGTGTTTTGTTGTATTTTGTTTTGTCCAAGCTCCAAATAATCAAAAGTATTCATTTTGAATTTACTGGCTAGATTAGTAATTTGTCTGTGGAAAATATCAGAGTTAATTGCCTGCTTTGAAAATCAATTTTTTAAAAAATTGACCTGTGTGAACTAGGTAAGATAATTGATCACATATAACGAATGAATAGCTATCTAGTTACACTTTGTTCCATTCAGTGCCAGAACAAAAGAAAGAAATTTAGTTTATAACACATTGTCATCATGACGTTATGACAGAAATTATCTGTTTTCTAAAAAAACAGTTATATTGTTTCTATCTTTGTATAGAATTAGAATTAGAGAGATAGTTTTGTAAGACAGATAGACGATGACTAAGATGACCTTTTAATTTCTCATTTTGCCTTGTAAGTTCTTGATTGATCTGCACTACTGACGTACTGAGTCAATTTCATTGGAGTACAGGAATTTTCATTCTTACTGCAGTGTGTGTACTCACATTGCCATATGTGGAGAAATCACTTGAATTATTATATTTGGGAAGCTAACAAGGACTTCAGTGTCTTATAAACATAGGAAGAATATCTTGTGAATGCATATACATTTTCCAAGTCTATAAAAACTTTAGCTCCTTGTTTCAGTAGACTATCAGCATATGAGATTCTAGAGATTGTATAAATTGGGCAGTTCTACTTTAGAAAAGCTATCTTTTTTCCTAATACTATATCTTAATTTCTTACAAATTATTGTATCTAGCATAGCATTTACACTGATGTTCATGATAAGATATAAATATGTGTAGAATATTGTCTTAGGTAAATTTAAGAATCTTTTTAAAATGTCTGAAGTAAAAGAGAACATAAAACTTTCTAGGTTCTCTAGCTGAAAAAAAAGAAGGAAACTCTGGAAATTCTCTTTTTCTTTTGTACTAATCCATCACAATATCAAGATTCTTCATCAGTAGATGATGCTGAAGCACTCAGAATCAAGGGTTCTGTTCATGGTTATTGAATCAGTAGTGCCTTAATCCTACGTGCATTTAGCATTAATATTATTCATACTTTAACATAATGTAATTCTCTAACTGAAAAACTTTTAATAACTCCACAATAAATAGAGAATAAAGTAAAAACACTTTTAGCCTTTTTCCCAGAATATTTGGACCTTGAAAAGAGAGTTCTCTTTTCAGCCTTATATTTCACTATTATTCATCAAATACTCAATGTATAAATAAACCATGCAGTTTACTATGCCTTACTCCCTACATGTTCCTCATGTAATCCCAACCAAATAAACATGCGTAACTCTTTGACTCCACCTACAAAAGTCCTGCTTACTCTTCAAGTCCAATTTCAAGATCAAATGCCATCATTTCCAGTAAATTTCTCTCTGTTCACTGAATGGGAAATAATTTTCACCACGTTACCACTATAAGAACTTTTGCCACTATTGATTTATTTTTACATGTTATCTGAAATTAAAGTTAGGTTCTATGTGCTTTATTTTTTCTATTTGTGAGCTCCACGGGGACTAGGACAATATATTCATCTTGGAACATACCAAAACACCAAAAAAAGTGTCATGCAGATAGGGAGTACTTAAAGTAGAGTTTATTATTTTGAATTGAACGAATTTTACATTTTCAAGCATAGATTATAAAATGTTATTTTTAAGAAGAGTAAATTTTATTATTTGTTAAAGAAAATAATTAACGCATGGGTAAATCATGGACATCTTTTGAAAACAGTGTAGGCTAAGTATTATCAGTGTTTCAGAACAGAAAATAACATAAAATGGTAACTTTCTGAAAATAACTTTTTGGTTTATTATCAAGTTACACATTTATTCTATAATAAGAAACAAAAACATCCACAAAAATAAAATTAATTTTATTTCCAGTATCAACAATAACTCCCATATGTACCAAGTTTCATTTTTGACCCCACAAAGTGGTACATAGTATATGTATTTTTCTGTACATATATTTTACGTATTTTTTGTACATATATTTTTGTGTTTAATGACAGTTTAACATGACCTTTTTTATGTTGATGAATATACTTCTCAAACATTATTTTTAAGAATGCCTAGCATTCCTTTCTTATCTCCATAATCTCTATTTTTGGACATTTCAAATATCCTATTTTTTTTTACTATATTTAAGTTATTTTAGCTTCATTTATGTGATTTAATCTTTAGCTCATGTTGGACTATTTTCTTGAGATTAATTCCTAAAAATGCAATTGTTTTTCCCAAGATATATGTGTATTGTTAAAGCTATTGATATTCACTAGTAATATGCCCTTCAAACATTTTTATTGCCAATTGCTTTTGGCAACAGTAGTATTTTGGAATGCCCAATAGTGACAGTGTTTAGCACCCTATTTCTGACACAAGTCGCATTGTCTAAAGTATTCCTCAAAATTGGGATATGTTACAATTCTTATCTATTAGATATTAAAGTACTTGATAAAGAAAATGCAGTTGGATTAAGGATATAATAACTTGGATCCTCTTTTACCTTCCATTTTCTGCATACATGTTTTGGAATTAGTTTTATTAGTGCACATTAATGGCATGTAGTATGTGGTGACTTAGTGTTGCAGATTCAGAAATGCCAACTGAATTAAAGACGCCTTTTAGTTCTGAAGTTAACTTGCCTAGGTTCAGAGTGTTTTCTGCCACTTACCATAGCATGATGGTGGACAACATACCTAACAGCTCTTAGCCACCATTTCATTATTCACAAAATAGAAATAATGACAATACCTTCTTTGAAGGGTGGTTGTGAGGGATAGATGCAATAATGCATATAAAGTAAATTGCTCAGTGCCTTCCCACTAGAATGTCTTCACAAAATAATAGCTGTTATTAATTTTACCTATAATATTTCAAAAATATCTGCTTAAAATACAGGCTCATTACTTGATAGATATGCGCAGTAGGTGGTTTTACTTATTGTAGAATGAGTTATATTACATAAGGGGGAAATGTGAAAAATAATATTAATTTTATGTGTACTTCAGTAATACTTCATAAAATATGCATATAATCAACATTTCTATCTTATGAACATTGAAATAATTTGAGGAAAAAACACAGCTTTATGTCACTTTAGAATAGGTCAAATGAAAAGAGTATGTTACCCAACATTACTACATCAATTAAACTTTATATGAATATTTAAAGGATTCTGAGAATAATTCATGTGACAAAATTCAAAAGCAGCCTTTTCAATAAATGAAAAGTTTCCAGGTCAAATCTCTTCCCGACATTCATACATATTTTCTTGTCTTGAGTTAACATGAGATAACAGTCTGGGTTACAATTTTACCTATAACTAACTTAAAGAAATAAGACAGGTAAAAAGAAAAGTACTGCTTTCATGACACAAATGTAGAATTAAACTGTGAAGACTTGAAATGTTCAATATACTACATGTAGAGTAAGAATTTTTTAAATTCAAATAATTTTCTTTGAATGTGATAGGAAATGAATGTATTGGCCAGAAATTTGTGACAATTAATTGCAGAATGACTGAATTGTAATGAAAGGTTCTAAGGAAAAAAAAAAAATGATGAAATGAATGTGCTGTTTGCTTTTAAATCATTTACAGTTGAATAATTTATGTTATCTTTAATTCATCCAGTTAAATTATCCAAGATGAATATAATATGAATAGAAGAGGTTTAAAATTGTCAGGTTTTTGCATTAAAATGTTTGCCAGTAACCACTTTCTATTTTTTTATTACTATTTTAATGGTTTGATATATTGCAATATGAGTTAGAAGACTAAGCTGGAGTATGCAGTGTAATGGGTTTCCAGGGTTATAAATATTTGACCTATGTCTTGAGACATTAAAAGAAAACCTCTTATGTAGACAGGTTATGTATTCACTCAAAGAAAACTAAGTGGAAATTACTCTGATATGCCCCCTAAAATTTCACCCACCATATTCTTTCCCTTTCTCTGAATAACAGCATTCTTTAGTTGTTTATACCAAAAACTTTGGAGTCAACCTTATTTTCTCTAAACACTACATCTGTCAGCAAATCCTGTCAGAAGCTACCTATGAAATAAATTCAGCATACTTAGAAATGCCTACTGCTACCTCCTTTTACCTTAAGCCAATGTCAACATTATATCTCTTGTTCTCTCTCTGGATTGTTAAAATAGTCTCTTAGTTCTCCTTCCTTTAGTGGTTGCTTTCCTTTGCTTTCTTTCCAATACAACCATCAGAATGAGCCTTTACAATGAAAGTTAGAATGCGTTAGTCCTCTCAAAACTCCCAATGGCTTTCCGTCTTGCTCAGAATAAATGCCAAAGGTCTTATAATAAACTTCACAACAGTATACTGATCTAGATCCCCTGCTCTTCCTCTGATTTTATCTCAAAGCACTCTCTTTCTTTTTCCCTCTACTCTCTCAAACAAGCATGCCCTCACCTCAAGGCTATGGCATCTCTGCATATAAAACAAAGATGTACAATTTCTCATATTCCTTCTCATTCTGCTAATGACTCCACCATTGCTTTGATTCTTACCAAGAGAGCCCTGTAATCAAGGTCTAAATGCTAACAGACTGACTGCCTGACTTAATATACACAATAATTTACAGTTCATATAGCGTTCTACTAGGTTCTTTACCTGCAGAGTTGAAAACAAGACTACCTTCTTGTAAGCTTTCTTAACACAAAGAATTAGATACTGAGTCAGAACTCGGGTTTCGTTAATGTAAAATTAGCAGAAGAACAAGGTAAAGTAGGAAGACTAGATCCAAGTCCTAGTTAAACTAAATGATTACTGTACATCTGAAATGGAAGCAAGACACAAACCAATTATTCTAAGGAGAAACAAAAGAGGGCAGATGTCTTAAGGTGAATCCAAAACTAAAAGTTCCATATCCAGGCCACAATCCAAGCAGAGGTGTGACAGGATATGAGAGGAAATCTAATACCTGTCGTTGGTGAAAGTACTTATGAGTGGTCAGTTGGGGCTAAGAAAGGGGCATAGAGAAAGGAAATATGACAGCAATTGTACCTACTTTGGGATACTGACATACATAAAAAGAATTTCCTTGGGAGCAGGGATAAACATCAGAAAACAGAGTTTTAGAAAAAGGAGATCAAGGAGTACGAAACAATGAGTTATAGGTCAATGAATATCATTGACATGAGAATAGAATTTAATTTCTGAGTGTCTGGGCAGCCAGCTTCAAGTCTGAATTAGTGAGAAGTCACTATTTCCATTGTTAATGTCCAGGGTGACCCAAAGTTTTTGGGAAAAACTCAAGTAGACCCAGCTTCAGTATTCCACACCACAGAATGCTCATAGAAAAAAAAAGCAATTTTCAGTAGGATGATCAAGAAAGACATTATTGAGGCCAGGCGTGTGGCTCACGCCTGTAATTCCAATACTTTGGGAGGCTGAGGTGGGCAGATCACCTGAAGTCAGGATTTCAAGACCAGCCTGACGAACATGACGAAATCCGTCTCTAGTAAAAAACAAAAATTATCGTGCCACCTCACTCCAGCCTGGTGACAGAGTGAGACTCTGTCTCAAAAAACAACAACAACAACAAAAAGCCGGTCGTGGCAATGTGTGGCATTAATCCCAGCTACTCGGGAGGCTGAGGCAGGAGAATCACTTGAACCCAGCAGGCAGAGGCCGTAGTGAGCCGAGATTGTGCCACTGCACTCCAGCACTCCAGCCTGGGTGACAGAGCAAAACTCGATCTCAAAAAAAAGAACGAAAGAAGAAAGACAGACATTATTGAAAAGGTGACATTAAAATAAAACTAAAAGGAGGGGAAGGAGAGAGGGAGCCATGGAGATATCTGGGAGCAGAGCATTCTAATCACTGGGGACAACTGCAAAAATCCCATCTTAAGAATTGCATGAAGGCTAGAGTAAGGGAGTGGAGTGAGGAGAAAGAGAAGCATGGAAAATAGGCTTGGAGTTGAGGCACACCAGTGGGACCCTATACACAACCATGGTGAAGACTTTGTGTTTTATTCTGAGTGAAAGAAAATGCTCCAAGATGGTTTTTTTTAATAGAAGTATACGTGATCTGTGTGCTGGTGATAAGCTTGTAAGCATGTCCTTTATTCCTGGACTAACTGCTGCAAAATGGTTAGCTAAAAGCTGAAAGAGAAGTAAATGTAGGCTTCAATATGTTTTCTTTGTTTTTCTTTTTTATGTGGTAATAGGTTCTTACTATATGAGCTTCACTAATGTGTACATAGTGTTTTGCATACCTCTCCCAGACATACTATTATTATTTAACATTCTAATTATTTCTAATTTTGTAGCTCAATCACCCTAAAACTAAGTTAAATCACACCTATGGAGCTTTTGTATGTGCCAGACATTGTGCTGTATGCTTTATATGTAGAATCTCATTTACTCTTCCAACAGCACATAATAATAATCACCACCATTTTGTTGACAGGGAAACTGTAAAGCAGAGAACTTAGGAATTCCAGAGCGTGTGTCTTCACCAGAGTTAACATCATACTTGTTATTGTGGACCCGAGTGTCCTCGTCAGATGTTTTCTTTAGGTTGCCTAATATTTCATTATAAGAGAGTACATTCTCCAGGCTGACTAGATGTCTAAGCGAGAAGACAGTCTGCATTTTCAGTCTTTTGTTATAGCATAAGATACTGCCTGGGACATAGCATAGTCTAGTGACTCAACATATGTACCAATGAATCAGAACACAAGGTTCCTATCCCAGCTCATCCATTTGCCAGCTGTGTTTCTCATTTTGGTTCTTTGTAAAATAACAGTACCTAAAGTAGGATCCAAGTCCTATTAGATTTCAAGATCACATTTTAAGAGAAAGAATACGAAATTAGGCACAAAAGTAAATATCTATTCATGTAGAGAAAAGAAAACATAGCAAAATATGAATTTTAAAAAGTTAACAAATACCACACAAATGATAAACTTCAGAAAAAAGTAACTATATTGTTTTATACATAACATGACTCTCTAGGGTGTTTTTCATTTTTTATCCATTTTTGGCTATATGTTTTTCAACTGCCTCTGCACATTGACTTCAATTTGGTAATATATCACACAACTAATTACACAGTAAAATTATTTTGGGTAATATCCCCAGTATTGTTCTCTTCCAGCCCTGCAGTGAAAGCTGCCCATCAAACTCTGAGGAGGCTGCATAATTAAACTCTACTGTTTCACAAGCTAAGCTGCTGAAACACAGTAAACCAAGTCCTGGGAAATTTCTTTTTCATGGTATACTTAACATCCCATGAACTATGTGGTATGGAAATCCAGTTTGCAATGCTCTGTTCTTCATAAAACACAGACTGGCTTTACTCTCAATTAGAGTTTATAACAAGCGAGAGGAAGGAGATAGAGATGTTAAAATTTTGTTCTACTCACAGATAGCTAAGAAACTTCATGTGTCTCCATAAAGGAATAATACAAAATTTGTGCAAATAAGTTACAAATTCAAAAGGAACTCATACAAGAAAATGTATTTGTGATGGTATACATTCCTGAATATTTAACATTTTGATCACCTTGAACTATAATGTTTAATCTGCATTTTATGTTTTTCTGGATGCTTAGAAATTTCAGGAGTATTTAATTTCAAAAAGATTGTCAACATGCAGATAGAAAATCAGATTATTTTACATCTATAAGTGAAACCTTGTTATCCCCTTCATTTGAGGAAATCCAAGAGTTTTAAACAGCTCAAGTTTACTGGCTCTCTCTATCGTTAAGCCACTAGTTGGTTTTTGGTTTGTTTGTTTTTAGCACTTAATATTAGTGTGTGTTTTCCCATAACTTAATTACCAAATTAATAAAAGGGTCATTTTTTACTAAGTATCACAGTAGTAGTGAGTAGAGATAGTAATTCTACCCAAACAGCCTTTGTTCAATAAAAGTGCAGTAACCAGGAGTTGGAAATATAGAAGATGTGCTTTGAAAATGCATGTTAGAAGGCTTCAGTCACAGTGACATGACAAGGGATTGCTGGAAAATAGTATTTGAAGTCAAACTCTCCTGAAAGCCCAGGCATGAGGCAAGTCTTTCTGGACAAAAGTTTCCAGCAGACCACAGTCTGACACAGCATCATGAACAAGATCAGTTTTTAAGCCTCCAAGTCAATCAAGAAATTACCTTAAAATGTGCACAGTGTATTTTAAGTAAAACCAGTCTCTGTAGGCGCTCAATATATGTTTGTTTAATGTAATTAAGTTTGAATTAAATTCAGTAAGGTTGGTTTCCTAATATAAAATATGAAAAGGCTTATTGAATTTCAAACTTATTTTTATGGCTATTTTAAAGCAATTACTAACTTTGATAATAAAAGTGTGAGCAGGACTGTAATTCACTATTAGGCTGGCACTTCTTACTGTGGGCATTTGTCAATAACTTTTCCGGCCAAGATATGCGGTGATCTTGGGAATACACGTGAGTAATACATAATAATACAGAAACAATTTGGAAAACCAAATGCTGACTACATTTTTTCCACTGATCTATTTGTCAAACTATGTTGATTCAAAAGCACTACTGAACCAAAATATGCCATCACTCCTAAGATGGAAAAAAAAAAGAAAAGCAATCCCATCATTATTATGTACTGTGGGAATACATATGCATGGGAGTAAAACCCTAGTTTTTTTTTGTACAAGTTTGATAAACAGCTAATAATTAATTTGATAGTTGTTCAAAAAAAATCAGTACCAAAAAACCCAAGCCAACCTCTGTAAGTTGTGGGGTTTCGTACGTGGGCCATCTGAAATCGCCAAATAACCTGGACAATTTAAGTTATTCTTACATAATTGTGAATAAACAAAGTCATTTTGTTCTGAGTTCAAGGGTTTAGAAAAACAGATCATTGCTAACCCAAGAAAATTTGAAACACAATGGGAACAAGAAATCTATATGCAGAAGTGTCTGGCTTGAATAAAAAAGTACATCTAAAAGCTGCTACAGTCTCTAATGCCCTAAGCCTCTCAAAGAAGTTGTTCATAGATTTACTTACTCTCAAGCGTTGAAACCTACCTATACATTAGTTAGGTAGTAACAAATAAACAAACAAACAAAAATATGTTTGTTGGTTACTAAGGTATGAAATTTACCTAAAACAGTTACCCAGAGTTCCAGTTCCTATTCTATGTGAGGAGAAAAACAATAACATTTTGTTTACTATAAAGATTGAAATGGTAACAACCTGAAAAGAGGGAAAAAAGGGAAGGAACAATAGGGAAGGAGTTCTCTCTGGACTCCTCTTCAACTGAGTGTGTTCATGCTCTGTGCTGGTTCCCCCCGTGTGGGTGTCCTATGATGGTACCTGGCTGTCTTTGGAGAATATGAACCGAGTGCTAGAGTGGTTTTGGAAGGTTTGCCTTGTTGCGAGTTTCAAAAATATAATACCCCTGTTTTCCAAATTCAAAGCCATTTAACAGTTTCATGCCTGGTTTCTATAACTGAAGTTCTCTGAAAAACTTCAAATCAATTTTTTGTGAATAACTAAACTGAATAAAATGTCACCAAAGTCTTCTCAAGACTTATTCTAAAGTTTTGTAGTATTCACTCACATACAAATAGTGAATTATGATGATCAGCTAGCTGGCAAAGATGTGCTTTTAGCCATCCTGCTGTCCTTCCTGGAGTTGCCATTTTACCCAGGAGAGAAAATCTTCAGCAATTGCAGCTTTATTGAACTGCCAATTTAGCTAATTTTTATTTATTTTTCAAACTTTACTTTTATCATCCAATTGAGAGATGAGCAGCAGATGGCTTCTGCCTCCAGCTCAGCTGCCCTGCTATAAAGTAAGCTGGAAAACACAGTAGTACCTTGGTTCTCCTTTATTCGTAAATCTCACTGTCAAATCAGGAAACATCTACTGGGAGCCTCAGAGTATTTCCTTTAAAGACAGTCTCTTAACACTTTCCTACTCTTGTTTGAGCAGCTTGTCTTGTCAGATAATGAAGACCTTTTTTTGGAGCAAAGTATTTTAATTCCGAATGGCAGACAAATCAACTACTTTGAAAATTTTGATTTCATATTGACCAAAAATCTTCAAATATTAAACACACATAATTTTAAATATTCTTTTTCAAACACGGAGGGCAAGGTTTCATTCAAATAAGGTTTGAATTGACATTGTTTTGCTTGATAGAATGTTACCTGGCACTCACTGAGCAAGAAGTCACTTTTGTATTTAAAGAACATGTAAGCTAGTATTTCATTTCACTTTGCTATTGTGGTTAAATTCAAATTTGAGAATATTGTTTTTAGATCACTTCCTAGCCAAAACATTATCAAGTGATGATGTGTACTATTTAAATATAAAGCACAGAATTCTAGACATTTTACCTCAGTACTTGGTTAATTGTGGCAAATTAATTGTCATTCACCAAATGCTTGTGACCTTTCTTTTCTTCATTCTGCCTTCCTTCCAAGCTGCTGTTGAAAACAGAGACTTGTTATCACTTAATAATACTTTGGCCAAGTGTAAATGTGATATTATATATATTGTGCCTAGGATCCTAACTGGGCACCTTCTTTAATTCATTTATAAAATTTTTAGGCTAATATGAGCTTTGAATGCAAACACACTCTCTTCAGTGATATATTTGTATAGTCTAAAAATAAAAATATAAAGACCTTAATAAATAATAATAATGGAGGTCAAAGGGTACATAGTGAAATGCAATTGAGAAATGATATGACCTGTGTAATTGTCTTATTCCTGCTGTATCGCATAAGCAGGAGAATGAATTGAAAATTGTAATTAAGATTTATTCCATTTTGTTAAGATTAAAAATGAGCAGTCAAATAATTCTTTCTCTGAGAGAAGAGTGTATGGTAGGTCCATTGAGGGTATCTGTTGTATCTTAAAATCTATTTGAAATGTTTGGGTGAATTATTGTCTAAATTGACAGATGATTGCTTCTGTCAGCATACTTCAAAATACTTCTGTTAGCATAGCTAAAGAATATGTGTTAAGGAATATATGCTCTTTGTAAGTTTTGATTGAGTATATAAGATGATACAGATACATGAATTAGGAAACAAATCAGCAATCAACTGGAATTACAACCAAATCTATGTAATTCTGTTGTGAGATCTTTTTACTTGGAATCCTTTGCAAAACATGCTATGCACAATGTAATAAGTATGCTTGTAATAAACAATTAAAGGAGCTTTTCACATGGAGAAGTCACACATAATTTTTGTTAAATCATCTCAATAAATGCCTATCAGCGAAGCCAACATGATTTTCTTAAGTTCTTTGAAAATGTGTGTATGGCTGCTATTCTATTTGCAAGAGGCAGTATACACACAAATTTGATGATTTCATTCTTTATCAAATACTGTATTTAGCACATTAAGTGCTAAGAAATAGCACTAAAATGGGCCGGGCATGGTGGCTCACGCCTTTGTAATCCCAAAGTTTGGGAGGCCAAGGCAGACTGATCACTTGAAGTCCAGAGTTTGAGACCAACCTGGCCAACATGGTGAAACCCCATCTCTACTAAAAATACAAAAATTAGCTGGGCCTGGTGGCAGATGCCTGTAATCCCAGCTACTTGAGAGGCTGGGACAGGATAATCACTTGAACTGAGGAAGCGGAGGTTGCAGTGAGCTGAGATTGTGCCACTGCACTCCAGGCTGGGCAATAAAAGTGAAACTCCACCTAAAAAAGAGAAAGAGAGAAAGACAGAAAGAAAGGAGGGAGGAAGGAAGTGGGGGAGGGAAGAAGAAAGGGAGGGAGGGAGGGAGGGAGGAAGGAAGGAAGGAAGGAAGGAAGGAAGCAAGGAAGGAGAAAAAAATAGCACTAAAATGGACATAAAATATGTGTGTGTTTTAGAACAAATTTTACAAAGACTCAAATTTATACACTCAATTTTAAATTTTTAAAATAACTTTCAGAATAATGGGTTCATTTGTAAAACAAAATTAAGGTTGTAGGTATAAAGAATTAATTGAAAAAAATCAGTCATGTAGGAATATCTCTTATATATAGAATGAGTATTAATTTCCAAATGATGTTTTAAAGAAACCTCTTATAACAGTACCCTGTAAATCACTAAAAAATTAACCTAGCATACAGTCACATGTCTGTTGTTTTGTATTAGTGCTCCATCTACATCTATGTGTATAAAATTTTTTAATTCAGTTGAAAATCTCTTTATATAAAAGGTTCAAACTGTCCTTTGAAATGAAACAGGCCCAATGAATATTCCATTGATTTCATTGTAACATTAATGGGGGACCAAGTCATAGTTTGAGCAGAAGAGAAAGTTAAGTAATATCAACCGCTTTGTTTTTCATAGAGGAACACCCATCCAAATGCCATTTTCCTGCCAGTAAGTGCTCTGTAGAGCAGTGTTTTAAATTCCTGTAATACCACTTCTCATTATGAAAACCTCTTCACGATTTAAAGAGTAATAACAGAAGACTAAGCCACCACAAATGTCCAAAATGTCTTTTAAATTAGTCATATGACCTCTGAATATATTAATATCTTAACCTCAAATTAGGCATTATGTCAAAAACTAGGAAGGATACTTCTCTTACATACATTTTATTTGCTGTATATTTATTATTTATTTGCTAAATATTTTGACAGTTAATTATTTCTTATTTATTGTATATTTAAAGTAAGGTACTAAAAACTTCTGCTCCCAGAGTTCAGGAAGCACTAGGCCTGAATTTAGAAGTGGTAGGTTGAATAACTCTGGTATTTCTAGCTTTGCCATTAGTTTATTATGAGGATCATTTTGGAAAGTCTTTTGCCTCTACAATAAATTAGTAACAAAATTATCTGTATTATGAGGATTTGTGTTGTTGTTGTTTCTTATCTTTATTTTTGTTTGAAATAATTGTTTTCCATATTTCTTTTGCTGCAGGAAAAGTTTTGGGTTTATTGTGTTTCCTCATAACTGTATAATTTTATTTTATTTTAATTTACTTTTGTGTCTATGCATGGAGATGAGGGCCTTGCTTTGTTGCCCAGGCTGGTCTTGAACTCATAGCTTCAAGCAGTCTTCCCACCTTGGCCTCCCAAAGTGCTGGGATTACCGACATGAGCCAACATAACTGTATAATTTTAATATTGCAAGGAACACTCTTAAAAATAAATTAGGGCCGGGTGTAATCATACCCGTAATCCCAGCAATTTGAGAGGTTTCTCTATGGCTTCAACTATTTTCTCTTACCTAAGTTGACTTCCAAGCTTTAGATTTGTAGACTCTAAAGGAAGAAACCTAATAGGACTCTGCAGTCTGCACAGAAAGGAAAGCTGGCTGTGGATAACTAAGAACCACATTGCAAAAAAAGAAATTAGTCATTGGATTCTAGAGGAAAATACATCCATTTCTGTTGCTAATGGGATGCTGGAATATAAATTTTTCAAAAATCCTTTCTTTAAAGCCAAAAACTGCTAAAAATAACAGTAAGTTTGAAACTTAATTATTGGAAGCTTAATTTCTCCCTCTCCAATATATACACTAACTATTGCCAATTGATGTCAACACAAATCGTGAGCATGCATGAAAAACTAATTTTTCTATATTATTTTACAGTTATTATTGATTATCATGCCCTTTGCAAATCAAGACAAAAAATAGAAGCTGTAATAATTCTTAAGGTGAATTTAACAGTTGCTAGAGGAGAGGAAGCGTGTTTCCAAATACTTTCTTAATCAAACATTAAAATTACAGGCTTCATTTAAAGGGTTTCAACTGAGTATAAATAAAATTTGACTCTATTTTCAAACATGATCTCTAATCACATAAAGACTGGTTTAAGATGAGACTTCTCTCATCAAGTTTGAAAATATTTGGTTTTTTTCTATCAGAGGGCATCCTCTTCAGCCACAAATAACATAAGATGGGGTAAAAATCGAGGTGTGTAGATTGACCAAACACACACAAACACACACACACACTGCTAAGAATATTTTGTCCTCTGGTCTCTGGTGGAATATTTTCTACCTTTGGCCTCTGGTAGAATTTTATTATGAGTATTCAGTTATCACTTGAAATGCATTTGGGTCAGTGCCTTTGAAACCTAGCTGTATGTACATCACATGGAATACAAGTAGGTTGAGAGGCTGCATCACACATTAAAATAAGAACAAAAGAAAAGAAACATGAGGAGCATGATAATAAAAGTTGTATAGCATCAAACTTTTATCTGTGTTGTGAGCCCCAATTCTATTCAACCCTCTCACTCTAACCTGAGAAACCCAAAACCTCAACCAGAATGAAGTATCTCAGCATTTCTCCTTTTCAAATACATATTGAAATAAAGTGGATAAGCTTCATTCAAACTAAATTAATAATAAGTACATCCAAAAGTAACCACATTAAAATGTGACAATGTAGAGAATTATCATAACTTTATTGCTAATACTGTTAATCTAAAAACAACTCACAGGCATGAGAAAACACATCAAAAAATTTAGTCCTGGCTGTAGCAACATGGATCCATGTGTCTCCAAGACCAGCCTCAACTTGCATGAAAACCCAAATTTCTTTTCCTTTCACTTCGCTTTTTTTCTTTTGATTTCTAGTCTTTTCTTCTTACTGTTCTTTTCCCTCTTCTTTCTTTTTCTTTTTCTTTTTTTTTAAAGAAATATATTTCTTTTAACTTTGGAGTTCTCCAGGTTTAAATGTAATCACAAAGACTTTTACCTTGGGTTTCAACTCTAAAATCACAGCAGTGGATGTAGAAGTGGCAAATAAGGTCTGATTAGGCCTGGGTCTACTCATTATCAAGATGATTCAATTTTCTATGGAGATTCCTGGTGAAGTCTATTTTGTCTGGTTCTCATTCAGCAACTTCAAAGAAAGAGGATAGAAATATCTTATGCTGTTGAAATGTTGGAATTCAGATTTGGCACTTGCATCCAAATGTTTTTTGTACTATTTTCTGCCTTGCTAATTATGGCTACGTTTTAGAAATAAGGAACACCTAGCTTTCTAATATGTGACGAGAGATGGGATATTATTGAAACAAGAAAGAGTCTGTTTGGGAGTCCCAAATGAACCCTTCTTTGTGGACAAATAATATATAAGAACATAGAAACAGAATTTGAGATATATTCTTGAAAAAAGATATATTCTTGAAAAAAGTTATAAAAACTTTTATTTTTATTTCATTTTTTATTACTACCTCAAAATAAATAGCACTAAAACATCACTATCTCCTTGTTTTATTTGTCTTACTACCCGCTTTATCATCTAGCAACATTTGTGTAACATCTATTTCTTCCCAGTAAAATGTGAGCTGCAAGAGATCAGGGACACACTGGGTAAGCAGAGCACCTGTCTTAAATGATATCTACAAATAAAGCTAAAGAAGAACAGCTCAACAAACAGCAGAGATGGGCATTTGCCCAACAAAGGCCAGCTGGAGAAATATCAAGAGAAGGTTTCTAATTAAACTCTTAATTTTGTGGGGTCTATATTGGTTTTCTATTATTGCTGTAATAAATTACCATAAACCTAGTAGGTTAAAACAAGACAACTCTATTGTCTTATAGCCCTTGATGTCAGAAGTCCAAAATGAATCTTACAGGACTAGTATTAATGTATGGGAAGGGCTGCATTCCTTATTGATGCTGTAGGGGAGAATTCGTGTTTTTGCCTTTTTCAGCTTCTAGAATCACCCACATTCCTTGGTTCATAGCCCTTCATCCCAATGCCTTTTCCCTCTCTGCTTCTTTGTTCACATCACCTTCTACTCACTTGATCTGCTGCTCCCTTCTTCCAGGGACCCTTGTAATTACATTGAGCCCAACCAGATACTCAAAGATATTCTTCCCATCTCAAAGTCCTTACTCACATCAGCAAAGATGCTTTTGCCATGTAAGATAACATATTTATAGATTCTGGGGATTAGGATGTGGACATCTTTGAGAGGCCATTATTCTGCCTACTATCGTGTTCTATACAAACTTCCTTCCCAACTAGTCCTCAATCAGTGAAAAAATGTATATTGGTATTGGGAGCACCGAAGATTCCTGTAAAATATGGAACATCATTTTTTTATATAGTCGCCAGATTTCTTTTTAAAATTTTAAATAATCTATAAAGTATCTTTAAGTTATATCTTTAAGAATTTATACTTGTTAAATACAAATTCTAATATGGTAATGAAGCCTGTATATTTGAAAATAAATATAGAAAACCCTGCACATAGGAAAATAAATGAAAGAGAATATTGAAGAGAGTTTCTGAGTAGCAATATAAAACTTTATTGTGATTCCATTTTCTTTTTTGGCACTCATTCAATCAGAAATAGGAGAAAGGATCACACTGAATACAATAGGAATTGTCTCTTGCATATAATATCTAGCCAGTTTTCTGGAAATATTATTTTTGTTACTGAACTTTGTTGAGGGAAAGAGCTGTTAGTTAAGGGTTCAAGTCCTGGGCAAGTACCTAGACATAAGTTGTTTCAGTTTCTGATGAAGAAAGCAAGCCGCTATATGTTTTTAAAACTTTTAAGAGGAAGTAGTCACACTATCATAAAAGAAAAATCCTTCTGAAAAGGCAGCAATACATGTCTCTTGGAGTGAGGACAGGGTTTTAGCACCTAGGTTTCACTGCCCCTTAGGAATTTTATCCCCATCCTTTCACTCCAGTTTTGGATATTTTAGCATAAAAGGCAGATAGCAGTTCATGGCTTTTAATGAGTTGAAGAATTACATTGAAATTCAGTACTGTGATAATAACCTCCAAATTAATATTTTCCTTCAGATGAATTGCACTTGAAAAAAAAAAACTAATCTTATTGCCCATAATGTGACATAATAAAACCAGAATGCCAACTATAGCATGCAAAACTCTCCCAGCAAATGTTACAGAGACAGTCCGTTTTCTGAGTATTTGCTCTTTGTGTTTAGCTATTAAAATAAGGGTTTAATTTAAAATGCATGAATAAGCTTCTTACTTGATTGCAGACAAGCAAAGGAAGTAAATATTTTTTTTCTTTCTCTTTTAGAAAGCAAATGTTCTATGCTTTTCTTTCCTTTGTGCAATTGCAAATTTAGTAGGTGACCTGGGAGTGAAAAGGGGATTTAGGGGCAGGGGAGGAGGGTATTGAGCATAACTGTTCAGGTAACTGATCTAATGTCCTGATTATCTCTGTGATTTCCCTGATGTTTCTGCTACTGTGTGACTTTCATTTATGCTGGGATTTATAACTCTGTCATTCACGAATAGGTGTTTGAGAGGAGCCATTAAACAACCATCAAAGCATTAAACAGATACACACGGGGGAAGCTACCATAAGTACTGCCATAAGTTGGCTGCAGAGAATCCCTAAGCCTGGCAGCAGATGTGATACTACTTGGAGTGGGAATCTGGGTAGCTGAGAGTTGACAACAATGTCCAGAGGACTGGAGGTGAAAGAGCAGGCAGCTTGAGTGTGTGAGACAGATGCTGCTTTCACTATCTCCCACGTGTAATATTTTCAACACATCAAAGGAGCATTAGAGTTCGTGGCATGCTTAGTGACAGGAATAGAACCATGAAATTGTAATGTCTTGCCAGTTTTAAGATGTAGATGAATAACTTCTTGTCAGAGCAATGAAGTCTTTCTTATCCTATAAAAAATCCACGTAAAACTAATGAGACTCTTAGACCATCATACCTGCTCTGTTCAATGTCTTACACTGATTTGGCTGTTCAACTAACTACCTGTGGCATTTGGACTATGAAGACAGGTATTTTCCAAATTGATTAATGCTATAATAAATTTGAATACAAATGCCTACATCTGAGTTGCATCCTGAATATACTGGGGAAATTTGACATATTATTTAAGCTATTCCTGGTGCTCCTACATCAATGATCAGATTTCCATGATTCTCTTTCATACAGAAAACATAAAAATTAGCTCATGTCACACATTGTGGAGGGAGACTAGGGATGGCAAGATGTCAGGGAACTGCCATTTTGACTGATTGTCCTCCTGGCAACTTATTATGATAATAGATTGCTTTTTATTATATCACTGCATTTGACTGTGATGATATTTAACTACTGAAGATTAAAGACATGTCATGATGCCAAAGAACTTTATGAATGGACTAGTACATTTTTTCCACACTTAAAATTAATAAGACAGACAATAATAAAAAATTCTGGAAAAACTCAGAGTCACTCCACTAAAGAATCTACAATTTTTGTCTTTCAGCACTTCCTTCAATTGTTGAGCCAATACATGTTTATTGTCTACTTTTTATATGATAGCACTAGGCTAGGCACCACTAGGCCAAAGGACACTTGACCATAAACTATGACCCCAATCTTAAAGATTTTACAGTCAAGTTTATCATTCCTAAGGCAAGAGAAAAGAATGCAAGATAATATATGCCATTTCTAATTTGTATGCTATAGAAGATAAGTGAAGTGCTGCTTACAGAAAAGAGAAGCAGATCAGTTATGGACAGAATGATGTAGAATGATTTTGCAGTCAACTGGTGGATGGATAGAATTCTTTGAAGGAAAGAGAAGAGAAGCCATCTTACATAGGGAAGTCAATGCATGGAGAAAAGAACATGCTTATGAGGGGAACAGATAAGACCATTTCTTAAGTTTAAGGGTTACTGTGTTCCAGACGTTGTGCTACCTGATTTACATGTCTTTTCTTATTTAACCTTCTCAGCAATTCTGTAAAGTAGATTTATGGTCCCCATTTTACAGATGAGAAAACAAAACCTTAAAGAGGTTACGTAAAGTCATAGAGTTGGAAGAGGAATAACTTGGTCTGAAGCCTAGTGACATGACTATGTGCCAGCTACAATGCAAATAGTGGCTACATGCAGGTTCAGTCTAGGATGGTGGCTGTGGGAACCCAGAGGTAGACCCAAATCGCAGATGCTGTTCTCATGAAAAAAATGGTCAGGACTCTCTGGGTATGGAGAAAAACACGAAGACTGTCAAAGATTCTAAGGGTTTTACTCCAGAAGTTGAGTGCTGACTTTAAGACCCACTCAAAAAAGTCGGGAGAGTCTGTTCTCTGAGATCCTGCACTCTGTGGAGTTATCACAGAATTTCAAGAGCAAAATTATCTGCTGCCTAGAGAGCAATATTCAGTCATCCTCACCTTTGGGGGGGGAAAAAAAGACTAAGATTGTTGGTCCCTAGGCTGCTTACCTAATTCTTCTCTCAAATAACTAGGTCAAGTAGGAGGATGCTTGGGTGGGATTGAGGAAAAAGGCCTTTCCTGAGCCTAAAGGGATTTAAAAATAAAGGGAAAGGAGGTTAGGAAAGACTGTGCTGGAGTCTAGGGAGCAGGAGCTTTGTCTGGGTACCCTAATTCAGTGAAAAAATGGAGCAATTAGCTGAACTGGAGCAATTCTATCCCCGAACGTCACTTTTGTCTTGATTTTCAGTGAGTGTACTTATCAAACAAATGTCTAGTGAGTGCCTCCTATGGTAAGTGGCTTAAGAGATACAAATATAAATTAGATACAGATTATATCCTCCAAGAGTTTATTGAGATTTATGGGACCACATATACCCATAATTAACCCTATAACTGGGGTGAACATGATGAATAGCTTGAGCTAGGCAGATTAAATTATTTCAGAGTTCAGAAGAGAAAGACTTCTGCAAGAAGGGAGAAGGGTAGGTGAAAGGCTAAGAACAGAAAGTATTTTGGAGATAGTTTTTGAAATGTATGTGATAGGCGTTGGACATTTAGGGATGGCAGAAGAAAGGAAACCAATTTTAGACAAAAGGAATAGCATGAATTAAAAGATTAAAAGGTGGGAAAACATGAAATATCAATAGGGAACAAACTTGAGTACTTGGGTTTGCCTAGAGAGCAAAGGATACATGAGTATTTCAGAAAATACAGGATAATTGATTCAATTTTGCACTATATTCTGCATATCGTTTCATTTGTAGCATCTTATGCTGACACCACCAGCTACAGTGGGTGCCCATAATGTTATCAGAGTCGACTGCCCCTGACCCAAGTGTTGCTCATTGCTTCTGCCAGTCAGGTCAGGTGAGACCCTGCCCTCTTTGCAAATTCAGTCAGAGGTGATTTGGAAAAATGCAGACACTCCATCAGCTAAACATCCATTGACCACATATTTTCCCAGCTATTGGACATAGTCAATGTTAATAGTCCATGTAAATAGTCAGTGTTAGTAAAGTTAGTGTGAGACTCCCTTTCCCACCTCCCTGTTAGTCTTCTACGTCCCTTCATGGATTCAGTCTTTTCTTACCTATGGGCACAATTCAGCTTCCTTGGATGTGTTAGGGGGGGGAAAAAAAAAAAAAACTTTGATTTGAGCTTATGGTAAATTTCTAGAAGTGATAAAATTGATGTCTATATTCAGAGGCCCTACAAAGAAACTGTTTTCTCACTGTTGAGCTACCAACAAAAAAAAAAACCTGACACTGAAATGCTGCAGTTTCTTAGTAAACCAGGCAGCTAGAGGGCTATGAACCACACTGAAAAGAGTTTGCCTTTTTCAAATTAGTGTTTGGCTCAAGGGGAGGAACAGGAACTAATTGTAGTAAATATTACCTCCCAGCATTTAATTCTTTATAAGTAAATTTACTTTTGGTTTAATAAACACATTATTTCACCTTTTATATTCAAATGTATAGCCAAACTATATAATATTATGGTTTTCTTCTTAAAGGTATTAACAGAGGAGTCAACGGACATAGTACAGGGATCTGAGTCAGTCAAGTATGAGTGTGATATAGAGAACTTCCACAGAAGAGCATTTGTCAGTGTCACACATACTGTACATTAAACACAGAAAAGTTTCTAATATAATCTTTAGTCTCATTTATTGTATCTAGTTATAACGGATCAGCTCCCTTTTCGTTTCTTCTTTAATTTCACTGTGGTAACATGCTTGAGTGAATTCAGACATGGTACATTTAACCAATTTGGCACTATGCCTTAGGCTTTTTAAACAAACAAAGATTTGATGGGCTGTCTCTACATTCTAGCCCCACAGGTAATTCTTGCAGCTGTAAATACTACCCCTAAGGTGAGTTTTCACTGTACTGTTGGGACTCAGGATGCTATCAGAAAGTGGAACCCACACACTTCAGGACCAATGTTAACTCCTCAGATTTCTCTCCTGTTTTTAAGCTGAATGTTGTCTTCCCTCCAATTTATGATTTCTGCAACTTTATTGAATTAAATTGTAGGCTGTTTTTTTTCACTAGGTGTTGCATATACTTCCTGAAAGCCGTCATGGTTGGGGATTAAATATCTTGCAAAGTTAAGACATAAGTTAATGAATTACTCTATTATTTTTCCAAATGAACAGACAAAATCCTCCTTATCGATTAACTGGATTTTTTTCCGGGAGCTCCTTCCCATAGTAGGGTATAAATAAGTCTATTTATTTATAATAAATACATAATTTATATAAATCAATATTTACAATAAATATATAATATATAAAATATATAAATAAATATATAATATATAAAATATATAATATATAATATATTAAATATAAATATCTTTTGTGACTTTATAGATTAAGAATATAATTTAATGTCTGAGGTGGAATTTTTTAATGTTGAAAAGATATATACTTCAATTATGTTCTTCTTAAATCCAATCTAGCAAATGATGCCTTTTATTATACGTAAGTCAAAAGGGAAAATTGGCTTTTAATGTATTTTCCTACCATGTTTAAGTTGCAACACTATATGCTAATAAAAATATTTCAAAGCAAGTGTCTTGAGAGGTTGCATGTAGGCCAAAAACAATAGAAAGTATATTCCACAATGAGTTAAAAACATGTGAACTTAAGGTTGCTTGTCCCCTAGGTAAGAGATTTGTCTTATTTTGTATTAGCTTGGCACCTACCACAATGTTGATGGATCATAAAATTTGATTATTACCATGAATTTTTTTTATAACCCAAACTTATGACCCATGACCACCACCTCATCTCTCAACTAACAGCCCTTTACCTTTTTTGAAGTGTTACCAAGGTAACACATACTACAAAGAATGCACAACAAAAGAGATGGGAATTACAACAGGAATGTTTCATGGGCATCCAAATTGTAAGCAAATTCCATAATCAGCAATTTGAAAGAAGTCTACATAAACCTTGATTCAAGACAAAAACCTTGTCAGAAGGATATTATTTTCTAAAGAAACCGGGTTAAATTACAGGATAATTGCAGTTATGTTTACTCATAGTATTTGTGGAGGAAAACAAACCTTGAAATGTACTTTTATATAGATTTTGTAGTGGCTCACTGGTATTGCATAGAATTATGAAGGCAAAAATGAGTCAGCCAACAACCGGATATGCCAAAAGCTTAGATGCTCTCAGTTGTGGACAAATATCAATGAGTCCTCTAGCCAACTATTGTTAAATAAATCCCTTTCCCTAATATCATTAATGACCAAAGATACAGATTTACACAAAATAACAGAGTTCATCTTTCCTATAACACCTTTGATTTTTGCAATGGCCTGTAGTATTGAGGGGAGTTGGTTTTCCTAATGAGGGAATTGACACAGAGAAAGAGGTAAGGATTTACTAAAGATCATAGCAGCATTTTGAAGTTGCTCTTCCTTGCTTTTGGGAAATGAATCCTGTCTATATGAATATATCCTTTGAAATTCCGAGTTCTCTGGAGTACTAATTGCATGATGAGTCAATGCTGCTATGAGATGATGGTGAAAGTTGTTTCTTAAGAGCTTCATGATCAGATTTGTACATTTGTATGCTAGGTTTCTCTGACCTGACTTTGTTTACTGAATTCTGAAATTACCTCTTTTGTGGGTTTTTTTTTTTTTTCTGTTTCTATGAGTTCACTTTCTATCTCCATAGATACGGATTTCTTCTTCACATTCCTCTTTAATATGGTTATTAGATATAAAGTGCAGAAGATTTCGTAGTTGAGATAGCGAGATGGAACCAAGCACACTGTTTTGAGGTTTGCACCCTCCCAATTTATCTCTTCATATGGCTGCCTGGGATGGGATTATGCCTTGCCATCTTTAGGAGCAAGGCCTTTCAGCTGCTGTCAGATTCATTTAAATAACCCATGGTGAGTGATGCCTGACTATGTGGTGCTGTTTGATGTGCAGAAAATGCCAGGGTACATATGGAGAGTAAAGCCCTGATGCCTTGTTTATCTCATTTTGGCCTTGCTGAGTTGGTTTTCAGTGATGTGCTGCTTCTCCCCTGCATTCCATCTCAATTTACTGAGGAACTGTGAGCTCAAGTAACTTATCCAAAGTCACACATGAGTGGCTTACCAGAATTCATACCCCAGAACTGTCATGGTTCCTAAATCCTGTATTATGAGCATTATACCATACTATCTCCAGGTCTCAGTATTAACATCATGTAAATTTATTCTCCAGCATGATTCATTAAAATGAAAATGGGCCATTTTCTCTGATTCTCCAAGCACTTCAGAAGAAGCACTACATCCTGAATACAGATTTCATTTCTGAGAAGGGGATGAGAAAAGAAGCTAAACCTTTGCTTGTATTGGAGGCTGGTTCAATTTTTAAGGGCTTTCATAACAGTTTTCAGTTTAAAATATTTAAAGAAAAACCAAACAGTATTAAGGTTAAGAACAGCTACAATTGCATTTTTAACAGTAGGTAAAACAAGGAAACTAAAAAGTGCCTGTAATTCAGTGGCAGAAACCTAATGAATCCCCTCTGGATAAAATGTTAATGTAAAACTAAATGAAAAAAGAAAACAATCAACCTGTGCTAGACACCCACTCACACATTTTAAAATGCTTTCTGTCATCATAAAATACATAAGCATCAAATGCCTTTTTTGGCGGTATCTCATTTTTTGTTTAAATAATGAATTAAAATAATAATAGAGCAACCATTTATATGTAGCTCCGAGTATAAAATAATATAACAAGAAATGAAACTCAACATATAAGCATGTTTGAAATTATAGTGAAGAGGTAGAAAGGTAAAACTAAAAAGTGGAGAAATTTTAAAATGTGATTTTATCTTTTTCTTCTCTTCAGTAAGAGTACTTGCACTTTGGGTCCATTCTTCTTTTAAAAAATATAAAGAATACTTGCTTTTTTTTACATGGATGCTTAGGTTAACTATTATCTTCAACAAAAGTCACTTATTAAGCACCCATATGTGCCAAGTAGCAGAATTGACACTATTTGGAAAATATCATTTCCTCTCTCAAGGAAGTTATAATTTGGCTGTGGAACAGAGAATACAGAGACGAAAACGTCAAGTAAGTGGTGCACACAGTAAATATTGCAGGGTGTTTTGATGAGAAATGTATGTTACAGCAAAAAATTAGCCTTCCAACTCAAAGCAGAAGCACAAAAGATGGTGACAGACAGTAGAAGAGCCTGACTTTGGGGTTCCGATGGACCTGTTTGCAAATACCATCTCTACCACGATGAGTTGTGTGATGCTGAACAGGCCTTATTCCCCAGGTATAAGTAGGGATGATACTACCTACCCAATAGAGCTATTTTGAGTATTAAATTAGAAATATACACAACTAACTTTCCCATCAGTGGTAACAATGATTCTAGTGGTGGTAGTAATAAGAGCATTTTTGAAACTCCTGGAACCAGTGCCTTGTGTAGAAAAGGCTCTGAATGAATTTCAGTTCCCTTTTCTAAGCCCCCTTTTACCTGCAACACCATCTAACTCTAATTGCATAAGTTGAACCTTAAGTCAAAATAGAACATACAAGTTTAGAATTGGAGACAGACATTTCATATGCGAATAAAGAGTAAACAAAGTCTGGAATTTGAAAATACAATTAGGGCCTTTAAGAAACGATGAACATACTAGATTCAGGGGATAGGTGTTGATTGTAAAGTACTACCACATGCGTTTTGAAAGCTGATGAGCTGTCTAAATACTACATATGGTAACCGCTATGTAGAGGGTTTTTTTCTACTACTTGACTTTGAAATAACTTTTCTCCATATGCATGCCAAATTAATATAGCAGAGGGAGAAGTTCAATTCAGTTCACTTCATCAAGTATTTATAATTGCAGAATGCCAGAAAAGGACATTTTTCTTGATCAACATCTGCATTCCTCTTCCAGTAAGTCCCAATAGACTTACTGTCCATATTGCTGTTTTCTGCATAAACAGGAAATCTTGGAGGTTTGGCCTCTATACTCTTCTGAAACCACATATGACAAGTAGAATTGTTCCTTGATACGCTGAGTTTAGATGATTGCCCCAGCCTTCAGATCACCTAGTGGAGAGAACTGGGGACAGACTAGGAAGAGGGCAGTGATTTTATCAACTGGGTACAAAAGAACACAGGCAGAGCCACATTCGTCAGTCATTCTTCTACTCTTCCCTGGACACTACCTACCACCAATTTTGCCTTCCTTTATACCTCTCAGTTGCAATTTTGAAATTTTTTCCTAAGGGCCTGTAAATGTCACATGTATAAATATAGGGATTCAGCACATAATATTACAGTATTATGTGTCCCTAATGAAAATGTTTTAGGTGACAAGAGCTTCAGCAACATCACAGAAGAATGCAGAGGTAATCAAAAGACCATGTTCAGAGAAAAAATCAACTCTCTAAAAGTCTTGTTGCTGTTGACACATTCCAAATGCAGGAAACCTAACTGATAAAGTAAAATGTTCTACTTAGCACTTTGACATCTTTTACTCTCTTCCAGTTTTTTGTAATTAAAAACATATTTTATGGTTGAAAATAAATCGTGTTACTCAAGTGCATGAAAATTAATTTTTAGGAATAACAGTTTGGGGAAATGCACCAAAATAAATACCAAATGGAGTAAAGAGGTTCCAAATCTAATTCTCGAGGAACATCATTTCTCTATAGAATCCCAGTAAGTAAATAGGCAAAGCAGTTTTAATAAAAGTCCATTCCAGAGCCAACATAGTTAACAAACATACATATAGAAGGATGTTTACCCCATGCATACTCCAAGAAACAAATACAATAACCTTCTGATAAACGTTATTTAAAAGTTTAAAAATGATAAAAACTGACAAAATGTTAGCAAAATTGCAATAAGTCTCTATATTAATTTGTTTTTGGTAGCATTGAAAATTGGATGATTCTTTTAGAAAATCATGGGTGAAAAATGACAAGTATGTAATATTTAGCATGCTAACTCTGACTTTCTGTTTAACTCCAGTGCTGTTTGGAGCTTTGTGCTGATAAGAATCCTAAAGTCTCATGTGGTTTTAGCAGGAAAGAGCACTAGACTAGACTAGAAGTGTGTGCCATGGGTAAGGGAACAATAGTAAGAGTAAGGATAAATAGTTTTCACATTCCTTGATTTAAAAAACTGCACTCCTAAGCAAATGTTTCAAAAAATTTTAAAAAATCTATTTATAAAGAGGTTCATCACAGAATTAACTGTAATGGCAAAAAAAGACAACTTTAAAAACAAGGGAAATAGTTTAATAATTATAGTATCCATCGATTTTTATGTATTTAAAAGTATAGTTTTAAAGATCATGTTGAAGACTATTTCCTCTGTAATATTTTTCCATGTAATATGCCCATATGGTAAGCAAACAGAAAATAATAACTAAATTGATTAAAAAGCACTAGGAGTTTTCTGCCACTGAGATCAGTTTTGTATCATCCCTCACCCTCTGGCATTTTAAAAAATAATAGTTTTGATTCCCTGATTCTATGGAAAGAAAAGCATTATATTTTAGCACAGTTGATTCTGTAGAAATTAAATTTCAGGTATATGAATTTAACAAATTGGCATATCATCAGGCTGATTGTTTGATCTTTCTTAAATTAGAATTAATAAGGCTGGAAAGAAATTACTTCCAACTTGTGCCTCTTTGTAGTGAAATTTGCTAATGAAACAAAACCTCAAACTACGTAAGAATGCAACAAATTTTCATGCCCTGCATTTTCAGGCTTAGTATTAAAGTAGACAAGCTTCTTTGCAAACAAATTTTTCAGAGAAAGCTTCAAGACTAAATTACAAAGCACACTGCATTTTCTGCAGATTTGTGGTAAACCAATAAGCTGTGCAGCAAGCTGTTACTAGAAAAACAAAGCGTATCACTGTGCTTTTTCAGTTATTTGTGTGTGTTTTGGATGGGCCCTAGTATTGCATCTGAAAATACCTATTACAAAATGTTCTTTCTTTCATTCGTCACTGTCTGTCATAACAAAAAATTACTGTTTTTGTAACATTTCTATACATCTTTCTAAATACTATTGCAATGAATGCTAATTTTAAAAAATACTTTATTCAGCAACCACAAATAAAAGCATAAAGGATAGTTATCTTTTAAGATTTACCTTTAAATATCACACAGAATTACATATAATGTAATGTTTGATCAAATATTTTGCAAAGCATTATACGTAATGAGAAGCAGAAGATGAAAATTTGGAAATCAAATAAGCTTTGGATGTATAAAACAGTAGCCTAATAAGCACATGTATGGGGTTTGGAAAAGAGATTACTCTATACAGTTCAAGTCTTTATTGTAGTGAAACAAGGAAATTGTGAGACATCAAACTGGTCATTGAAATCGATATGTGTAAAATTTGTGCAGTTGCAGTGTCTCTGGAAATATCAAATTGACTTACTTTCTCTACCACAACACAAGCCTCACAAAGGTGTCTCTATTAGTCCAATTTCATACTACTATAAAGAACTGCCTGAGACTGGGTAATTTATGAAGGAAAGATGTTTAATTGACTCACAGTTCAGCATGGCTGGGGAGGCCTCAGGAAACTTACAAATATAGCCGAAGGCAAAAGGGAAGCAAGCCACCTTCTTCACAAGACAGCAGGAGGGAGAAGTGCTTAGCAAAGCAGGATGAGCCCCTTAAAGAACCATCAGATCTCTTGAGAACTCACTCACTATCAGGAGAATAGCATGGGGGAAACCACCCCTGTGATTCAATTACCTCCACTTGGTCTCTCCCTTGACACGTGGGGATTATGGGGATTACAATTTAAGATGCAATTTGAGTGGGGACACAAAGTCTAACCATATCAGTGTCTAAGAAATGTGTGCCGCATAAGTTCCTAAATGACTAACTGGAGTAAGCCTATCTGATGGTAAATTATTTTGTTATATTGTGGTTTAATTGATGTGAGCTAATATGCCTTAATTTACATTGATAGTAAATTACTCCATTGGACTATGCCATCATGGTTTAACCATTTATAAAATTGTATTTGCTCTGCCAGCCTCAATTCTATCACCACATACTTTTGGTTATAGAAAAGACCAGTTTTAAAAATAATGTTAAACTCATTTGGATTAAGGGTATCTAATCATCGTTATACTTATCATGTGTCATGTTACTCAAATTTACATATTTTTCTATTTTTTAGGCTGTATTTACACAACATGATATAAAAATACTAAGCAATGCACATGCTTTGGGTGATTTAAAAACTAATAAAAAATGAGGAATGTTTTAGACCCTAAAAAGCCAGTAAGGAAATCAAGAATTTATTTTTAGAAAGCTGATCAAAGTTTAGATAAAGAAATGACTGAGGAATATAAAATTTGGAGAGTAAGGAAAAATCATTTTAATCTTTAATATTTATTTGTACATATATTAGAGTCTAATACTCTAACAACTATACATAGTACCACAATAGCTCAAAAAATAAAGGTTATTTCTCCCAATGACCGTCTAGGCCTTCAGAACAGATGAACAGCTTTGCTCCACGTGATCACTCACAGATCCATGTTTTTTTTATATTACTTAATTCAGTTGAGTCCTCTGAGAAATAGTCATTGTAACAAATGTAATTTTACAGAAAACCTTATTTGGTGAGTGAAAGATAAAATGGGGAAGTAGCAAAATTAGACTACAAGAGCCTTCCAACTGTGATGCAGATCTGAAACCTATGAAAAGAAAGAGGAAAGGAGGCAGGATTGAGCACAGCAAACCTGAGACCATCATGTAAATCTGGTGAAGATTAGGTCTGTCCAGTGTACATCCGCAGAGCAAATATTGCTTATTATAGAAGTCTCATATTGGGCAAAAATGGGCTGACCCTAAAGCCCTCACCATGCTCAATTTTTGGCTGTGGCTGCCCAAAAAGAATGTGGCCTGGGCTTGAAAGCTAAGGTAAATCCTGAAGGCCTTAACAGTTAGAGGCGCTCAGCCAATCTTGCAACTACATGGCAAGCTCTTTTCTTAATGTGAGATCTGGGATCAATGCCTCCAAGGCTGCCATATTATGTAATAAAGGGAGAATGGGTTCAGGGGACACCAGCTGTTGGCACAGTATGCATATATATCCCATTACTAGGACTAGAATACAAAGAAATATTGATTTAATAATTGGTTGGATTCCTGCTAAATCTATCTAGAAGAGGGCTGTATCAGAGCAGTGAGTGTCATGCCTGCTCTTCAGTTTGAGAAACATTTATGATTTTTTTTCTTTTTCAGACCAGAACTGATATAGTTGATTAAATAGCAGTATCTGTTGTCAGATTTGTGATATTTTAAAGTTTATAAACAGACACTACATAGAATATGGTTTTTCATTTGTATTGAGATTTAGCTGAAAGAATAAGAAAGAGCTAATGAGGGTCCTTGGCCTGAATTCCCCACAAATAAGCTGTAATATGCAGAATCAGCAAGAATAAGTGATGAATTTTCCTGATTCAAATTAAAAGCATCTCTGCAATGTATCTCTAACACTCGTAGTAAAAATTCTTACTCTCTGTTGCTATCCAGATCCAATGACTAGAATTAATTCTGACAAAAAGGAACTCAAGAGACTGGGTTTGAATATAAATATTTTTGTCCAGATCCAAGAAGTTAATTCAGTGAAGAAATAAGTTTCCAATCCAGAGAGATAAAGAATAATTTCTACCATTTATTGAAGGTTTACCATTTATTGACATATGTCAAGATGTTTCTATATGTTGCATCTAATCTCAGAATATTCCTGCAATCAGTACTGTTATCCTCATGTTACTGATGATGGAACTAAGGCTTAGAGTTTTACTGATTACCCAAAGACATATGGCCAGTACAGACTTAACCTGGTGTTATACTCAGATCTCTGTGATCCAGAACCCATCAATTTTTAATTATGCCATTGTCTTTCTAATAATGAACAATCCTTTGGAATAAGCAGTCTTTCCTTTTCTTAAGTGTTTATAATTGGTCAGATTTGGAAATTATTGCTTTTTTAAAAAGACGATAGTACAGTTTAAATGAATGTGTTCTGTTTAAGGCAGACTCTAGTGTGTGCTATAGTCTGTTTATTTTCCAGAGTTCACACACATGGGGGTTGGCAAGGAGCCAGATTTAGTTTAGAAAAAAAGTTAAATAATGTTTTAAGACATAGAAGTTTTGTTAAGTCTCTTTCTTATAAGAAATCAGAACATTGTGCTTATATATATATAAACATACATAAATATGTACATACATATAAAATTATATATGTACAAGTGTATATGAACACATAAATGTAGACAAACTTGAAAACATAAATTTAAATATCCATGATACCTTCTGTATCCACTCAGACATTATTATATAATTGACATTCCTCATTCCTGGCCTCATTATTGCCTGATTTCATGATCAAGAAGTAGACGAAAGACACCTTTGGAAGGTTAATAAGCCATCCAGAAAATTAGAATAGCATGATCAAACCTTAATGATTATTGTTTCTCATTATAATAGATCACCTAAAAGTTTGAGGAAGAAAAAAATAAATTGGCATCATTGGGCAATTATACTTTTAGTTTTCCACAGCAGATTTTACAGATGATCACCAGTTATGAATTCTTTTCATATCAAAAACCAGAGATTTTTTTATACATTATACTGCCATTATTATAGTAATCAAAGGCCGTTTATTTGATCATCATCATAATGGAGTACTTGAGGCATTTTCTTCTTTGCTAATTGACAGTTGGTCAGTTAAGAAGTGCTTTTCACAAAATCTTCCATAACCTTAAGGGTTTGAATTAGCTTGTAATAAATGCCTGAGAAGCTCCTCTAGATTCTTAAGTGCATTTGCTAAAACTCTCAACTGCTATTTTCCACCTTCTGGTCAGGAAATGCCTTTGATCTGCCATCTAGCTGCCCTACTTGCATATATCTATCTGTCTCAAGCATTGTAACCCTACTCATCAGCACAGTGACACATTACCATTTAGATATCATTTTCTGATGACCGATTTCTCTGAAAAAGAAAATGAAATGGTAAGAGTAGGAAAAGGGTCAAACCGAAGCTCAGATTGTCCTATCTGGAGAATTGCAGGAGGTGGTATGTAGTCAGAAGACTGAGCCCTGAGCTTGATCTTCACTCCCACTTTAATTACACACCTAAGCACTTCCTGTGCAGACTTTTTGGCTCACTGGCTGCTCCCTGATCACTCACGTGCCACTTCACCATCTGTGGTGGGACACCCTGCCCCAGAGCCTGAGTTCCACAATATCAAAATCCAGTAATACAAAATTGCTTCCTTCAATTTCACTCTCCCCACCACTTACCAATAAGGTGCTGGTAGTAGGGGGTGGGCATGGGAGTGAATTGGAGGAGTGGGATAAATGAACTTGCTGGTTTTTTAAAAGGAAGAGTGCAGTACATGGTCTTAAAGCATGATAATACTATAATATCCATAGTGACAGGGACTTTATTTAGCTCAGTTTTCTCCCCATTCTGCCACTTATGTGTTTAGTAAGTGTTGGTGGAGTAAATGAAAAAGCTAGAGAGATTGGTTTATATCACTGAATTAAAAATTAAATCTAGTTTTACTTCAATTCTCTCATGGCATTCTATTTTTAAGTAAATAAAGATTTAGAGAAGATATTTGTGTGGCATGCTCCCAAATATTAGGAATTTAATTGATCAATCTAAAACCTCTGTTAATAATAGTAAAGGAAGAAAGACAATAGGGGAGACATAGAAAGAAAGGAGAGGACAGTAATGTATGTTAGTTTCTCAAATATAACAGAGTAATAGATATTTGAGTAAAGAAAGTTTATAACTATAAACATATACCTATAAATACTAAGTTTGGAAAAAAAGACTTTTATTCTTTTTCTTATGTAACAAATATTCCCTAAGTGCCTACTCTGTGCCAAGTAATGTGTGGGTGCTAACACAAAGAGCAAAATGAAACAGATTTTACCCACAGAGGGACCATACAGGTAGTTCCTTACACTTTTACTTCTTTCATTCTTTGCTTCCTTCTTTCCTTTCTTCCTTCTTTCTTTTCTTCCTTTCTTTATTCCTCCTTTTTCTCTTCCTTCCTCATGTACAGAATACAAAGTCAACAGTTTGAAAAATAAAATGCCATCCTTAGTATCTCCCTAATAGTTAAATTAACCTGGAAAAGTTAGAAATTGAAAATCTCTTTTTCTCCATAGAAGTTAGCTTCCTCAGTGTGCTTCCTAATATTTAAAATAAATATTTTGCAATTAGGGTGAAATATGTTAGTGACAGCTGCAGAGGCTGAAGGCTTCTATTTATTCAGATACCCATTTATCTCCAAAATATCAAGGTAATAGCAGATCCCCAGCTTATCATTGCTTCTAGATGTGAACACATAATTAAAATCTCTATATGCCTTCTTATTGCTTTAATCTCATTCCTCAAACTGCTAGTAATGAGAGACCTGTTGATGTCAGTTGGGAAGGTAATTCTTTTGTAGGAAATTTTTAGCCACTGAAAATGAAGTTTGTCCTATTACAAGTAATACACTGCTCAAGGGTTCCATGTTGTCTTTGTTTAAACTCACATAGCAAAATTTATACAAGGAAGAATTCGGCCCCCGTGAAAAGAAAGCACTTTTGCAAGGATATACATAGTATGTGTATAATAGTACTGTACTCTGGATACAATAATTAATCTCAGTGGATGAGATAGGCATGCTAATCCAAACTATAAATGTAATTGCAAATATAGAAGCCAGAGCCTTGGGCAGAGGAACCAAAGATATTCATTATAGCGACATTCATCCTTCTGTGCCTAGTTCGATTATTCTAATCTGTTGAACTTCAAGCCACAGTAATATTGATGCTCGTCATTAAGATGTTAATGTTAAGAATAAATTAGAAGACAGCTTTGTTTCAGCCCTTTAGATACAATGAGTGTGTTTTTCATTTATGAAAGTTTTCTGTTGTGTTTGTTTATTAATCAAGAGAAATATATACAAAAATAACACACATAGACACACCACACATATATGATCATTCTCTCCATTTCATGAGAAGATGAAAATGGCAGTCATGCTATCTCTTATTTTATACAATTTGAAAGTCTGAAAGGCTCTAAAACAAAAGCCCTAAATTGGGAAGACTGATTCATGGATGCTATTATATAATGTATTTGAGTTATATACTTGTTAGAGCAGCACTATCCAATAACATTTTTTGTGGTAATGGACATGTTCACAGTAACCACTAGCTACATGTTGCTATTGACCAGTTGAAATGTAGCTAGTCCAACTGAGAAACTGGATTTTTAATTTGATTTAATTTTAATTAGTGTAAATTTAAACAGCTACAGGTGGCTACTAGCTTCCGTATTGGAAAATACAAACCTAGAACATTTTGTTTCCATTTTTAAAAATACTTGTTTTGTTTTTTATAGTAGTAATTTAAAACACTGCTTTTAGACAAATATTAACCAAAAAGATATATAAAATATAATTTATCATTCAATAAATATTTATAGAATATTTTATGATCACCCAACAAAATGGATTTTTGATGCTTGCAATAAGATTCCTCCTAGAAATTTAGAGACCAAACTCACTACAGTCTCCACCTTCTCATCACCCCGTTTCCTCAATGTATGAGGTTTTGTAATTTGTGATTTAAAGTGTTAAAACTAAATATAATTATTTAAAAAGTGAGTCAAACCTTCTCAAAACTAATAGCAGCAACCGAAGGCAGGTTGATACTCAGGTTTGGATAAGCCACACCAAGTGACATATTAATTTCTCTACTGGCTTCTTAGAAGAAAGATTTGAGGTCAGAAAATAAAGGAACTACAGGTGCCCACTCTTTTAGTCATCTGACTATTTGATTTATTTGATGAGTGATCTCAGTTGACCCTCCCAGGCACTGAACCATCAGAGAGTTATGTTGCTTTGTGATAAGAAACCTTGAGAGATACCTACATCTTCTTTTACCACCAGGAGTTTCATCTGTTCTGGAATAAAGAACATTTTTACGTATGATGTTTCTATCTAGATAACTGTAGAAATATTCGGAAAAGATTCACAGACTTAAATCAAATTCATTCTGACAAAAACCTTAAAATTGTATAATATTTACCAAGAATATATTAGATAACACCTTATTTTATTTTATTTTTGTTTCTTAAAGGTTGAAGGAATGGTTAATGTATTATACATTGAGAAGTCAATTAATGTTTTGATTAGCATTTGTTTTTCTGTATTTTCCTCAGAGACAAACCAAAAAATGAGGAATGTTTTTAATTTGATCTCTGGAGTAATCATAGATGTGGATATTGTATCGTTTAACAGATGCACTAAACAAACTAGTAGGTTTTGAAGTGTACATTTCTATTCACCAAGAATGCAACTGGCTTCTTAATTTTCCTGAAGTTCTGAGGCTGGTTTTTATTTATAATCTAATGTTGGGCTGCTGATGATATATAGTCTTGAGTTTTTAAATAGGAGTTAAATACAAGTAACTTGCTTAAAAAAAAATGTTGAAATCATTCCCAGCTGCATTAAAACTGATGTGAAACCTGCTTTTAAAAACATGTACTACACAAGTGACACCCTTGGCTGTTATATCCTATCCCACCCACAGATTTCTCTCAACATATAGCAGTTTTCACTAAGGAGATTTCCTTGTTTATAGTATACTCACCTTGCCCTGGGACTCTGCCAGGTATAGCTGATATAAAATACACACTATCATTAAAACACATCTTCCCCATTTAGAAATACCTCACCTGAATATTTTTTTCATTTCTTTGCACAAACCCATCTACACACAAACAAATCACTACCTCGACCATCTGACCCTCTTTTTTTTTTTTTTTTTTTTTTTGAGACGGAGTCTCGCTCTGTCGCCCAGGCTGGAGTGCAGTGGTGCGATCTTGGCTCACTGCACGCTCCGCCTCCCAAGTTTATACCATTCTCCTGCCTCAGCCTCCTGAGTAGCTGGGACTACAGGCGTCCACCACCACACCTGGCTAATTTTTTTTGTATTTTTAGTAGAGACGGGATTTCACCGTGTTAGCCAGGATGGTCTCGATCTCCTGACCTCGTGATCCGCCCATCTCGGCCTCCCAAAGTGCTGGGATTACAGGCTTGAGCCACCGCACCCGGCCCATCTGACCCTCTTAAGAGTAAAGCAAGGTACATGTTTTATTTGGAAACCCTTTTTAGGCAAAGGAATGTGGTTAACAACCTCTTTGAACTGCTTGTCAGGCAGTGTGGGAGCAGAGGAGGAATGAGATTTGTCATGAAAGGCAGCCCATGCTTCTGACATGGAATTCAGCAACTCAGGCTGTGTCCTCTTCATTTGGAGTACTTGTGTTGTGCTGGTGGAAAGTATTCCTATATGGAAGTGGTATTCCTGAAAAAATGAATATGATGCAGCAAATATATGATTAGTCTTCGTGGACTACTGTATAGATTAAATATCTTTTCCTCTCCCTTCTCTCCCACTTAAAAATGCTGTCAATAACCAGTGCTTGTACATCTACATAATCCCATAAGAATGATACTTCAGATACACAAAGAAAAAGCATTTGAGTATAGAGACAAAATCAGTTGCTACATATCAATATTTCACAAAGTTTTAAGTATTTCATTTCATTAACATGTTCTTTGAATCACACCACATATTTTTCAGGGAAAAAGACTTCTATTCATTTTATCTGATCTAAAAATACGAATATTCATGAAGAAATCTAAGCAGCATTGAGGAAAAATGAAAGCAACAGTACAGGATGTTGTGTGGGTATGGATTTGGTCAGGAAACAGAATGTGTCTTGAGATAGGAAAAAAATGTGTTGGTTCCCCCGCCTTGCCCCCGACTTTTGGGGATAGCCTGAATCAGCCACAGTCTGATCTTTGTATCAAAGTGCTTTAAGTTTTTTAAAGTATGCATGAGAATATAACTTTTAAAATACAAGAGATTATTAGAATATATTTCCTGTATATTCTGTGAAAGTGAAATTGGGCCTATTTAAGGATACAAGAATTTAGGTATATTCTTGCACCTTTTTTGATAGTTATTATCAATATTAGCTCTATAGAAAAAGTAAGGTTAAATTGTTCTAAATGTTCCAACAGTTTGCTCCTGTCTTCTCCTCTACTAGAGAGCAACACCCCTCAAACCTTATCTACTTCTACTCTCATCTCTGGTGTAAGGCTAGCAGACTATATATTCCTTGCTTCGTACTGTCATTTTCAAACCACTTTCAATGCAATCCAGCATTACTATCCAATAAAATGCTTCTTATTTGAAGTTCATGCTGTTTGCCTATGCCACCTTTTCTCCATACTTTAGTTATAGGTTGCTGAACTCCACATCACTATCACTTTTCTCAGTGACTCAGCGCATGACTTATTTTCATATGTAGTCAGCCCTCTGTATTGTGGGTTCCATATCCATGAATGCAACCAACTAAGGAATAAAATATTTGAAAAAACGTGGATGATTGCGTCTGTACTGAACATATACAGACTTTTTCTTGCCATCATTCCCTAAAACAGTATAAGGATTATTTATGTAGCATTTACATTGTAGTATTATAAATAGCATAGGGATGATTTAAAGTAGATGAGAGGATGTGCATAGGTTATATGCAATTACTATACAATTTTATATTAGGGAACAGAGCATTTGTGGATTCTGGTGTTCACAGGGGTTCCTGGAACTAATCCCTCACAGACCCTGAGAGATGACGGTACTCTTTTTTAGGGTAACCAATCAGGTAGCTGGGTACTTGAGAGCTAATGGTGAAATTGACACGTTTCAGGTTTCTAAGAAGGTGTAAGATCTATAATATAGACCTCATCCTACATGTAAGAATAAGCAGATTGCATCCATGCCACTTAGCCTTATCTTGTAAAATATTCAAGTAGTGCTAGGTTGTGTAAAGTTAGACAGTAGTAAAACATCCCCCAAAATTTAGTGGCTTAAGAAAACCAAGGCTCACTTCTCACTCTCACTACTTGTTCACTGCAGTTAGTTGGGCAAGATGCTAGGTGGGGCAGCTGGCTCTGCATATTGTAGTCACCAGAGGACCTGGACAGAGAGCAGCTATCTTAAACATTGACATTACACCTGTCCCCAGGACATCAGTAAATCTCATCAGTTCTCTTTTCAAATTATATGCCACATTTGACACTTTTTACTATCTCTCTGCTGCACAGCCTCCTAATTTGGCCTCCTCCCTTACTTGTTCTAAGCACTCGCACAGTAGGGAAAGAGTGCTCTTCAGGGTCTGCAACTTGCAATTACATGTTCTACCCTGAATTGATCCCATGTCACTTTCCACTCAACAACTCATTAGTCAGAATAAATAATGTGACCCAGTCAACCACAGGGCACCTCGGAAATGCAGACTTGCCTTATGCCTGGACATTGACTGTACAACTTTAATAACTACCAAAGAGTCTATTTGATCTTTCTTCTCAACATTGGCCCCATAGTCCTCAGACTCCTCAACTTCGGTTTAACCATCTGGACATGTGGTTACATCTTGTTATTACCTAGAACTGCTATGATTTAAAGATCTCAAATTCTGAAATTTATCTGACCTCTAGTTCTTACCTCTCAAGCCCCGTGCTAAGATGGATATAAAAGCAAATGAAACATATGACATAACCTTGAAGAACTCAAGGTTAAACAGTGAAAGAATCATAAAAATAACTCAAGTTCTAGAATGCGATAATTACTAAGTACTTGTGGGGCCACAAATTAAGAGCCCAACACAAGGATGGAGGAAAGGGGAGGAAAGTGAGTACATCTTTCCTAAATGGTGTAATGCTATGGCTGAATATTCAAGTTAGAGTCTGAATCAGCCACAGAGGCAGGAGGAGATATGCCCTTATAGATAGTGATTACAGTGTGTATAAATCCCTGGCAACATGACAAGTATAATTGCAGCATAAGAAACATGCCCAGGGGGCTAGAGATGAAGGTGAGATGGTAGGGTGGGGGAAAATCATGAAAGACTTTGAATACGATGATAAGGACTGTGTATTTTCATCCTTAAAGCCTTTGAACTAAACAGGCTTATATCGTAATCAGACTTACATTTTTAAAAAGTCATTCAAAATTGTTTATTAACCTGTATTTCATAGTTATTAGAAATACTTCATTGACTTCTAAACTGAGGCATAATCTGAAATTATATGAACAACAGTGAAGCCCTACAAAACATGAATTTCAAAAATTTTGTCATTAATTCCATCAGTGTGACTCACTATGTTATAGTAAGACAGATCCTTTGACATTTAAAATGCTTCTTGGGTTTATTATTGTTTCCAATATGCCTTTATTCATTCACAAATCTAAATCATAACTTATACCTGAAAATTTTAGCTTATATGTCCTTCAATATTTGTATAATATCTTTAAAACAAGCATTAAACAAAAGTAATAATGGTGCCAGTTAAACCTAAACCTTCATAGTTCAGGCCAATAGCAATTTTCCCCCTAAACTTGAAGATATATATATATATATATTTTTTTTTTTCTAAATCGAGAAAAAACAGGGAAATTGGTTGATTTCCAATTATATTACAATTAAGGTATAACATGTTTAAAAATAGAAGATCCATGAAACTTGATGCAGCTAGGAATGAAAGTAGTTTGAATTTAAAAACCTAAAGTTGAAAAAATTAACCTGATTAAGAAGTTCTAAATAGAACATTGTTAATTTTAAAAAATTTATCTCTTTGCATTTATCTCTGGGTAACCTTGGTGATCTAATGGCAGTAAAATTTTCTCTAAAACTCATGCATTTTTTTTAAAACTAGATGTCTTTTCCACAAATATTTATTTTCACTTTATAGTTTCAGATTGAGCTAATGGTTTCGTAAAGCAGACATATTGATTAGTTCAAAGTCAATTTCTAACCTATTCCAGCTCTTCAGCTTTCTTAGACCATTTTGTGAGTTTTGTTTTTTGTTTTCTTTTTTTTTTTCATTTTGTGGAAGATGGTCATGTCTTCTTTCACACCTGAAATCAAATAAATCTGACCTTTCTGTCCTTAAATGTTTGAGGATACATTTTTCTTCTTGCCATCTGTTGTTGTTGTTGTTGTTTGTATGCTGATTTAAAATAAAGTATGTGAAAACACTTTGGATAGATGGGAATGAAACTTAAGGTGCTGGGACCTCCTTATTTGGCTGCTCGTGGAGCAGATTCCAAGATGGGGCATCACTGCAGAGGTCTTCAGGGGTCCTAGGGGGTAGACTATAAATTATGGATTTGAAACCAGAGCTTGAGGGGCAGTTGTAAGCTGGAAGAAGGAATCACAGGAGTCACTGACTCTACTACCTAGAGCCAATAGCAAAAGAGAAATTGTAGAGATGAAATAGGGTCCCTCAATGTGAGTCAAGCAGGGGATCAAGGAAGATATGTAGCTGGATCGAGCAAAAGACTGAAACTAATTACAGGCACTGAATTCTGTTTCGGTTATTGTAATTCCCCCCTCCCAAAAAAAAACAACAGGAAAAAGGCCTTAGGTAACAAAACTAGGCTGGAAAATATTACAGGCAATTCAAAAAAATTATTGCTATAAACTACCAATTTTACAAAATATGTTGACCTCTTAAATTGGCTTTTTATATTTTTGCTACTCTTTTATTTCATTGTTCTATTTATATCAAATAAGTTATGTATTTAAACAAGCCTGATTTTTTAAATTTCTTCTTAAATTTTACCTAGACTTAGAAGTTAGACTTAGATGGATAATGTGTCAGGCTTACAGTGAAAACTACTACCTATAGTGGGCAAGTACTAAAAGAAAAGGATAAAGCCCTTATTTTGTTTTTGTCTTCATCAATAAGAAAAGAGAAAATATCACTTTAGTGCTTTCTTTTATCCAAAGTCCAGTGCACTATAACAAAGAGGCTGGAGCTCCAGGCAATTTCTGAAGATATCTACCAGGGACTTCTTATCTATTTCTTACTTGCTCCTTTGCTCCTCCCTTGATCCTTTTACTCCTCAATATAAGAAACCAAATTTGGATGTTTCAGAGGAAGACTTTTACTATAGGCTCCACAATGTATTTATCTGTTTTTGTTATGTTGTTTTGTGTTTCTTATTCCCCTGTTCATACAAAGATTTCCACTTCAGCATCATTATAAGGTCAAAAATTCACATTTGAGATGCTCAGCTATGAACTTCCTTCAAAGAACCATCTTACTTGGAATAAAATAATGACTTTCCTTCACCTTTAACACTTTCTTAATGGTAACGCCTTAGAGTGGCAGAGCAATTTGGAGGGTGCAAAGCAAAGTCACACATCTTCCTATTTAATCTGCATGAGCACGGCAGGCATCTTATTTTACAACTAAAAGTTCTGAGCCTCAAAAAAGACTCTGGACAGCCCAAATCTTCTTTTAGCAGTAGGAGAATTTTGTGAATATGCAAGTGCATTTAGATTACTTAATGTCATTTTCAGTTTTAAGTGTCACTATTAGATTTTCATTTCAGTAAGAGACACGGGAGATATGTGTAAGAAAGGCAGGTTTGTAAGTACATAAATCAGCTAGTTAGAAGGTTACTTTAAAATTTAGGCAAGTTATGACAAAGATCACAACCACTACAGTGGTGACAGAATGGGAAAATATTTAGGACATAAACATGGAGTAAGTTATTAACAGATTATGAAGTCCCTCTACCAAAACAAATATTTAGTAGGTTAAAGTTAACTCAATTGGCAATTAAGTCTTCATTTGATTATTCAAATGAAACTTGCTCTATCACAAAATACCTTTAAGTCATCAAAACCAAATGCCATTTGCTAAAGACATACAGAAGTGTAAGTTAATAAAGATACATCTTTATTTGTTAGAGGCTTAGTAATTAGAAGAATTAAGTACAAAGTTGGCAAGCAACAAATTGATGTAAGAAAGACTTAGAAAGACTTTTGGTCTTCCTTTATTCACATTAATTTTCCTGCAGTATTTCACACCTTCTTCCTTGTTACATCACCTCAACTGATGACCTCCTTAGATGTAAATACAAGAGAAACAACGAATACAAGTAGAGGAGATCAACTTCATCTTGCCTTTTCAGTGGCACCGCCTCTCTACATATGTACCTGCATACTCTGCCATCCCTCTTCCTCCAGAAGACATGGTCCTGCTTCTAAGACCAACCACCACACCTCTCTCTAAACCCAATCCCTACTTTGCTCCTGTAATTACCCGCTTTCCTTCCCATCTAACTTTGTTCCTCTATGCTCTGTGATTCCTCTTAGCACACAACGATGCCTGAGCACTATTCTTCCATAAAATCTCTCTCTTGATCCTACATTTTTATCCAAGTAATGCTGCATTCTCTGTTCTCCTCATTAGCAAATCTGTGTGAAAGTATTGGCTACATTTACTGTTTCCACTTAGTAACCTCCCAGGCTTTTCTCAATCCCTTCTAACTGGGATTTGCCCTGCAGTAGCCCAAGCAAATGTTTATAATTTACCAATAAAAAAGAAATTCCTCATCTTTCAGGAATTAAATAAAGAAAAAATTAAAAACCGTTTATATGAATATGCATAAAATGATTCATATAAATTATCCTGGGAATAACGGCTATATTTAATTATAATACCATATTGTTGGTATGATATATTTTCATGAAGTCTGGCATAGTAACCTGCTCTAAATGAATTTTGCTATGCATGATATCAGGCTGTCTGCCTTCCTTCCTTCCTTTCTTCTTTTCTTCCTTCCTGACTTCATTAATCTCTTTCTCCTGTTTAAAATAAACTGAGTATCTTCAGTTGTAACTCTGACAGGCTTAAATGATAATAGAATTCTCCCTCAATATAGTAGCTTTGTATTAATCTCTTAAATTATTTTTCATTAATATGCAAAAGATAAATTATGTGTGATTTCTAAAGAAGCTTTGTCAAGCTCTAGCAAACTAGCTTAATTATGAAAAATTAAATATTCTGTAATGATCTCTTCTTTTGAAGTCTTTAATATGAAATTACATTTGTTTAATCATAAGCTTGGTTCTTGGGCTTTTCAAGTGGATTTTGGAATTGTAAACCATTATGTTTGAGTGTAATTTCAGGCTTTCTTTAGTTTTTGGCATTAAAATCAATTTAAAATTAAAAATTATCAGTGGTGATATATTTTTTAATCAAAAAGAAACAAAGATAATGGATTTCCTCCCTAAAATCTGAACATATGTTACTGCACTACGACAGATACATATGCAGTATTTTGTTTTAGTTTTATAGATAACAAACCAAAATGCTACTTCTTGTTTTCACATTTTAATAATATGATGTAACAGTATAACTATTATTCATATGACTCATATGTCATAATCTATGAAAAAAAGGAAAGTGTTTTCTTACTATTTTTCTTTAAAGTTGTATTGGGGTTTCTAGGGAAAATTTAGGAAATTTTAAAGAAAATATGACTACAGCTCAAAAACAACAACTTAGAATTGTCTAGGCCTCTAGGAACTGTCAACAGCTTCCATCATTTAAATACAACTTACTCACATGTGGGAGAAGCATATGGAGGGAAAACTCACACAAGATGCAAAATAGGCAAGTTGTACAAATTAAAGAACAGAATGGAGAGTTTTTATTTAAAATTTTCTTTTTATTTTCTAAGTCAAATATGTCCTTTATTTGAATGTAAACTCACAGTTCAGATTTTTTGTGATAATGAGACAATAATTTTTATAATTTATTCAAAAAGAAAAATTGCTGTTCATAACTTGATAGTCATTTTAGCTACCACAGATATATTGAATGCTATCACTAATCATTTCTTTATCTATGTAAATAAAGTGAAAAAAAGATAAGCCTATCAAGAACTATTTTGTTACCTATTTAAGAAAAAAACACTGACGACTAGATTGATATTGACTAAAATAGGAGAAAAGTACATTCTAAAGTTTGAGATAACCAGATTAATAGCTGCATAAAATATGTGTAAAAGCTCTTTTCTCAGCTTTGTAATAATTTAAATGAGTGTAGAACCAGTATTTTTGTGTCATATTTTAAATCTAGAAGTCTCCTTTTTTTTTTTTTTTGTTAACATAACCTGATAGTTTCGGGGACCTCCTGCTTTATTTCACACTTGATGTATGTAAATACTTCTATTTTTACACATTTATAGTGTGTTTAATGTTATGCTATGCTTAATTTAAATGGGACATCTTACATGTTGATGAGAGACACGTACTAGAGCTATATGGAAGAGAAAATTTGAACCATGCATAAAGTAGGAATAGTAGTGTTATGTTGGGAGAAAGTCAAAATATAATAGAAGAAACATACCTTAACTATTATGAAATCTATACTGACAAAGAAAGAAAATGTTAGAAAGTTTGAAGGCAGATTTGGAGAAAATTAAAAGGAGATCTTGGTTTGTATAAGTAAGTAAAGCAACCAAAATCTGAACTGTGGAAAATGATGTAAAAATATTTATTTCCTTAGAATTTATCAAGAACGTTAATCCATATTTTATTAGTCAGCTTTCACTAGGTAAAGCTAAAATTACAGATGACCTCAAAATCTCAGAGGCTTACAGAATCATTGGCATATTCCTTGCTTTGATAACTGAAGTCAACTGTGATTGTGCTCTATGTATCTTTTCCTTCTGGAACTGGTTGAAGGAATAGCCCATATTTTGAGATGTGCCTTTTTTGTACAGAAGGAAAGAGCAAGAAAAAAGAAATTCACATGATAGCTTTTTAATAGCTTCTATTAAGAACTCTCTCGATTCCACTCACATTTCAATGGCAAAAGCATGTCAGAAAACTAATGATGATATCAGGGAACTGCAAGTCATGCAGCTATGGCAAGAAACATATAATCCTTTTATCAGAAAGGGAGGAAAGATAATGGGGGAAAATGATACAATCTATTCTGCATCATATGCCAAAAGTGTTTTTCATGGAGAATGTGGTACTACAGATAAGTCTTGAAAAGTTAGGGCAAATACAGAACAGACGTCAAATCATTTAGCAGCGATTGGCAGGGGTCTTCATTTGTACAGAAAACTTTAGCTTTTTGCCTTTGAAATTAACACAAAAGAGTAGAATGGCTGTATAAAGTAAAAATAATTTTTTAAAAGGACATGAGTTTTATCACATAGGTAGAAATAAAATGCATGACAATAAGATTGCAAAGACTGGAATGTGATAATTAGAAATATATTGTCATAAAGTTAGTAAATTTTTCATGAAGTAATAGATTAGAATAATTTAAAGATGCATATTGTAATCCTTAAAGCAACCACCATAATAATAACAAAGAAACACTACCTCCCCACCAAAAATTTATTGGAGATAAAGTAAAATATATACCTAAGAATACTTTATTACACACAAAAAAGACAGAATTGGAAACAGAGAAAGAGAAGATTGGTCAAATATGAAGCAAACACCAAGTTGGTGAACTTAAAACTAAACATATCAGTAATTGAAGTAAAAGGACTAAACACCCTGATTAAATCCAGACTAGATTTTTTTTATAAGTTAGACTAAATTGTATGTCGTTTAAAAGAAACACACTTTAAACTTAAGGAGCAAAGAGATTGGAAGTAAAATGATGGAAACAATAAGCAAAAAATTAACCTGGTGAGGCAATGTGAATATCAAAATAAAGTAGATTTCAAGCTGAACAGTGCTAGCAGAGATTTTAATGGGTCATTTCATAATGATAAAAGAATCACTTATTCAAGAAGACATAAGACTACTAAAAGTTTATACCCCCAGTACAAAGCTCCCAAGTATGAGACAAAAACTGACAAAACAAGAGAACTAGATGCAAATTTACAGTCACCAATATAGATTTTAACACTATTTTCTCAGTAATAGATAAAACAATTAAATAAAAATCAGTATAGTTATGGATGATTTGAACAACACTAACCATCAATGTAAGCTAATTAACATTAATAGAAAATTGTTCCACACTAGAGCAAGTTACAACTTCTAAGGTGCACATGGAATACTCAAAAAGATAGACCATATCCTGGGCCATAAAACAAGTTACAATACATTTCAAAGTATTTAAATTAAAGAATGTGTTCTCCAATGATGATAAATTAAATTATTAAATTTAATGAAGATGAATAAAAATAATATGCCTTTGAAAACCCCCAAATATTTAGAAGTTAAAAACACACTACTAAATAATTCATGAGTCTAAGAAATCTCAAAGGATATTACAATATATGTTTTGAACAGAAATATATGAAAATACAACATATCAATATTTGTGGTATGCAGCTAAAGCAATCTTTAGAAGGCAATTTATACATTTTAATACCCATATGAGAAAACAAAAAAGACATAAAGTCAAGCATTTCTACTTCCATTTTAAGAAACTAGAAAAATAATAAATTAAGTCTTAAGTATGTAGCACAAGGATATAAGAACAGAAATCAATAAAATAAAAAATGAAATAGCCTTGTATAAAGAAATCAAATTTGTAATTGAACAACAAGAACAAAAAAATCACTCCTGGACCAGATAGTTTCACTAGTGAGTTATAACATATGAATAAAAAATAATACTAATCTGACACAAACTCTCATAAAATAGCAGACTTGGGAACACTTTTCAGCTCATTTCATGAAGGGCAGGCATGGAAAATACAAGAAAAGAAAATTACAGCCAATATATTTCGTGAAAATAAATACAAAAATGCTCTACAAAATATTAGCAAATGAAATCCAGCAATATATTAAAAAGTTAATATACAAAGATCAAGTTTGACTTTTCTCAGGAATGCAAGGTTAGCACTGTCAACAAAATAGACCGAGAAAAATATTGCAACACATATATCTGACAACAGGTTTGTACCCAAAAGATATTAAACAGTCCTGCAGGTGGAGAATTTAAAAACCACCAACAACAATAATTTTTGCCTTAAGATTCAGTAATCCTGCTGCTAGTTATTTATTCAAGAGAAATAAAAACATATGTGTACACAAAGTCTTTTACAAGGATTTGTACAGCAGCTTTATTCATAAATACTCAATTATAATTTTCAGTCAATAACTGAAAACAACCCAGATATCCTTCAACAGGAGAGTGAATAAATAACCTGCAGTGTCTCATTCAGTGGAATACTAAGCAATAAAAAGATATAAACTATTGATACATGCAACTACCTGAATTAATTTCAAAAGTTATTATTTTGAGTGAAAGAAACTTGACACAAAAATTACATATTGAGTTATTCCACTGATATGATGTTCTAGAATAGTTAAAACTAATCTGTGGTGATAGAGATCTACCCATATATAGACAGGGTAGTGGTAGGGCATTGCCTGGGAAGGGTAACCAGGGAACTTTCTGGGATGATAGAGTTGTTCTGTGTGTCTTTATATGCACTTCTCAACACTAATTAAAGGCTACTGAGTTAGTCCATTTGCATTGCTCTAAAGGAATACCTAAGGTTGGATGATTTATAAGGGAAAAAAGTTTATTTTGGCTCATGGTTCTGCAGGCTGTATGAGAAGCATAGTGCCGGCATCTGCTTCCAGTGAGTCCTCAGGGAGCTTTTTACTCATGACAGAATGCATAGTGGCAGCAGGTGTGTCATGTGGCGAGACAGGCAGCGAGAGAGAGAATGAAGAGGTTCCAGACTCTTAAACAAGCAGATCTCACCAGACTCTTAAACAAGCAGATCTCATGTGAACTAACTGAGTGAAAATTGCCTCATCACCAAGGGTATGGTCCTAAGCCATTCATAAGGGATCCACCCCCATGATGCAAACACTTCCTACCAACCTGTACCTCCAACGTTGAGGATTACATCTCAACATGAGATTCATAGAGGATAAATATCCAAACCATATCAGGTACCCTTAAGATCTGTGTATGGTCATCCTTCAGTCTTCTCAGGGGATTGGGTCTAGGACCCACCCTCCCCACAGTATACCAAAATTTGTGGATGCTCAAGTCCCTGATGATATTAAAGTGGTGTATCCTATGCACATCCTCACATATAATTTAAATCATCTCTAGATTACTTGGAATACTTAATACAACATAAATGCTGTGTAAAAAATTGTTATACTATATTTTTATTTTTTATTATTTGTATTTCTGCATTGTTATTTTGTATTTTTTTCTGAATATTTTGATTCAAGATTGGCTGGATTTGTGAATGAGGAACGAGCAGATATGGAAAGATGACTTCATTTCGCTGAATTTCAATTTTAATTGCATTTTTAACAAAGTGAATTACAATGCTTACCCATGTTTGAACATTAGAGTTCACTGTTTTCAGAAATGGTATGACAGGTTAAGAATATTATAAGTCACAAGAAGCATGATAGTGAGAACTGGGTTCATCATCATGTAGGACCAGCAAGAAGAACAGGGTGGTGATGGAATTCAACCTTCAGAAGAAATTACCAGGGCAGAGAGATTTGAGAGAGAAGTAACTCAATCATTTCTTGTAATCCCTCCGCTTCCAAACCTCCCTAAAATGATTAAATACGTTTTAATGGAAGGGCAGAATATTAGGGATAATGTGCTTTCAGTAGCTCCACCTCCCTCACCCCTCAAATTTCCCTCAATCATTTGCCAAAACCTAAGTTTCTATAAAATAATGGGAAATAATTATCTTACTTTGCAACTCAAAATAAAAGAGCTTAAAATATAAATGCGTGATTAAGATAATACTTTAAGATAAATGAATTTTATTCCTAATCAATGTATGGATGCAAATAAGCACTGATCTTTCCTGTTACTGGTAATATAGAAAGAAGAGAAGGAAGTAGCAGTCCAATTTAACACACATTTACTGAGAGTGTAACGTGTACTAAATCAGTGGTTTTCAAGCTTTTGTTACTGTGACCTTTAGTAAGAATTGCAATTTATATTGCAACCCTGTATGTAAGTACATATGTATAACTAAAGCAGTGTTATAAAATAAAACATGTACTTGCTAAATAAGATGCAGTCTAGTATTTACTAGACTAGTATAGTGTGTTTCATGTTTACAGAAATGCAAGTCATGATGCATTAATTTCACTACCTGCTAAAACGTTGTGAACTGTGGTTTGAAAAACACAGTGCTATTCTTTCTACTCAAAATGTGGTCTGTGGACCAACAGCAGCAGCATCTGGGGACTTTAAGAAATACAGAACCTGAGACCATACCTTGCACCTAATGAATCAGAATCTGCATTTTAACTAAACCTCCAGGTGCTTCCTGTGCGCTTTAAAGCATCAGAAGCCCTGTGCTAGTTGATGCCTGAGGAGGGTGCTCTGGACAGATGAAGCCTTCTTGGTATTGTTTAAGGCAGAGATTCTTCCTCAGAGATAGTCTGTATTCAGAACAGGCATATTCAAGCCCCCAGCTAAGTCCAATTCAGTATCTCCAAGGATATCTCAGGGCATTTTTATTTAAAAAAAAGGAAAAAAAAACATATTAACAAACAAGATCCACGAAAGCCTCTGAATCAGATCCTGTTTAAGAACCACTGGTATAAAAAGTGAAATGAAAGTTGAGCACTGATTAAGTCGTTTGTTTGTTTACTATTATACAAAGGCGCAAATCTATGTTTCCAGTAATGTGGAAAGATTTTATTTTATATTTCTTTGTGGGTGACTTCATAGAAAGGCACTTTATTCACACAATACTTATTGATGGGGGTATTCCCACTGCTTCTTTTGAATGTACTTCTCCTTATCGGAGAATTTCCAAACATCTCCATTTTACCAATAATTGCCCTTTTATATAAATGTAATGTGACTTCTGGTAGAAATATTATTATTAGTCCTGCTGAGATAGCAAAATTTATCCCTGGATGACCTCCAGTCAATCCCTTACCAAAGATCTCAACTGCTGAAGAAAATGGGGCTGTCTCTAAGTGGCCATCACTGTTCATTAAGGTCCTTGCCATTGTGTTCGTATCTTTCCTGAGTAATGGGAAGTTTTTTAGTCTGGAAGTTGCTAATCTTGCTAACACTAAAAGGCTTTCTCCCATTAGCAGCTTCTGTGTTGCATTAATAATAAGAAAGTAATACAGAGACGGACCTCAGCTGTTCAGTCTCCCCTGAGATGAGGCCCCAGCTTCCCTCTTATCCCCATGGTCCACTCTAATGGTCTTGCCTGTATTAAAGTAGTAGAGTGGATAATAAGATAAGTGCTGTTTATTTTATCAGAGTCTAAAATTCCTTCTTCCTGTTGGGGAGGACACGTTTTTTTTTCTTAAGACATCCAAATTGAAAACTATACCATCAATACTTTTGCAATTGAAATTGACCTATTTGCTTCATACTGTTTTAAAAATGTAAGTGTTGACTATCAAGCACAGGAAAAAAATGTTTTAGAAAAAATAAATCCCTCCACCTTTCTTGGAAGAGTTACAAAACAGATAACTCTCCTAGGGATGTCTTCTTGTCCTTTTTTGAGTAAATCAAATTACTCATCTGAACAGCAGTAGATTAAAGAAAACTAAAGATCTTTGATTTTATAAGTATTAAAAACTCTTGTTAATAATCAAAGAAGAAATGAAGAGAAAATAACATATTAAAACAAAGTAAGTAAGACTGGATTTGACAGGTTCAAGGTGCATGTTAATAAATTGTCTTTGTTATTTAAAATGTTCATAAGGACAGGAACTAATGCTGGGATTAATTGCTTATGTTCTTTTTCTGTTTAAAATATGTTATCTTTTGCAGAAGTGCACTTCTTAAAGATTCCCTTGATTTAAACATCTGTTTTTAAGTGTATATGATCTGTGTATGCAATAGTTAGTGGATTGCAATTTTTCATTTTAAAATAAAACTACTTTTTCTTTCAACAATATATTTTTAACTGGGAAAAGAGGTAATTCACCTAGAAAGTGTTGCTCATTCCTTGCACTCAAATACTAGAAATTTTTTCTCAATTTACACTGTTGTATCCTGATTTTGAAAAGCTAACTTTATAATTGGGTGATGTATTGCCCGTTTTTGTACTTGTCATTTAGAGGAAAAAAGAACCAATATCAATCATCATCATCATCAGTGACTAAACAGTGACTCAATGTATTTTTTAAAATAAAATATATGTTCATAACCCTCTAACAAGGAATCACTGTGATTAGCTTTATGCAATACTTATGTGAGATTCAATAAATGACAGTAAAAAACAACTAAAAGCTATTTTATAAAAACTTATAATCAACATATTTTTTCTTGTAAGTACTTAACTGTTTGAGGGAAAAAATGTGGGCATATCTAATAAATCAGGGATGCTCATCGAAATTTTTAAAAATTATACATGAAAACTTTCTTTGGACCAAAAGGTCCATAATCTGGAAATAAGAAAATTCTAAATACGTTTCAGTAAAATAGACAGTAGATCTTTCCCCCAGAGAGGTGAAAATTTAACTCCCTGTTAACTAAATAACTCTTTCATATGGTCTATTTATTAGGCAAATAATTTTGATGAATACAGTAAACTCACATGTTTGTTGTTTTATTTGGCATGCAAAATGCAAACGTGTTCACCACATACCAATGGGAAGCATATTATTGTTAGAGTTGTCTTTAAATTGGAGGAAGAAAAGAGTTGCTTATGACATTCTTACGAAGCTTCAATAGCAGACAGGTCCATTGGGAAAGTAACAGCTTTAATACAGAATTGTTCTGGGGTTGTAGATATAATGCACAATTACCTGAATTCGTTTTACTTTTTTCTGTCCTACAGTCCATGAAGGCTCTGGAGAAACTAGTCAAAAGGAGACATCCACCTGTGATATTTGCCAGTTTGGTGCAGAATGTGATGAAGATGCCGAGGACGTCTGGTAATATGCTGTTTTTATTCTTTTAGACAAAATAATGACAGTGATTAATTTCTTTTTAACGCCATCAACCATTCTGCAACAGAAGACATTGTCTGCATTTTTATTTTCTTATTCAGTTCCCAAGTGAAAAAATAAATAAATAAATAAGGGCTGTAATAACAGCAAGGAATTTCTGGAACTTGATTAAGAGGTGGGCCAGCCAAGCAGCTATCCATGGCATTACTTGATAAGGTACACTAAAATATCATTGAATCCTCCCAAAACTGTCAATGTTAGGATATAGAGGGGAAAAAAAAGTCTTATTTACTAGAATGTCTTTGAAAAGGTATCATCAGGACTGGGTGTGATGGTTCAGGCCTGTACTCCCAGCACTTTGGGAGGCCAAGGCAGGAGGATCGCTTGAGGCCAGGAGTTTGAGACCAGCCTGGGCACAAAGAGAGACCCATATCTCTACAAAAAAAAAAAATAATAATAATAATTAGCTGGGTATGGTCGCACTAGCCTGTAGTCCCAGCTACTCAGGAGGCTGAGGTGGGAGGATCACTTGAGCACAGGAGGTTGAGGCTACAGTGAGCTGTGATCATGCCATTGCATTCCAGCCTGGGCCACAGAGTGAGACTTTATCTCAAGATATTTAAAAGGCATCATCAGGAGGCAATAGATGATCAGAGTTAGTCTGTTTGGGTTTCTATAACAAAATACCATAAACTGGGTAGCTTATAAACAAAAGAAATTTATTTCTCACCATTCTGAAGGCTGAGAAGTCCAAGATCAAGGCAGATTTAATGTCTGATAAGAGCTCACTTTCTCTTAAAATAACCTTCTTCTTACTGAAGCTTCACATGGCAAAAAGGGCAAGGGAGGTCTCTGGAGCCTGTTTTATAAGGGCACTAATCCCATTCATGAAGCCTCCACCCCCATAACCTAATCGCCTCCCAAAGGCCCTACCTCCCAATACTATCATTTTGGAGGTTAGGATTTCACCATATGAATCTGGGGAGGGGGACACCAACATTCAGATCATACCAGTTGCTAATCTGACTTCTAAGATGATGGCGTAACTACTCTTATAAAGATATGTTCATCAAATAAGGAATCATACTTATTATTTTGAAAGGGTGCCAACATTTTAGCCTTCTACTATATTGGTCCCACCTTAAGCACGTTGAAAAGTGAATAACTCAAACTTCTCAGGGGTTCTTTGTGTCATGATAGTGAAAAGAAGCAGCCTCTTTTTTATTCCTTTCCTCTTCTCTCTTCTGCTCCTCCCCTCCTCCTCTTCCTCTTCTTCTTCTTCCACTTTCTCGTCTTCTCCTCCTCCTCTTTTCCCTCCCTGTCTTCCTCCTCTTCCTCTTTTCCTTCTCCTTTGTCTTCATCTTCTTCCTATTATTATTATTATTACTATTATTTATCTCTTTTTCTTTTTTACATATACCTCACCCTTTTCAGGAAAACATCTGGCTGCTTTTTATTTTCTTCAGTATGCAGACTGTGCTTGCCTAGAGCAGTTAACCATCATTTTGATCAAACTTTTATGAGTAAGGGGAAAATTCATCTAAGGAAAATGAAGAAAAAAAATTAAGACAAGATTATTTGGCAGTAGTAAAACAGTCTGCACTTAAAATATTTTTCAAGTGAAGATTCTATCTGAGTAAACGGTGGTTCTTAGGGTAAACTACGTACTTACAAGTAAACACTGCCTTTGAATAGCTAAGTGAAATAAACATCTATTAGTAAAATCAGACAGCAGTAGAGTTTTCATACCTGTCAAACACTTCTAGCCAGTGGGCAGCTAGGAGCCAAGTGAGAGAGTCTATGCCCTGGTTTGACCATCTTGAGGTAAACAAATGTATGTTTTTTATTGAGACAGCATTTCATTTTCTTTCTTTTTTTTTTTTTTTTTTTAGACAGAGTCTCACTCTGTCGCCCAGGCTAGAGTGCAGTGGCGCGATCTCAACTCACTGCAAGTTCCGCCTCCCGGGTTCGAGAGATTCTCCTGTCTCAGCTTCCCAAGTAGCTAGGATTACAGGTGCGCACCACCATGCCTGGCTAATTTTTGTATTTTTAGTAGAGACAGGATTTCATCATGTTGGTCAGACTGGTCTCAAACTCCTGACCTCAGGTGATTTGCCCACCTCGGCCTCCCAAAGTGCTGGGATTACAGGTGTGAGTCACCACGCCTGGCCAACAAATGTTATGTTTTTTAAAAAACATCCCAGGTACCTTAATGTCTGATGAATTTGTGGTTCCCAAAACTGAGAGATTGCCAGAGGTACTATGAGAATTTTTTTAAACATACCAGTTATTTAGTTCTGCCCCAAAATTAATGAATCAGAATTTCAGAGAAGCGGGGCTTAAAATTTTAGTTTTCTACAAGTCCCCCACGTGATTATGGAAATACTACTCTAAAATAAATTACTAATTCAAAGACTCTTTCTCCTTCCTAAATGCTTTAGGGCTCTTCTGTAGTCATAAGATCAAGACACACAAATAGGAAATGTATCCTTAAAATATGTTGTTTCTAACGTTTGTTGGTGACTGCATCTGTGTTTCAGCATCATTTTTTCAAGCTGTCTTCTTGTAAATTATTTCACTTAAAAAAATGTACATGAGTCTCTTTTTTTAAGAATTTTAATTTTCCTAGTTCCTTATCTTTTTAATGATCATTCTTTAAGTGGTATAGCTCCACTTTCCAAGTACAGATATTTAAGACATGAACTTATAAGAGCAGCTAAAAATTATTGGTTGCTTACAATGGGTTTTATCCATTTGTACCATTTGTATACTTTTTTTTTCTCAGCTATCTTCAAAATAGCCATAGGAGGTAGATTCCATTATTATTTTACTTTAAAAAGAGAAAACTGAGTTTTAAAGTGTTAAAGTGGCAGGACCAAGATGAAGACAGGAGGCGAAAGTAACTAAAGGGTGTTAGCATAACAATTCAACCAAAGATGCAATGGAAACAATATGTCTTTGCTATCATGTCTAGACAATGAGATGGCCAGATTGCAGGCAGCATGTTTGCACTGACTCTCCAAGGCCTGCAAGGTTAGAGCTGGTCTAGGTAGATATTTGCAGCTGGAAGTGGGAAAACATCCAAGCAAGCAAGGGGTTAATCCTGGTATTCTTGCAGAAGTTCAGATCCATGGTATGAAGGCAGTATGAAGAGATACGGGCAAGGGCAGTGACACCAGAAAGGCTTAGCAGTTGTCTACAGGGCCCAGCCATAGCAACTGTAATTCAGAAAATAAGTTCAGTTACAAATGGGACAAGGAGAAGGACAAAGCAGAACCTCAGTCATGGAGAAATTGGTGTCAATCAGAAAAACTCATCAAGAACTGAAATAGGAGAGCCTGGATAGATACTGGAACTGGTATACAAAGTCAAACCTTGGTTACAAGTGGCTGGGAGAAGCATAGCCTGCATCTGAGAAATAAATTACAAGGTCAGAATGAAACCAGCAGCAAAGCTGTCTGAATGCTAAATCAGTTAGCTTTTGGCTACGATATCTTGTATACCCCCAGCATAGGGACAAGATTAGCTCCAAAATGCAGAATAAGCCTGAACCTCCAGATGGGGGCTAAGTGGCCACGGCTGTGAAGATTAGAGGGCTGCAGGGGCAGGGAGCCAAGAAGATCATTAGACTTCCAAGGCAAGAATGAAAGTTTTTAGTGTTTAAATAAAATGTATTTAAAATGTTCAATGTAAGCAATAAGGAATTGTGCTGAAATGACAAGTGCATTGATTTTCATTTACATACCTTGTATGTTAACATACCTTTGTATGTTAACATATTGTATTAGTCATGGCCATGAAGGGCAGATTGGAAACAGCTGAAGGACACAGGAATAAAGCAATGAGTGAAATTAAATAGGCATAGAATGAAAGAGGCTGTAAAGTAAGATAGGAAGCAATAGCGGAGCAATCTGACTGTAGTACCAGGTAGCAGAACCTTCACTAAATCAAGGGAGCGTTGATACACTATTGATTTTGGATGACACCATGGCCACGTTCTCTCAAACATAAAATACTACATATGCTGTGTGGCAACAAAGAGTACAACTTATTGTTTCAGTTTTTTCCTTTAACACTAACTAAACTATAATTTTATGTGTACAGATTTCCTTAATCCTGCACTATGAAGTAATAACAAGATGTGAATAACTGCTGACGTGAAATAATGTTCTTACTATATCCACAATACTGAAACAAAGGTGAAAAATTCCCAATCTTTCTTTAACCCTGGCCTAATAAGTTAATATTTTGCATTTTGCCACAGGGTTAAATCTAGTTATTCAAACATTCTTAAGTACTTTCAAGATGAAGATAAATCTTTATTAGAATAAAAACGTCAGTGCACGGTTAACTGATCATGTTTTCATAGTTAGATGAGTTTTTGAGTTCAGAAGAAAGTCACACTGGAGATGGGAATTAAAAAAAGTAATAAATAGGGGAAGGAGAAGGAGAATAAAATAAGAGGAGAAAAAGTAATAATCAGATGGCATTGACAAACTATGATACTAATGACATAACATTTTAATGCTTTTATTTTGAGAAAACAGATGGCTTGTAATCTAATATAAGACCCTAGTTTATGTTCTGTGATTTCATTTCAAGGTTTTTCTCTTGCATTTTTCTTATATGGAGAACATCAAGGCTGTAAAAAATCAGAAAATTTTAGGTTCTCTCAATAGGAAAGGAAAACCATTGCTACAAAATATTTTTTTTCAGTTATAGGTATTAACTTAAATGTAGAAAAGGATTGAGCTTCCAAAAGAGGGTTAAAATTCAACAGGACAAGTTATTCACACGTCAGTACATCCATTCTCATAATAGAGGTATCTTTCATTAAGGAAGGACTTCAAAAGTAGCTGAAACACCTGTGTGAAGGGATGTGTGTGCCTGTTTATGGGGAAGGGGTTAAGAGAAGAAGGGCTTAAAAGATCATTTCTCTTTATATCTAGACTGAAAACAGTCAAAACTAATACATTTATACATAAAAGAGACTCTCAAATACACCCTGCCAAATATAATTTATAAAGAAGAAGAATGGCTTATAAATAAGTCAAATATAATAAAATTGACTCATTGCAAAGTAATAAAGCTCCATCTGATAGCACTGGGAATACCAACTTATGATTTCAGCAAATATTTCTGATTTCACTTTAGAAACAGCTTTATATTCCCTTAATTATCTTACCTGATAAATTATCTCAGTAAGTCCAAAGTAGGTCAGTGGAAACTCTTTTCTCTGGGAACTGTTCCTTAGAAGTAATTAGCCTGGAAGTTTCTGTTGGTTCTGTCAGTCACAAGTAGTTCAGAGCCCTGGGGTTGATACTTGATTTAATATACATATACATACAAAAGCATTGATAGCTGGGTCTGACCATAGGAATAGCTAGGTATGAAATTGGCTGCATGCCTAATATTTCCAGGAAGAGAGCACAGGTGCACAGGTGTAAGAGCAGATGCAGCCAGATGACAAATGACATAATATGGGACAACTTAAATTATTAGGTATATTTGCTTTATATGTATTCTTCAGAGCTCTTTATTCCTGTTTTAACTTTGCTTTTGTAGTATTCTCTACATGCCACTCAGGCTCCATTAGCGATATCTTATTGGCTTAAATGCTATTAACTCCTTAGTAGTCATTCATTTTGTCTTTGAAAGCATTAATAATATTTTCCAGTTTTAGTGTATAATATCCTCGGTGTTTGAGTGCAATGGTAAGAAAGGAAAGAAGCAAAGTTGTTGCAATAAAATGAGTTCCAAAGAGGAATGCATTGAATGTCTATTATTTTCTCTATTTCATGGATGTTTCATAATTGAAACAGGGTGTGGGATCTGGCATTTCTTTTCTGGGTGTCTCTTACAAAGACAGTTTAGTTTGAAGTCTTTAACATCTTGCTCCTTTGATCTGAGAAGGCTCCTTGTCACTAGGAAGACTGTGTGTTATTGGCAACCTGCCCACATTTAATGCATTTTGGATTGTGGAGGCTCATGAATATTTGAAGTGGGGCAATGGCCATGGATGATCCTTGGCACTAGATTTCATCATAGGTATAAGTAAATTAGACATTAGGTCTTGCTGACTTTAGTACCTTTGGGTTGTGAGTTTGATAGGGAAAATTAAGACACCTCTGAGGAAAATACAGAAAATGGTTTTATTTAAAACCACTCCTGGTTGACAGTTGAACAAAAAGATTGTGTTTAAAGTAGAAACTGCAATCTTTGTATTGCTTTTCTACTAAGCAAAAAGAGCAGACTTGGATATGGTATATTTAAAGAGGATGCTGATTAGTCACAAAATTAGCCACCTAAGAGTTCATTCAGTTTCTCCCTAGGGTGTTTCCCTTTTATTAATTTCCTTTGCTCTCTGGCCCCAGAAGTGTAACTGGTAGCCAACATTAGGTCTGGTTTCTAATATGAGTTTACTCATGGAGACAATAAAAAAAAAAACAGAAAAAAGATAATAGATCTGGTCTAGAAAATCTAAGGTTTTTGTTGAATGTATACATGGCTTTTTGAGAAAACATTTTAGTTCCAAGATTCCTGGAGTTGAGGTATGACCTCCCTCCATTTACCTCTTATCCCCACCTTGAAGACAGTAGCTGTCACCTCTGAAAGTTGCAGTAGCGTTTTCTGTTTGAGTCAATGAGTGGGAACTGAAAAGTAGATACCTCTAGTTCTTTTAATGATTCCATTTGCCCAAAAAATGTTTTGGATGGGGACATATACAGCTCCTGACTTAGGGAAGCACACATCTTTCCACTCTCACAATTTCAAGGGGAAAATGTTGATAGTTTTTAGCAAAGGTGTGTCCAAATCTAAAAGTTGGGGTTTGCTTTCATTATTTATTTCTTTTCTGTATTTCTTCACCTACCTTGATCAAGAAAATAAACAACTTATATTTTTCTAAATTTCAAACACTATAATAAAATTTAGAAGTAAAAGACTAGTAATTCTGACATGGTCTGTACGTTGGTCTATACAGGGCATTAAACAATGCCCAGTGTCAACAAATGCCGTATTCGCAATCCAGACTTCTCTCTGCAGTATCTGCAAGTAATCCTACCTGCAAACGGAAGTTAAAAGCTTCAAATGTTACTCAGGAAGACAAATGAATAACAATGACTCTTCTAATATGCAACGGTCAAATAATAACCACCACCAACAACTAGCCACCCCTCCAGAAAAAGGAGAGTCATGCTTTATGAAAGTAAAAACTAAAAAAACATTGAAAAATAAAAATAAACAATAGTCTTTAAAACCTTGGGTCTTCTGTGATGCTAGCCTACTTTTAAAAAAAAATGGGTTTTCACATAAATTCTAGAGAATCTTTTAAATTTTTTCTCGTTATCCATACCTTAACTGTACTAGCTATCACAGTGATTAGTGAAACTTAATTAGGTTATGACAACTACAAACCGAGATCTGGTGTAGAGTACCAAGAAAGATGGGGATAAAGAATTCTGAACTTCAATGTGTTTTATTTGTTTTTACAGTATTTATTAGGCCATGCAGTTTAAATCATATAACTTCTATTTTATATCAAAATCATAAATTACTGCATGGCAATAGAACAAAGGAAACAAAACTCCTAAGTACAGATTGTATTTCTACCACTAACTTAACAGTTTTCATTACTTGTTTCTCTTTTTACTTGCTTTTTTTGTTTGTTTGTTTGAGATGGAGTCTCGCCCTGTGATCCAGGCTGGAGTGCAGTGGCGCCATTTCGGCTCACTGCAAGCTCCGCCTTCCGGGTTCATGCCATTCTCCTGCCTCAGCCTCCTGAGTAGCTGGGACTACAGGCGCCTGCTACCACACCCGGCTAATTTTTTGTATTTTTAATAGAGACGGAGTTTCACCATGTTAGCCAGGATGGTCTCGATCTCCTGACCTCATGATCCGCCCACCTCGGCCTCCCAAAGTGCTGGGATTACAGGCTTGAGCCACCGCGGTTGGCCTTTACTTGCTTTATAAATCTTTGCTTGCTTTTTAAATCTTGTTGTAGGCCACACCCTGTTAATGGTAGGTTGCCTAACTTTTGGTGCTCACTCATTAAATTCACTCTCTGTTTCTTCTTGAGTTTTCATGTCTCAGTTTCTAGCATATTCTGAGTCAGCGATTCCTGTCTCCACACTCAGGAAATACCTGCTCCATGTTCCGATGTCCCAGTGTAACATCCCAGTCTCAGAAATAATAATAGGAATCTCACTGTAGTTATCAAAGTGTGACAAACGTTTCCAAAGCGTATCAGACACCATCCTAAATGTCTAGATTTATGGAGCCATTTAATCCTCACCACAGTCTTATGAATTTAATACACTAGTAATTCTCATGTTACAAAACAGAAAACTGAGGCACAGACAGGTTAATCAAACTTCCCAAAGCCAAACAGCAAGTGAGAAAGCCATGATTTGTGCCAGCCAGGCAGACTCCATGCTCTTAACTACCACTCAAAGTCTTCTCTTATAAATTATGTGTGTATATAAGTGTATATTGTGAATATGCACACACACACACACACATAGACCAAATGTATCACTTAAAGTAAAGTGGCAGTTTGGGATGAAATTCACCACTAACACACCTACATTGTGTATGATGCCCTTGAAGTTCTTTTTCACTCGGTATATAAAATATATTTCTTTGTAGTTCCCTTCAAGGCTGTGTGGTTTTCATTAGTTTGTTTTTCACAGAGGTATTGAATTGTTATGTATGGAGCATATTCTTATCATGGTTATGCATGCGTCCAATCAGATGAGAATGTTACTAGCCTTAAGGTTTCATAGAAGAGACATACCTTCACCAAAACCTGAGGTTTATTTAGCTGCTTCAATTCAATTTGCCTGTGTTGCAGTTGCAATGGCAATCCTGACTGTGAACCAAAGCTTATTACAAATGTCTATTTCTGCTGTAAGAATAGAAATTCCTGGAGATGAGAAATAGAAAAAGAGGGAAGAGTCACCAAATTAAATAAAAATAAATATGACAGTGGGTTTTAATCTCTATCTTAGGAGCAATGCCCTGCTGTATCTTTTAATTTAGCACTTAAAATATGATGTGAAGCTTCTTATATTCCAATATAACATATATTTTTGATGGTTATATTAAAATGGGTTTTACATTTTTTCTAAATATAAATACACACATTGCATCATAGTGAGTTTTAAAAAAAAATAGAAATACAAAAACCTTAGGAAAATGTCATCCCTTTCTAAGATAATCATTGTGAAATTTGGAGATATATTTTCCGTGTGTGTGTGTGTGTGTGTGTTTTATGAGAATCTGATAATATTTTACATATTAACAAAACCACTTATCTTGATCATTTTTAATCTTGAGGGTGAGTTATTTAGTGATTGTTAGGAATGCCAAACCAATTTAAGAATAATGTATTTATATTGGAAAGCAATTTCTGTATCCCAAGCTCTGATAATTCTTTCAAAATTTTCAGCACTTCTAAAAAAAATTCATTTGAGGGTACTGTCCTAACATTTGTGATCTAAAAAATTACCAAACCCTATATCCCCTCTAAGCCTGTGTTAAACATTTTTCGTGTTTAACTCCAAGAGACTAGACAGTATGTGAACTGAAAACATTTCCACTGTCTGTATCCAGAGTGTTCATAATAAATAGCTTTCTGAGGCATAAGCATTGTTTGCTGAGAAGCTGTCCTCCCAAAGGTGTATTAAATCGGGTAGAAACTGTTGCTGGTCTTCTGTGGTTTACTTCCAAATAGTAATATATTGTATGTGTTGGCTCATCTAAACTACAAATCAGTGAACCATCCTCAGCAGCCGACATCAGTCTCTTCTAGACACATTTCCCTACAAACAGGGCATATAATATCTAATAAGTGATTGAACAAATTGTAAAATTATATGCAACACCCAATCAAAAAATCAATACTGCTGAAAGTCTAAACACTTATTAGAGAAAAAAGCCAATAAATAATGAAAACGCATATCTGATTTTCTAGCCTGCCTAATGTAAAGCAAAATTAATCAAGAGTGGGTCCATTCATCCTTTTTTCACTAAGCTATGAATGGAACATAAGAAATCAGGACAATGCATTTGGGACAGATGATCTTCTGAAGATTGTTTACCACAGCTCTTTCTTATTTATTGCAGCCTTTCAAAGTCTTTGACATAGTAGTTCACTGTATTCTCTGAGCTCATCCTGAAATGAGCTTTCTACAATCAAAATTATATTATCCATGGTAATAAATGTAATGGTAGGTTCTAGCTAGCCATAAGGGCTTATAATAAGCAGATATTAGGAGATGTTTATCTGGGAGAAGTGCACAACAGTTTGGAAAAAGGCAAAAATAAGAAATAAAATAAAATATTAGCTTCACATTAGCAAAAATTAGTGATGCATTTCTGTAATAAACATAGGTATCTGCAGGCCGGGCACAGTAGCTTAAGCCTGTAATCCCAGCACTTTAGGGGAGGCTGAAGCAGGCAGATTGCTTGAGTTCAGGAGTTCATGACCACCCTGGGCAACACAGTGAAACCCTGTCTCTACTAAAATACAAAAAATTAGCTGTGCATGGCAGCATGCGCCTGTAGTCCCAGCTACTCGGGAGACTGAAGCAGGAGAATTGCCTAAACCTGGGAGGCAGAGGTTGCAGTGAGCCAAGATCACACCACTGCACTCCAGCCTGGGTGACAGAGCAAGACTCCGTCTAAAAAAAAAAAGGAATAAACAGGTATCTGCATAAATTTGAAACTTTAGGACATTCAAATATAACATCGAATTATCAATAATGATGAAAAATGAAAATGATATATTTGATTACAGTATGCAACTTAATTTTAATTGAATATTATTTGTCTTCCCTAGAAAGTATGTTGATTTTTGGAAAAAGAAAATACGACAGAACTGCTTGCATTACAGCTACACTGAATGGTCAGACTTGGGGGGAAGAAAGAAAAGAAACAGAAGAAACCCTGCATTGATCAATATATTGGTATATTAATCAGGGTTCTTCAGAGAAACAAAGGAATAGGAAGCAGAAATTTTTCTAGTGAATCACTACAGCTAATAGTGGAAGGTGACAGTTCCATTTCCACCCCTTGATTTCTGGACCAATGAATTTTGGTTATGGGAGACAGAGCACCACATATTAAATGCTGATGCAGAGCACATACAGCCTTCTGGAAAACCTTGCCCCAGTCCTAGAAAGGATGGCCACCTAGCTGGTGTTACAACTGTGATTTCTTTCTTTTTTTTCTTTGAGACAGTGTCTCACTCCGTCACCCAGGTTGGAGTGCAGTGGCACAATCTTGGCTCACTGCAACCTCCACCTCCTGGGTTCAAGCAATTCTCCGGTCTCAGCCTCCCAAGTAGCTGGGACTACAGGTGCACACCACACGCCCAGCTAATTTTTGTATTTTTAGTAGAGACAGGGTTTCACTGTATTAGTCAGGTTGGTCTTGAACTCCTGACCTCAGGTGATCCACCTACCTCAGCCTCCCAAAGTGCTGGGATTACAACTGTGATTTCAAAAAACCATTCCACCACTCTATCAAGCCAGCAGCTATAGGATGGCAGGAAACATGGTGAGGCCAGGGAATTCCATGAGCGTATCCCCATTGCCATGCTTCTTTTGTGGTGACGTGAGTTCCTTAGTCAGAAGCAACGCTGTGTGGAATACCAAGCTGGTGTATAAAGCATTCTGTAAGTCCATGGATGGTAGTTTTGGGATAAGCATTGTGTGCAGGAAGAAAAATTTATATCCAATGTAAGTACCTATTTCAGTAAGGACAAACTGCTGTTTCTTCCATGATGGAAACAGTGCAATATAATCAACCTGCCACCCAGGAGCTGGCTGGCCACCATGAGGATTGGTGCCATGTCAGGGACTTGGTGTTGCTTTCTGCTTCTAGCAGATTAAGAACTCAGTGGTGACTGTAGCCAGGCTGGTCTTGGTGAGTAAGAGTCTATGTTGCTGAGCCTATGCATAACCCCCATTTATTGCCACAATGGCCACTTTGTTCATGAGCCCATTGGGCAATGAACAGGGTTGGCTGGAGAAAGAAGCTGAGTGATAGCTACAGAATGGGTCATTCTATCCAGTTTATTATTACAGTCTTCCTTTGCTGAGGTTTCCCTTTTGTGAATATCTACATGGGACAAGTATCTTCATGGTTTTTTGCCCATTGAGAGAGGTCTATCCACACACTTCTTCCTCAAATTTTCTTCTCACCAATATTCCAATCAAGTCCTTGACCATCTACCTAACCATTGGCCACAGTCCATGAATCAGTGTACAGTCACATGTCCTGCCTTTTCTCCTAAGCAAAGTGAACAATCAGGCGCACTGCTTGAAGTTCTGCCCACTGGAAGGATTTTTCTTCGCCATTGTCCTTGAGGAATGTTTCAGAGAAGGTCTGTAGTGCTGCAGCTGCCCACTCTCAGGTGGTAGCTGCAATATCATGCAGAATCTTCTGTAAATCAGGCCTCTTGTTTCCTCTATCAACTGATCACAAGGAGCTCCCACATGAGGCCACAGAAGCAGGCGGGAAAGAGAAGGTCCTGTAATAGGAGTGGGTGCCGTGACATTTAGGCCCCTCTTTTCATGTAACTTACTTGTGCCAAGGGCCTGATTTGACCTAATCTCATGCAAAGCACTTCCATTTGATGATGGAGTGCTGCTGTGCGTGCCCAACTTCATGGCTTTGCAAGTAAGACAACACTCAGTTCATGGTGGGAAGCTCAGGTCGAATAGTAACTTGGTAGTGCATAGTTAAGTACTAAGTCTCTGCTAAGGCCCAGTAGCAAACTAAGAACTGTTTCTCAAAAGGAGAGTAGTTATCCACAGAAAATATCAGGGCTTTGTTCAAAAATCCTAAGGATCCACACTGTGATTCACCAATAGGGACCCATCAAAGGCTCCAGACAGCATCCCTGTCTACCACTGACACTTCAGGCACCATTGGATGTACTAAATCATAAGGCCCTAGTGACAGAGCAGCTTGCACAGCAGCCTAGACCTGTTGCAGAGTCTCTTCTTGTTCTGGGCCCCACTGAAAACTAGCAGCTTTTAGTTTACTCAGTAAATGGACCAGAGTAACAGCCTCAGATAAGGAATATGTTGCCTCCAAAATCCAAAGAGGCCCACTAGGCATTGCTCCTTGTTTATGGTTGAAGACGAGGCAAATGCATCAACTTATCCTTTACTTTAGAAGGGATATCTCACATGCTCCACATACTGACCCCTAGAAATTTCACTGAATTTTCTTGAAAATTCACTCTCTGACATGCAAATGTCTTACCAATAACTATAGAGTAGTTGCTGCTTCTTGCTCACTACGTCCCATCAGCATAATGTCACCAGTGTAATAGACCAGTGTGATATCTTTTGTAAGGGAAAGGTGATAAAGATTCCTGCAAACTAAATTATGACATAGTGGTAGAGAATTAACATGCCCCTGATGCAGCACAGTGAAGCTATAGTGCCGACCTTGCTAGCTAAAAGCAAACTGATTCTGGTTGTTCTTCTTGAGAGGTATGGAGAAAAAGGCATTTGCTAGATCAATAGCTGCATACCAGGTACCAGGGGATGTATGAATTTGCTCAAGCAATGAAACCACATCCAGTACAGCAGCTGCAGTTGGAGTCATCACCTGGTTAAGCTTATAATAATCAACTGTCATTCTCCAAGATTCGTCTGACTCCCACACAGGCAAGTTGAGTGAGAACGTAAGTATCACCCCATCCCTGAGTCTTTCAAGTCCTTGATGGTGCAGTCTTTCCCGGAAAGTAGTGTTTTTTTGTGTTTAATATTTTTCAAGGTAAAGGCAGTTTTAGCAGCTTCCACTTATCTTTTCCTACCACCCTAGCCTTCATTCCACATGTCATGGAACCAGTGTGGGGTTTCTGCCAGCTGCTGAGAATGTCTACTCCAATTATACATTCCAGATCTGAGGAAAGAAACACAGTGTGGGTTCAGCGACCCACTGGATCCACTGTGAGATGGAACTGAGCTAAAACTTCACTGATCACCTGACCTCCATAATCCTGTACTCTGACTGTGGACCACAGTGATGTTTTGGGTCTTTTGTAATTAGTGTCAGTACAGAGCCAGTGTCCATTTGTCTGTGAAAGGTCTCATTCCCAATGCACAGTTATTCTGGCAAACAGCTGAAGGTCCTTTTGAGGAAGGCTAGGAGAAAGATTAACAGTATACATTTTTGGCACCGTACCAGGGCCCTTTCTCAAGGGGACCTGACCTCCCCTTTATGCAAAGGGTTCTGTATCCATAAACTGACTCTAGTCTGAGACTTGATTAACGGACCATAACTCTCTTTTTTTATGATGTAGGCTAGACTTTTGTTTAACTAAGAACTTTTCTGCTTATCAAATCAAGTAAGATTTAGTAGGCTTTCCATCTATTTTTCACTTTTAGGAACACCGTGATCCTAAAACACTAGCAAGGAACTCTAGCCAATACCATAGGTCTCCATGAATCTGGCGATTCTGATTGCTGCTTTTGACCTTGCTTTTGGCAGTGGAGTGCTGCCACTTGGCCCCTGCTGCCCTGAGACCCAATTACTCCAGTTGCATTTAGATTTCCCAATTCAGTTACTGCTATTCCCATTTAAGTTCTGGCCTGCAGAGAAGAGTGGTTCTAGAGCTCTCAAGGATGTTGTGGCTCTCCTCACAAATCTGTTTCTAACAATATGGATAGAAGGTATGTCTTCTGGACCCTTCCAGTGTGTGTGAGTAGGTCTTAAATGACAAATCTACTCTAGCATTCCAGTCTCTCTAAGCCTTTGAACCTCTTTCTCTGTGTTAAACTGAGGCCTGCCTGGCATTTCGCTCACTGTGGACCACCTTTTGGTCCATGTTTCAGTCAACCAAGCAACCAGACTGCTGGAGCTCTTTCCAGTTCCCCAAGCTGCAATATTAAATGCAGTATTTAATATCTGCCGAGTGAGCTCATATCAATAAATTCAGCCTGATTCATAATTTCATGTTGTTTTCACCATTATCCCACACCCTAGTGTCCATATTCCTACACATGTTTTTGGGATTTTTGTGTAAGTTAGGAACTTAGGTAGTTCTTTTGGAGTGTAGCACACCTCTTCATGGATTTCACTTCCTATCTCACTTTTAGGTGCCTGCTGGGACTGGCGTTCAGTACAAGCATACCTCATTCTAGTGTGCTTCGCTTTACTGCACTTCAAATATATTGTATTTTTCACAAATTAAAAGTGTGTGACAATACCATATAAAGCAAGCCTACCAGCACCTTTTTTCGAACAGCATGTACTCTCTTCATGTCTCTGTGTCACATTTTAGTAATTCTCACAATATTTCAAACTTTTTCAAACATTTCTGTTATTATGATCTGTGATCTGTGATTTTTTTTTATTTATTTATTTATTTTGAGACAGAATCTCACTCTGTTGCCCAGGCTGGAGTGCAATGGCATGATCTTGGCTCACTGAAACCTCCACCTCCTGAGTTTAAGTGATTCTCCTGCCTCAACCTCCCAAGTAGCTGGGATTATGGGTGCCTGCCACCACGCCCAGTTAATTTTTGTGTTTTTAGTAGAGACAGGGTTTCACCATGTTGGTCAGGCTTGTCTTGAGCTCCTGACCTCAGGTGCTCCACCTTCCCTGGCCTCCCAAAGGGCTGGGATTACAGGTGTGAGCCACCGCACCCGGCCAATCAGTGATCTTTAATGTTACTACTGTAATTGTTTTGGGGCACCCAAACCAAACCTATATTAAACAGTAAACTTAACTGATAACATGTTATATGTTTTACTGACCTGCTGATCCCCCATCTCTCTCCTTCTCCTACGGCTTCCCTAGCATGAAAAGTATTCCACTGTATGAATATATCATATTTGGGTTATTTGTTCATCAGTTGAGGAATATTTGAGTTGTTGCTACTTTTTGGTTATTATGAATAATGCTGTTTTGAACATTTGTGTAGGAGATTGTGTGGGAATGTATGTTTTCAGGTCTCTTGGGTATTGTGGAATTGCTAGGTCCTATGGTAACTTTATGGTTAACTTTTTGAGGAAGGGCCAGACTATCTTCCAAAGTACCTGCAACACTTATATTCCACCAGCAGCGTATGAGTGTCTACATTTCTTTACATCCTTGCCAATGCTTGTAATTATCTGTCTTTTTGATTATTACTACCCCAGTGGGTATGAAGTGATATCTGATTGTGGCTTTGATTCACATTTCACAGGTGGCTAATGGTGTTGGTCTCTTTTTATTTGTATATTGAACATTTGTTTATCTTTTTAGAAGAAGTATCTATTCAGATCATTTGTCTATTTTTAAATTGAGCTATTTGTCTATTTGTTATTGAACTGTAAGAGTTTTAAAATTTTATATATATATATATATATATATATTCTAAATATAAGTTCCCTGGCAGATATATGGTTTGCAACTAGTTTCTCTTTTTTGTGGAATTGCCTTTCACTCTCTTGATGGTATCCTTTGAAACACAAAGTTTTTAATTTTGATGAACTCCAACTTATCTATTTTGTTGTTGCTTATGTTTGTTGTCATATCTAAGAAGGTTTTACTTAACCCAAGGTAGCAAATATTTATTCCAATATTTTCTTCTAAAGGATTTATGGTTTTAGCTCTATATTTAGGTCTGTGATCCATTTTGTGGTATTTTTTGCAGATGGAGTGAGGAAGGGGTCCAAATTCATTTGTTACATGTAGATATCCACTTGTTTCTACACCATTTGTTGAAAAGGCTAGTCTTTTATCATCAAATTTTTTGGATACCATTATTGAAATCAATTGACCCTGCATGCAAAGATTTATTTGTCTAGTCTCATTCTAGTCCAGTGATCTATGTATCTATCCTATGTTACAACTGGACTTCATTTTCTCATAGGTAAAATTCAGGAAATGAGGGTGTTGCTCTATAAGGTTTCTATGGTTCCTTTGGGCTCTAACATCATCCATCATAGCAGAAGAACTACTGTGAGCTCTAAAGAACTGCCCCCAAAGCGTCCCCAGTGGCCCTAGTGGCATTTTTTTCTCTCTCTTTGACCTAAAATTTCCAGAGTCACTTTTAAATTTGAGAAGATAATCTATTGTGTCCAGAAGGCAACATTTCCCGCTTTATATTTTAATCCTTATACATTCACAGAAACAAGTTTTTCATATTAGCTAGTCACCTCTTTAGAAAGCACAGAAAATAGGAAGTTCTTCAAAGGATTTGAAGCAGCTATGGCAAAAGGTAAACATATAATGAAGCTACTTAAGTAAGAGAGAAAATTCAAGAGTTAAATAAAAAGACAATGTCGAGGAGAAGGAAGAATGTAAAAGGTAGGATAGAAATAATAGCTTTAAAGAAAAACCAAGACTAAGAGAAGCTGCTTCTGTTAATCAAAAGCCTTATCTCTGAGTGCTCTGAATTCAAGGTGAGAAAGAAAAGGAATAACTCTTGTGTTGTAATTAGAAATGACAACTAGTTCATCAAGGAATACTTTTACCAGTTCTGAATTCTACAAAAATATATACTGTGTGCATTTAATATGATTTTGAATAAATGACACTATCTTTGATTACTAGCTTGTAAATTACATAAAATTATTTATATTGGAACTTAATATAATTTGTTACTGATAAAGTTGTAAAATTGTAGGTGATTCTTTGTTGAAATGTGAATACTGATATCCAGGCATATCATTGCTATGATTATATGAGCTAGTACAGGAGTAAAACATGAGGAATACATGGCCACTGTATTCCTTTGTCTCCTTTCAATTATCAATAATCTCAGCCAGAGATTAGGAAGCATCTCTAAAATACGTAATATGAATCTTTAAAATTATAATTCTCATTCACAGACAGCAAAACTAAGTAGTTATTGAGCAATAAATCATTTGTTCATATGGCAGAATAAGGATGAATGCCAGGTGTCCTGAGATGGTCCTAGGATAGTGTTTCCTGAACCGTTCCCTGATTTATTCAAAAACTACTTTATGAACAACTGGGGAATTAGATGACTTCATTTGTGGCAATGAAGGACCATTTCCCTACATAGTTTATTTTTCTGTAAATATTTTATTTTACTCCCAAGAATAAAAGCAATTGCTGTTATATAAGTTGCATAGATTGGAAAACATTGGTCTGATCAAAGTTTTATGATAAATATCCTTGCTTTAATTATAATTAATTGATTTAAAACACAAATGAGAAGCAAAGAGAAAAATGTACAAAGCTATAACAACATATCACAATTTTGGACCTAGCAATTATAATTATGTGTTTAGAACATCCAGCCTGACTTGGAGATAAATTTACTTATAAGACTTCCTACTACCAATTCTGTTCTGTCTTTTTTTATTCATACAATTGATAAATAACCAATAATTTTCTAGTTATATTTGCCTTTTTTTCCTGAAAGTCCTCACAATAGGACTTGTAGTCCTTCATTAGTATAATCAGGCTGCTGAAAACTTTAACCCAGTTATTCACCTATTGCATCTCTTTTCCTCAATTTTTGTTTGCCTTAAACCAAGACACCATTTCAAATTAAAGTCTTCTACTATAATGTTAAGTTAGATGGGGGGAAATACCTTTGCATTAAGGACCAAAAACCACATGGCAATAAGGTAGAGTGCATAAGGGCCATAGGCTTGCATTTTTTAAAATGTAATTTAGTTAAATTCTGTTTTTGCTGCCTATAGCATTGGCTAGAAGGGTTGGTATAGAACAGTGTGGATATTAAAAACCGTAGCTTGCAAAGTTACTTGTCAGGAAGACTTTCTTTTTAAAAGAAAATACAACAATGCAATGCATACAACAAGTTTCTTAAGTATAGGAAGAGGAGGCTGGGCAGGGTGTCTCACATCTGTAATCCCAGTATTTTGGGAGGCCGAGGCAGGTAGATTGCTCAGTCCAGGAGTTCTAGACCAGCCTGAGCTACATGGTGAAACCCTGTATCTACAAAAAAATAGAAAAAAAAACCTAGCCAGGCATGGTGGTGTGCACTTGTAGTCCCAGCTACTCTGGAAGCTGAGGTGGGAGGATCACTTGAGCTGGAGAAGGCAGAGGCTGCAATGAGCCAAGAACTGAGTGAGACCCCACCTCAAAAAAAATTAATTTAAAAAAAGGAAAGAAAAGAGCAGTGTCAGTAGGAGTTGGGATGGTTAGGTTTGAAAGGTTTAAAAAATAATTTTAAAATAACCACTAAGTATTATTGTTGCAGTGCTTACTTTGTGCACTGCACTCTTCTAAGGACTTTGCATTCCTTAACACTGAACCTTCAAAAGAGCAGTACAAGTTAGGTACTATTAGTATTCCAGTTTTAAAAGGGATGAACTTGAGGTACAATGGTGTTAAGTAACTTGTCTAAGTTTACTTAGCTCTTAAAGGTCAAAGCCAAAATTTGAACCCAGAGGTCATGCTCTTACCTGTTCCGTCAACATTCTTATCAATTGTGCTCCAGAAAACCTGCAACATAGTGAAGAACTTGTAAGACTCAAAGGACTTTTACACGTGTAAAGAAGGGAAAGAGTTTTGTTGAAGAAACAGAAAGAAATGTATTAATGAACATACATGAAGTCATATGCACCATCTTATTTAATCTTTCACAACGGAGTGGTAAGTTAGTCGTGATTTTCCTCCATCTGAACAAAGGAAAGCAAGGTTCAGAGAGATGGGTAACATGCTGAATATATGTTGTTAGGTTGAGGTGGATCTTGAGTTCAATCTCAAACTTTTCTAATTCCAAAGTCCATGTCCTTTTTACTGCATAATGCTATAGGATAGAATTCAAGGTAGAATTAAGACAGAAAACTGTCATTTCAAAAGAAAGAACAGTTTATGGTTGAGAATGTGTGTAGCACTTGAAGAGTTAGAAAAGTACATATAGCCAAATGATGGAAGATTTTGTTGTCACGTATAATAGGGTAAGCAATATTAAATGCTATAACAGATAAGTGCCAAATTCTCTCCTTCTCTCTTTGTCTCTCTCCCTCTCCCGCCCCCCACCCCCCCACACACGTTACTCTCATCATAGGTCAGAGAAGATGGTGCCAATCAGGCAGCCTAACACAAGGTCCTGCAGGGGCCAAGGGTCTTTCCATATCATGGACCTGCCTTTCCTTAAATCATTGAGGTTCTAGTCATTAATTTAATAGAAGGAAAAAAATCTTAAGTGAGAGGGTTTTTTATTTGTTTGTTTATTTGATTTTTTTTTTTTTTTGCGGGGGTGCTAGTCTTAGAAGTGCATTCTGCACTTCCAGCAACGTGCCACTGGCCAGAACATTTGCTACATAGTAAAAGTGGCATTAAAGAGAAAGGACCCAGTAATGAGGTTCGGTAATGGTCCCCAAAAGAGAGATTAGAGTCAGGAAAGCTTTACAGTATGAGGAGATATTTACTTAGTACACATGATAGGTCATGCTCTGTCTGAGCCCCGGGAATACAGCATATAACACAGATAAGGTCCTTGCCTTTAAACAGCTTACATCCTGAGAAGGGGAGAAATGGAATAGACAATAAAGACATGAACAAGCAAGCAAGCAGACAACATCCTTTCAAATAACAAGTGTTTTAAAAATAAAACAGAATTCTGAAAAACAGGATCCTGGGAGAAAGGGATGCTACTTAAGATATTTAAGGAGTACCTCTCTGAGGATTGCCATTTTAGTCAAATGGCAAGAGCCAGCTATGCAAAGATCTGTTGAAACAGTATTCTAAGCAAAGAAAACCTCTGGTCCAAAGGCACAAGACTGAGGATAAGCTTGGTGTGCTGATGGAACTGACAGAGGTCAGTGTGTCAAGAGCCCCTAAAATAAGAAAGAAGGTCAAAATTGAAAAGGGGTTTGATCGTGAAGGTGCTAGTAGGCCTTCATGAGGAGGCTCAATTTTATTCTAAGTATACTGAAAATCCTCCAGATGTTTTATTCCAAATATTTATATTTATTCCAAATATTTATTCAGGAGTTATATGATTCAATCATCACTCTCACTTCCTCCTGAAGCCTTACAAGACCATTCCAGAATATCATCATCATCCCCTTCTCTTTCCATATCATGGGCCTGCCTTTCCTTAAATCACCGAGGTTCTATTCCTTAGTTGAATAGAAAGAGAAAGAAAAACATGTCTCACATGAGAGTTTTATTGGCTAGTCTTTGAAATGCATTCTGCTCTTCCAGCAGAATATCCAGCTGGCCAGATATCCCATAGCAATTTCCCTTGCTAGTTACCTGGAAGTATGGATATGCGTTCTCCTTAACTGGAATGTAACCTCTTGGAGAGCAGACTTATATTTAATTTGTGGCTTCCTCAGTAACAAGCACAGTTCCAAGAAAACACTTAGGTCTTGAGTAAGTACATGAATAAATGAATGATGAATAAATAAATAAGGAATGAAAATAGTTGAAGGAATAGAGAGCAATATCCTCTGGTATTTGGAGTCTACAACGTACTTTCACTTTCACTGTATCATTTGATCCACATGAGGACATCGAGTTCATGGGGGAGAGTTTGGTAACTGCACAATTATGAGAAGCAAGAGATTAGAAAAAGAATCAAAGAGAAATGAAGATTTTAAGGCTGAGCACTGAGAAGAATAATGGAACCACTTTGGAAATAGGGGATCAGGAGGTAGAGTCAATTTGGAGTAGGGGAGGGAGGTGGTGAGAGAAAGTTATGTTCTGATTTGGCTGATAAAAGGCAGAACCAAGTAGAATGCCCAGTAGGCAAGTAATTAAAGGTTAAGTTGTGTGATGCAGACAGAAAGAGCTGCAGGAGTTCAGAGAAATCTAATAAAGAAAATGGATTTGGGACTGAGGAATGAGAATAGACACTGAGGTAGCAAAAAGTTAGATTGCTGGGTATAATGACAGCAAATATTTACTGAAAATAATGGAATATTGGGAACAAAGACAAACTAAGTAATGGGAAATAGAAAGATATCACAATATATTAATTAAGATAAGACATCAGAAGTAAACCACAGAAGAAAAAAACTGAGGAGCTGCCATTTTCCATTTGTTTAATTAAAAAATGAAATTACTGCTCTATTCACAGTGCTACTCACTGAATATTTCCAATTTCCTACCTCCAAAGCAGTGGACATAGGACTGTGTTGTGGGATGCTACTTCCTGGCTCCTTTTCAGTGGAGGACACTGATGTGTCTGGTTCTAGACTGTAACCTGTGGCTGAATGTTTGATTGTCAATACAAAACTCTGCAAACTTTCCTCTTTTTGACTGGTAGTAGTCACTAGCAGTGTTCAAGTAGGTGACTGATTTGTCATCCAGGGACCCTGGGCGATATAGAGCATAAAACAAAACAAAACAAAAAGATCTTTGTCATTTTAAGCCACTGAGATATTGAGGGTGTTTGTTACTGCAGCATAACATTATACCCTGACTGATGCTGTCAGCATCAGTGCCCAGTAAGAAAGGATAAATGTGGAGTGAAATTGACTCCTGTGACAGGAAACAGTGGGGAAACTAAGGACCATTAAAAAGGGAAGAGACATCAAGTTGGCAAATGATACTGACCAATCTTCTAAGACACTTATCCCCGAAGGCCTTGCAGGAGGATAGAACTGGAAACTTCACGGCAGGTGTGTTTACCTACCCATCCATGCCCCCTCCAGTGAAAAGCAGGATAGAGCAACTCCTTCAGGATGATGGAAAACCCCTCAGACTGGCTGGCTGTGTCACTGTCCTTGACTCCTCCTCACAACTAGCATGACTTAGGTTGATGTGGCCGAGCATCAGAAAATCGAGAGAACAGTTAGTGGTGCTTCCAGGTCTCCAGAGCCACAGTGCCTATGACAAAGGAGAAAATGAACCAGAGACAATCATAACCAAAATTATAAAGTAGGACAACAATTTATAAACAGGAGAGAGCAAAATGCTTGATTGGGTTCTGACAAGAAGAATATATTTAGAAAGATAAAACCAAGCTTACAAGAATAAAGCAGAAATTGATTTTCCACATAAGACCTACCAAGGTAGAGATTAGTAAAAGGAAAAGAAGACAAAAAAGGTAAATCCATTTTTGTTCCTACAATGTACAACATATCAGTGATTTTTTTTTATCCCCATGGAGGAGTGATGGGAGAGTGGAAGGGAAGGGAATGAATATATTTTTCAGCTAAATCTTTGACTACTTGTCATAAACTAACTTTAAATTTTAGGAATTATATACTTAACACTGTACTTGAGATTGTTATTTTAACTGGAATTCTAAGATTTATTGTGAAAAATGAAAAACATACTCATTAAATTTTATTTTTTTCTTGATACTCAAAATCATGTTTATAAAAAAAGGATTTTTTTAAAGGAGAAAGAGGTGCAAACCTCTTTAGTTAGTAAAAACTAACTAGGGAATTCTCACTAACAAAAGGCCCTATTACCAGGGTAGATGGTCCATTTGTGACTGAGTTGTAGCCAAATCATAGGTGTGGGATGATCACACTATATCAAAATCTAAATGTAAAAATCTGCCTATCTTTATTCATTGACCATGAACCAAGAGCTCCAGCCCTGCTGGTCATATTTAATAGGGAAAAATATGTTTGGATGGATTGATGGATGGAGGGCCGAACAGATGGATGTATGGAGAGATTTATCTAATGAGGCAGCTTGGTATTTTGAGAGAGCACAGGTTTTGTGTAAAAAAAAAAAAAAAAATCCAAACTGTTTTTTTTTGTGCTAAAAGCAGTCTAATTAAGAGCTGAGATGCTAAAGTCAGTTTGCTTGGCTTAAATTTTGGTGTGTCCACTTACTGCTGTGTGGCCTTATGCAAATTTCTTAACCTTCCTGAGTCGCCAGGTTCTTATTCATATAAAGGGAATTTGAACATCTATTGTATGAAGTTACTAGGAATATACATAATAACTATCATTAGTCTCAGTTGTCTTTGAATTGCTTATTTAAAAAGCTTATCTCAAAAGTATTTATCTTTGCCTATATCTTAAACATTTATTATTTATACTGATTTGGAGGAACATATTTGTTCTGTTGTTATTGATTACCTGTATGATAGTGTCTTTGCTCATCACAGAAATTCTTTATCTGACTCCAAAGCAGCCATTTAAATAGGCCTTGAATGTTAGCACTTATTCTACTAGGGGCTTGAGGTGAGGGGGTACTAACACCATCAAACCAATTGTTTAGGTTTGTAAAAACAAAATTAGTGCTTTAATCTATTTTTATACTTTGAATACTAGTATAGGTATTAAATAAAGAGCTTAAACCAAGAAAAACCATACCATCCTGAATCTTAGGAAAGTTATTTTGTTGTTGTTAGAGAAAAAAAGAACAGGTTTATTTATAATATAAAATAAACAGCAATTGTTCACAAAGAAGACTTTGTTTGCTACTCAAAAGGACCGTAAGTGTTCCTATCCTGATTTTGCTAGTAAGGAAATGGGGAGAAACTGTTAGGAGGTACATTCCTTATACTGTATCCTATGGCTGATAAGTGAAGGGGGCAAGATCTGAACATAGGCATTCTGGCTCCAGAGCCCAGGCTTCTCACTCCCTCACTAAATTGCCTCTCAAATAATCATACTGTGTTAAATGGGCTGGATGGGACCTTGGAGATCATATAATCCTGTCTCTTTGTATTACTGCTTGTAAATGTAAAGCAGAGAGAAGTTAAACGATCTGCCCAAGGTTATACACTTCTGTCTCTTTCCCAACATAATAACACACTCTCGTTGAAACTCATTTCTAGGATTTATACAAACTAATGGCAAAGTCATGACATTTTTTAATTGAATGCCCAATAAGAGAATCATTTTAATCTTGTTTTCCCATCTCATGTCCATGAGTAAAATGTTAAAAACGTGTTGCAAAGCCAAGAGGGTACTTATCTTCATTAATAGCCTGCTTTTTTATAGAAGGAGGAAAACCATCCCTAGGCTGAGTCTGTTTTAAATGAAATAAGCGTGTAGTCATTTTCTTGGTGAAGAGAATCTCTGAGGCGTTAAGGGAAAAGATGACACGTCTGACCTTCTAAGTCATGTAACTTCAACTTAGACAATACATGACTTCAAGAAAAGCATCATCTTTCCTGTACTGGCTAGTCTTATATATCTTATGAGAGCCTTCAGGTCACTTCACTCTGGTTTCAGGTAGAAAAGCAATGGGGCTAAAAGTGCTTTGTCTTTCCAACAGACCAATTAATTTTATTTTTAACTGTTAAAGTATTTGTTGCTGTTTGATCAATCTTTTACTCTTGCTTTATTCAGACATTAGAGAGGATGTTTATAAGTAAGTATATTATCTGAATGATCTTCTGATTTCAAAGTCAGGAATTATTTTCCTTGAACATTTAAGTGGTCATCTCTACCTTTTACAAAGCCAGAAAGCAAGAAGGACTGTGGGTCATTTTCCTCGAAAAACTACATACCACAGCTGAACACAATTTAAAATTGCAGCCATTAGAGTAAAATCTCTCTCAAGGGTTCTACACAAGAGCTTATTTTGGTGTTTCATATAAAGGCCCAGCTCCCTGATGACTTTTTGACCTTAGTTGAGTTACCTAATCTCTCTGAACCTCAGCCTCTCTACCTGTAAAATGGGAGAGACAACAGTATTTACCCACAGGATTTTTATAAGAGTTAAATCCTAAAATGTATATAAAATTTTTAAGACATTACATGGTGCTTAATAAATCTCAGATATTATCTTTGTGAATTCAGCATTCAGTAAAAATGCATTTATCTAGTCCCGAGGCTTCCATTTTTATCTTTAGGCATATTATAGACAATATTTTTGCAGCTCTGAATTCATTCATTCGTATAACACATATTCACTGACTGTCTGCTAAGTGTCAGGCATTGTCCCAGGCACTGGAGCTGCAAAGTAAGCAAAACAGATAAAAAGTTCCATTACTGAACTTACCTTCTATTAGGAAAACATGATAAATAAGCATATATGTAGTTTAATATAGATAAATGTTCAGGTAAAAAAATTAGTGTAGAAGCGACACAGGACTTTTTAGGATATATTGGACAAGACTGTTAAGGAAGTGGGTCGTGAATATTGCAATTTCAGATAGGATGACCAAGGAAAGCTTTCCTAAGGGGGCAATATTTTAGTAAAAATGTGAAGGAGATGAGGAAACAAACCCTATGACTATCAGATCAATTCTGTCCCAGATCACAGCAAACATTTATGTAAGCACCAACCACATGCGCTCTATTTTAAGTATCTCTTTCTTGACTCTGTATGTCCCAATTTAACCCATCATCTCCCCGCCCCACCCAACCTGCAGTATTTCTGTTCTATTCTTCTAATCATGCAGGGGAGCAATTAACCATGCCATTGCTGATGCTTGCCTTCCATTCTCCTTTCCGTGCATGCCAGTGTCCATCTACTCAGCTGCTAAGTCCTAAAAATTTATCTCCACAGTTCTTTCACATTTACTGTATTCCTTTTGTTTCTATTGACACCATTGTAGTTCAGACCCATAGTGCCTTTAACTTGACTATCTTAATAATCACCTCGCTGCTGCCTCAAAGTCCAGCCCACAGTGATCAGTCCACTCTTTGTAGACAGTTCACAATTTCAGAATCTTCAACAATTCTCTGAATCAAAATAACTCAACAATAAAAGAGGTTGGGCAGCTCTGTGGCTTGTCAACAACATGCGGGCTCTCGGTCAGCTCAGATTCCTTTGGCTTTCTCAGCATTGAAACAGGAAGGCTACAGCAAGCTCAAGCAGCACAATATCCAAAGGCACAAAGGAGTAAACCTCTGTATCGATGAGTTTACACTTTGCTATCACCACCAACCACAGCTGATTTCTTTTCACCACCATGGTTGTGTCACATATATGTGCTTATAGCAATCATGGGAAAGGGAACACCAATCAACATACTTCCCCTCAACCCATGACCTTCTAATATCTGAACAGATTCAAGGATTCTCTAGTAAGGAAGAAAGGGAGCAGAAATGGCTTTTGGATAGGCAGCAAATAATGTCTGCCAAATCCTCTACTGAATAAGCTGTTGAGTATGATATGCAAGCCTTCTGAGAATAACTTTATTTTTCCATCTACAATGTGGTTTAGTCAATATGTGTTCTGGACTCTCTCATCTCCATGACCTAGATCAGTTTATCTCAATGTGTGGTCCAGGGACTAAGATATTATTTGCCTTTTTTATTCTCATTCTTACACAAATGCACAGTGGAGGTTTTCAGAAGCTACTTGATATGTGTTCTTCAACAGATTCAATGCAGAAGCAGGTATAGAATTCAGCTTTGTTGTATTAAGCCAAGCAGTAAAGGGGTTTTAAAAAATATACACACTGCCATTCTTCTCACTGAATTTACTTTTAGAAAACATATTCATTTTTATAAAAATGTTATCTATATCAACATGCAATGGGTATGTTATTGTTTCTAAATCAATCAATAAGTACAAATTTTAAATCCCTCAGTTGCATTTTCTAATATGATAAATATCAATATGTATAGAATGCATAAATAAAAGCCCTTTGGGGTCTTCAAATAATTTTTAAGATTATGGTGGGGTCCTGTAAGAAAGTGGTTTGGGAAATGTTGTCCTGGCCTAGATTACACAGCATCTTCTACCTGTGATGCCACTTCCTCCATCACGAAATGCTCATCCTAAAAGATTTAGATCAGAGGACTCTTCTTCAGTCCTTGGGAGGAAGCTCTCATTCCACTGCATCTCAATTTTCTATTCCTTTTCTATTGCTGCATTACAAATCATCCTACAATTTAGCAGCTTAAAACAACAATGCTTAAACTTCAGAGTTTCTGTGGGTCGGGAATCTGGGTGTGGCTTAGCTGTGTGCTACTGATTTAGGGTTCCTCCTACAACTGCAATCAAGATGTCAGCCAGAGCTGCAGTTCTCTCAAGGCTCAGCAGGGGGAAGGTCCACTTGCAAGCTCACTCATGCGTCCGCTGGCAATACTCAGGCTCTTGGTGGTTGTTGGCCAAAGTGTCTTGACAAAATGGCTTAAATTCCCTCCCTTTCCCCAACCACTAAGAAAGAGATGGTAGGTGGAGAATGGAGGTGGGAGGAGGGGGAAAGAGGTGGATGCCAGAGTATTATTTTTATAATCTAGTCTTGGAAGCAACATAGCATTATTTTGGCCTATTATTTGTGGGGCCCAGTGCAAAAGAAATATATGAAGTCCCTAGTTCAAAAAGCAAGAAGAAGTTCCCTTAAAGGGTTTCCTCTTTCTTCTGTCGGTGTCCTTTTCTTGACTTCCTATGGTGATTTTTACTTGCTTTGTCATTCTGAGTAGAGAAAGGTTAAAATTTTAAATAATTAGCGTAATTTTACCATTCATTTTTATATTGTACTATGCCAGGCTTAAATGCAAATATAAGAGCATCTAATTTGTATATAGAATCACCAAAATTACACAATTTGTATTTCATAGCTTATACATTCATGTGTATTTCATTCTTACAAGAATAGTGGAAACTTTTACACAAAATGAATTTAACTGTTTTTATTGCACATCATGATGCTCACACATTCTACCAACCCTGCCTACCTTTGCTTGTTGATAAAAAGTGACTGCAGGAAAAGGAAATATAGTCTGCCCTGTCTTTTTCCACCTGTGTCATAATTTTCAATATAAATGGTTGGCTAATCCTGGGAAGTCAAATTTCACACATCCAGGGAAGTCACACACACACACACACACACACACACACACACACACACCAGTTTGATAGCGTTCCTTGGTCATTCATATTTCTCAGGACATTATTGCCATCTTTCTCTGTGATAAACAAGCTCTAGTTTGAACAGAAGGGGCATCTTCTTGCGGCAGTCTGCATCCTCCTTACTTAGTAATAGAAGTAATGCACTTGTATTCGTCTGTTTTCACGCTGCTGATAAAGACATACCCAAGACTGGGCAGTTTACAAAAGAAAGAGGTTTAATGGACTTACAGTCCCACATGGCTGGGGAAGCCTCACAATCATGGCAGAAGGCAAGGAGGAGCAAGTCACATCTTACATGCATAGGAGCAGGCAAAAAGAGAGCTTGTGCGGGGAAACTTCCATTTTAAAACCATCAGATCTCATGAGACTCATTCAAGAGTCTCATGAGACTCTTGCACAAGAACAGTGCCAAGAAAGACCCACCCCATAATTCAATCACCTTCCACTAGGTTCTTCCCACAACACATGGGAATTACGGGAGTTACAATTCAAGATGAGATTTGGGTGGGGACACAGCCAAACCGTAACAGCACTTACCTTCTACTTGCTTTGAGTCTCACTGAGTTCTCATGACTCAGTGAGGGAATCTTGCGCTCATGAGGCACTGAGAACCACCTATGTGAACAAGGTGGCAAGGGAAGGAGGCAGACACACATATTGAACACAGCTCACAGAGCTCATGCTCTGATCCATTGTCTCACTTGACTTCATTTACAAAATTCAAAGCTAAAATGATTAAGAACATCAAGTTGATGACAATAGAACATTAAACCAAGTTCAAGACTCTGTGTGCCCCGTGTGCATTGGTCACATGCCCATAAAGCCAGCCCTGCCCATCACTTCCTCTGGTTTATTAGAATAGTTACTAGTTCCAGCCCACACTCAAGGGTAGGGCATCACACAAGGGCATGAATACCAGGAGGCAAGACCCTTGAGGATCATTTTAGATGTTGCTGCCACATCCAACATCATCTTTCTGTTTTGACTTGTTCTTTTCTTTCTTGTACTGTCTATATAGTTACTCATGTACATATTATTTTGTATATTGTTTTATATGGTAATCTCCTTAAGGATAGCATTCCTCTCTGATATATATCCTGACATTCCTTTGTCATGTGTAATATGCAACACAAAGCAAGGACTGAATACATGCTTTTGAAATGAATGAATAAGTGAATTAATGATGCAGTGCAACTTTGATTTAAATTCTGGTAAGCAGTCTTTGTGAAAAATTATCATAATGAGAAGTTGACCTTAATATTTTCCTGAAATGTTGCAAGATTAAGACTGTCGTTATTATTTCAGATCCTTATTTTTGCACAAGCCACATACTAATTTCTCTTTCTTCTCCCTTGTCATGAACTGTCCTCCCTCTAAGCATGGATTTTTTCTGACCTCTACAAAAATCTTATTTAGGTTATTGTTAGGGGCGAATTATTGTACTTGAAAAGAAAATTAATGATACAAGGGACAGCTGGAGAATATCTGGAGAAACTGTTCCATTGGCATTTATATTTTTATTTTGGACTGCATCAAAATGGCAGGGGAGCTACGCCCTTTTAATGGCTTGCACATGTGGTCAGGCATTGTGTGAGCAAATAATGCTTTCCAGTGCTTGTATTCAATTTTCAGAAAAAGAAAATAAAAATGAACAGAAGTCTTTTTAGATCTAAGCATTTTCTTCAGTTTTCTTCTTCAGTCTATCCCACAATGCATAAGCTTTCACTTCTAGATCTGTTTCAAGGGTCTTTTATAATGACAGAAGCTAAGTCTTTGTTTCCAAGTAGCAGAATACAGAATACATCAGTGTGCCATTTAAGAAGAACTATTTTGTCAGTCTTGTTTATGCACTCAAGATAATACAGTGTTTTGAAAAAAGGCTGGACTCAACCTCTGCCTGTTTATTCAATATAAACAGAAGCATCCCTTTTGACGTTGTAAGGACAGGATGTGTGCTAATTTCACCAAGTAAAAGCCACTGCACTTGGCCATATCAATCCTTGTCTAAAGCAACCTTACTGCTTCACAATATCGTGAAAGTGCACATAAAGGATGCTAATGATGATGCACATCAAATATTAACGTGCATTGACACATAGTCATCTAATACAGCAGGAAAGTACCCATAGTGGGCTGCTGTAGGGTCATGCCTTCCTTCACCTTTGTCTTTACCCTTGAGCTTTCCCTCCCCTTCCCATGCCTAAGCAAAACAAAGCACTCTGTACCCTAAGGAGGAACTCCAGGAAAGTCTGGCAGCAAAGTGACTGGTGTCCTCATGGTGGCCTGTTTGGTTAAAATAAAACGCCTGTTGGGCTAATGTGTGATCAAGAGGGGAATGCCATTTATTGTTTCGGGTTTATAATACTGTGAACTGAGCATAAGTGAAAGCCACTCGGGGGCTTGGGGCGCACAGGGGCAGAAATTCACAAGCAATGAATTGTATTTTTTTTCTTTAGCAGTTTCTTCCCAGCATTTTAGCAATAAATGCATTGTCTTTTTATCATGTTTTATGTAAGAATGTATGAATAACCAAGCAACAATTCAACTCCGCAGTTTAGAAATAAACGTGTTGGTTAAATAGTTCAGTCAGGGATGTATTTTTCTCTTTGTACTAAGCGGCAAAAGCAGCTGTGCTGTATCTGTGCCCCGCATTCAGACATTGCATCTCCCCCTTGTGGATCAGGCCCCCTCGAGCTAGCAGCCGTCCCATATCCTGCTTCATTTTAGAATAGTACCACACCTAAATAGGAAGGAAGCACCAGGAATCTGTTTATGCAATTCTAAATCTTCCAATTTAAAAAGACATATGCCGAAAAATCAACATATTGCTTCCAGACAGAGTTTTGTATTATTATGGCACATCCACAGATATCTTCCCATAGAAAATGCAACTACTGAATTTTATACCCCACAATAATATGCTGAAGCAGAAATTTTGCTTTTTGCTACACAGAAAACCATTTCTACATTTTATAACTGATGCTTAAGTGAGAGTTGCACCAACTTCTTAGATTTGAACTGTGCTGTTTTCCATGTCTTCTTATGAAACATGTTTGGGTTTTTTGTTTTTAACAAGAACCCTATATCATTAAATTAAAAAAAAAGAAAAGAAAAAAAGAAAAAAGAAACCTCTGTGAGCTGAATTTTTGCCTCAGATAATACCTTACCCGGCATCAACTTAACCAGTAACGTCACACTTGGTTGTAGGCTCATCCTTCATCATCCCTGATCAATAATTCAGAAGCTCAATAGAAATGCTTTAAATTGAAATTGAACACACCATTAACAGTCCTAGAAAAGTGGGCATCATTCAAACAAAACAACCATAGGCACTCTCTCCGTCACCAGCAATGCCTGATATAGCTTGAAGTCTGGATTCCTCACTAACTGCCAATGCATTTCCCTCAGATCAATTATTTAGTCCTGAGTGAGTAAACTTCTGATCAACTCCCTTCATCTTGGCATTAGTCTATTTCCTTTATAATAGGCAACAGTATACCTCAATCATTCCCTCTTTCTTCAGGCCTCTCTGCTTTTCGTTAATTTTCTCCTGGTCAGTCAGCCAACTCTGGCTCCCTGTGGTTATAGGAAATTATCCATGCAATGAACTTTATTTAGAAAACTCTGCTGCATAAAGAGGTGGCAGAATTATTCTTCTCATAGTCCAGTCTATGTTGGCTTTCGTGCTACAGCATTTCAACAGTCACTGACATAGAAATAGATGCTTAATTTAAAATGTTTTTGCAAAAGTCATTGGACAATTGATAAATAAAGCTGAGACTAGACTCCGAATAAAGTGCTTTAAAAAGTAAAATTCCAGCATTCATCTTCCTTATCCCTTAATGGGGAAAAACTCTCATGAAGCACAAACCATATATGTACTCTGAGAGTATATATTTTAAAATGTGTGTCTCTATTATTAGAAAATGTGCCTGCTATGCACACTTAAAATAGGTAAATTCTAACTCAAATTTTGAAATTTTACTGTAGAATAACTGTTTCAAAATTTCATTCAGGAACTACCAGTGTTCTCCACATGCCTGACACAGCTCTATTGTATACCATGCTAACATAAGGAAGCATTTCGCTTAATTTGATAAATTTTACAGCGTCTCTCTTTCTGCTTGTGAAAGAACAAGAATCCACCATATTTTTAAAAGCAAAACAAAAAACAAAATACTGAAGGGCACTCCTGAATTTTTTACAATTTATAATATTCTGCTATATATAAATTGAAATAATGTGTTGACCTAATACAACTTGTGTTGACTTAATGCAGCTAATAGTAGAATGAAGAGTGGGAAGTATCCATAAAATATAATTCTATTTTAATATTTATGATAAATCAGCTATAGAAAACCCTCATGTATGGGAAATACATTCAAAATTATCCCATGAGTAAAGAAATATGGGAATATTGTGCCTTAGCAATCATAAAGATACGCATAGATTTGTGACTGTCACAAGGAATATCTGTGAATTTGTCACACATTTGTTCCCAAACTGTCCCCTTGGCAGTGTTCTTTCACAGAATTCCAGAAGAAACACTCTTATTTCATGTTAATCTTTCTTTAGCATGCCTTTTAATCACTTTGAAGCTTGTGATTACCTTTAATCAATGAGAGTTGCTAAACCTTCATCCAATGAGTATAGTCTGCCCCAAAGTCAGGTGATCTAAGGATAATAGAAATATCACTAAAAAGGAGCTATAGAGGTGATGAGAGGAAAACTTTCCCAGTTTAATTCTGTCTGACTAGCAGACCTAATGAAATTTTCCCAACTAATAAAACAAATAGAAACGTAGATAGAAGATAAACAGGCAGACAGACAGATAGAGATATGAAAAAGTCAAGCTACCATAAGTGCAAAGCCAATAAAACTGGATTTAAAAATTTAATCAACACCCTCCATTTCTTTATTTGCAGAAACAAAGAGTGCCTACCCTTACCTGCAGCCTATTTTGAAGAACATAAGGACAAACCGATCAAAAACTGTGCAGCCTTTCCTTTATAGATTGATGTTGCTTTTGGAGAAAACCAGAATACTGTCATCCCCGTTCTCCTTCCCATGAGTTGTCACCTCTCTCTCAAAATTCAGGCAGAAATTACAGTTCCTAGGGTATAATTAGGCATGACATAGACATAGGAAGTACCTGGTGTTGATGTAGTTCCCACAAGGAAAAAATGCTACAGGCAGAAGAGCTAGGGGGTATAGACAGAGTCATGGATGTTGAGAATATCCATGACTGTAGATTTGGGTGTACTCAATCTATTCATGTCTTAGAGGGTAAAGACCAGCCATTTTAGATAAAAGCCTAAGCACTCGGCTTTGAACTAAGAACTCTGTCCATCAACCTACCAACAGAGACAAATAAGGGAATATGGCCAGTGTGCAAGAAAATAGAAAATAGCATAAATCACAACCTGTACAACTTGCATATTGGCAAACAACGTTTAGGTAAATCAGGACTTATTCAAAGATGAATAAGCAAGTAAAAAAAAAAAACAGATTAAAAAAAAACTTCAGTGTCTTTTCTATCTTCCATACTTCATAACATAAGGAAATCCAACATAATACTTAGTGTGACTCATTGGGAGATACTTACTTCATAAGCTTATTGTAATAAGATAAAGAATGTAATCTATCTAGAAAGCACTTAGCACAGCTCCTGGCAAGTAGTAAACATCCAATAAAGAGTAGGTATCATTGTTATTGATAAACAATTGAAACTAAAGAGATAACTCAGAAACTGCTTTCCTGAGTCCAAGTAAATCCAAAAAAACAAAAACTCAGTCAGATTAAAAGAAAAAATCTCAGTCAAAATCAGTGAATTAGTGAATAGATGTCCACTCCAAGATATATCATAAAATAAGATTTTAATTATAAAGACAGAGAAGAAAAACTGACAAATATCCAGGTACAAAGAAACACTTTGCTTACTCTATCAGAAGGATTCTACCAAAGAAACAAAGCCACTATGAATGTTACAAAGTTAGGAATGTTTCACGAGAATAAGCCCCTACACATTTGTGAGAGCTGCTAAAGTAATAAAGTAGTACATGGTAGGGGTTGCCTCTGCATGTTGAGTTGGTCCCAAAGTCACTATAGACCAACAGGGTTATTAATCAGGAAGAAAAGTTGAATGTGAGTCAAGGACAAACTAGAACTCTCAAGGACAAACTAGAACATGCAAGGACAAACTGGACCACATATCTCTCTCTCCTAGCCTTCCACTTCAGTGATGAGGATGACCTGTAGAAGTCGAAACCTTTACTATGAACCTGCACACCGCCTGGATTTGGACTCAGAGAGGCTGATGGGGGAGGTCTAGTGGGAGCTTGAGATGCTGCAGGCCCCGCTACTGCCCCACATCAGCAAAGTGAGGCAGCAACAGATCAGCCGTGATCAGTGTGATCAGCAGCTGCACCTGACACCCTCCATAGATGTGCAGAGACTAATCGGTATAGCTTCACTTCCAGACAATTCTCTTATGGCCAACACTAACCCAAAACCATGCACAAGGAGATTTCTGTGAAATGCAGTTGTAACTTAGATACCTAAAAAATGAGAATGACCTCAGGCTTCTCTTCTACAAATCTTAATTCCAGGCAAAAATGGAACAATGACAACTGAATTATAAAAAAACTAAGCTATGGGCTAAGGACTTAGTTCCTGTATTTGCTTTTTTCACATTCAAAGACATCTGTCCTTACTTCAGCTCACTCAGATTTTTAAAATTCGTTAGATTTCCCATACCTCCATCTGCCCCTGCTGCTTTTCAGTTTGAAAAGCACACCCCAATGTTTCCATGTATTATGATGCTCCTGGAGCAGTTCTCAAATTCACACTTTTGCTTGCATCTTGTCACTCTTAGTTATGGCACATGGAGTCCTGCATCTTATTCTATCACACTATCTTTCTGTCTCTTCTTTCCACTTGCGGTCTAGCCACAGCTATTCTTTAAATTGCTCTCAGGTTTACTATGGTCTCTGTTCTTTCAGTATGGGGCCCACACATACCACAAAATCAGTACCTAGGAGGACAGTCTTTAGATCATCCAAGCCTTGCTCATTAACAAAGCCCCAGACCCCCTTGAGTAACTGCCTCTTTGATCTTGATTCCTAGTATGCTTTTCTGTTATTTGATTCCTAAACTGTTTCCCATTTTCAGTCAATATATTCACCCCATAAGGTATATACTCAATACATACTCTGGAGTATGTAGTGTGGCTTTTATTTTATCCTCCTTAAATTTATTAACTTAATGCATGGGTCAAACACTGAATTTTAGAAAGAAAAGTTAGCAATTTAATTGCCTGTTAATTAAAATACATGTCATATACAGGCAAGATTCAGCTACCACTAATTAATCTTTCATTTCTAAATAATGACAACAAAACAAAGGGAAATAGAGTATAAATCAATTTTGTATGTCTCCTTCTAATATGAGCCTTCATTTGTCTTATACTAGGACTTGTCTCTGTCTTTAGGTGTCACTTGGGAGTTGTGTAGAAGCTCTTCTCACCATGACCCAAAGAGTTAAAACTATTTACTGGTAATAAATAAACTACAAATTCTGTTTCATTTTCTACATAGTAAGTTAAATTGGCAAAAATATTCCCGAAATACTTATAGTCCTCCTTGCAAACTACCCTAGCTAACCAGCCTGCAGTCCACATACCCCACGCTATTGCTCCCACCGGGTCTAACTCTGCCCCCATGGAGGGGACTCATCTCTCCACCACCCTGCCCATTTAAAGCCGATTCCCAGAGGCCTCCAGCTTATCTTCTTTACAGGCCAGACTTTGAGAAATACTGTTGTGAAAAGAGGATTTATGGTTTATGCACTGATTAATTGAGGAATCAAGGGTAGTAAGAAAAATCTAGGAATGGTAGAGTCTGCTTTGAAAGATAATTCTCTTGTGTCTGTTTCACCCTTTGTCTTTTTCTAGATCTTCTCATTTTTCTTTCTTTTTCAAATTTCATTCTATTCCCTTTCTTAATTTCTATACTTCTTTAAAGGGAGAAAGTACTCCGGAACCTTCAATAATCAAAATTTCATTTGTTTTCTTTGATGTCCTGCTTCAGCCTAGTTCTTCTGAGAGCCCTGTGATCAGTTCTCCTAGGAAAGTGACTGGTAAAATCAAAGAAAATTGAGGAAGTAAGTGTCCTCAACCCCAGAGTAGTATTGGTGTGATAATTTAAAAAGAAAGACAACACCTGTGCTTGCAAAGATACAGTCTCTCTTTAAGATGTAAGGGAGGACTAGGTATTCTTAAACTTTTTAATATGCTTTTCAAACTATTCTAAATGATCAATGCTTAAGAAAAACTATTAAATAGATAAAATGTTGTTGAGTATTATACATTTGAGAGGTCACTTTAAAATAGAACAAAAGTTCAAAAGTAAAACAAGAAATGTATTTTGCCCTTAAAGTATTAGCATACAATTCAATATGCTGTTGAAAGCCCAGACACAGAGATGGTTGCAAGTCAAATGAAGGTTATATTATAATTGATACTTTGAATTGTTAAGGAGAAGCAAAGGTGAAATGGAATGCTTTTATTATTATTTTTGTTGAAATTTTATTAAAAACTTTTAATGGAATGCAAACCAGAGACTATTTTCAAGGTCTCAAGTTAAATTAGATATGCAGCCATTAATAGTTTCCCTTACCATAACACTTTTTGAAAATAACTTTCCCAACACAGAGATGGGCTAATGCATTTTCTAATTTCTTTGTATTTTCTTTGCTATTTCAGAGAAATTCATGAGCTCAAACGATATAAGATATAATCATCATACCTACTCCTGATTCTCAAATATAGTTGAAAATATCTGGATTGCAATTTAGACTACGTACATACATATATATATAATCAATAAGTTTAGCATTATAATTCAGTGGTTTGCAGTCATGTTTAAGTGCTTGAGCACCTGAAAATCTTGATATTTGTTGAAAATGTTCATGAAATAATGACATTTGAATTGAATTGAATTAGAAGGAAATTCACCTGCAGAAGTATGACTTTTTATATGTATGCAAGTCTCCACACATAAAAAGTAATGATTCATAATGTATATTTGAGAATTAACATAGATAAGATTTGTCTTGTTTCTTAGATGTTCTTGGTTCATTCATTTTGTCAAATTTAGCAGCACATGCCACTAGGCAAATTGAAGAACCAACAATACTAGAAAAAAGAGGGTAGGGAAGAAAAACTTACAATTCAGAAAAATTTCTTTTTTAACTTGTTTTCCTCAGAGCCTGGAAAAAAGCTGTTATTATTTTATTTTAGTGGCAGAACATCTTGGTTGTGCTCCCAACAGAATGGTTTCCTAGAAGCATAGTATGAAACCTACTATTTTAGTGTGTGTATCTGCTCAGACACATTTCTGAAAGAGAACACTTCATCTATGTGAGCAAAGAAAAATAGTATAATTGCACTAAATTTTTCACATTATGAAAGCTGAAGGCCTTTAAAATAATTCTCATCATCCAAAACCGATTCTCCATGTAGTGTTCTAATCATTTTGAACATAGTTTACATATTATTCCAATTATTTGATTAACCTTGTCTGTCCTATTGAATCGCCATCCAGCACCTTTTCAATCGCTTTTATTCTTAGTAAAGAAAAATGTGCAAACTTTAATATATCACCAGGGAAAGTCAATGCAAAATACAAGGACCCTGAAAGAGGAAAAAAAAAAAAAGACAACGTTTAAAAATGTAATATTTTGTGCATGTTATAATCATCATTTCAGAGGAAGGAAGCAATTCTAAAAACAAATTTTCAAAGCTATTTTTACATTAACATTATTTTTTCTAAATGTGCATCCATTATGGTAGAGTTATCTTTTCCTTCCGTAAGCGCAGAATTAAGTCAAAGTTAATTTCCTGGTATGCAATGTGGCTTTATTTTTTTTTTGTTATTTAAATTGTTTAGCCAAGGTGGGATCAGCGACTATGTATTTATATGTTTCAGAGCACTGTGAGCTGAAATAACAAATTTTGTATAACTTATCTAAGTAAAAATATTTATAATACTTCTCAACAATTATTCTAATGAAGATGTATTGAGTAATTTATTACCATCTTTTATGTTTTAAGAGTTCTGATAGTACAAGTAAAAAAAAAAAAAGGTATAGCCTACTTCTACTCTTTTACTGAAATCAAATAGATGGCATGTGATGATTAACATAAAAAAGAACACATTCAACATAATATATTGCGATAGTGGCAGTCTAATAGAAAAATAGCAACTGTTGATTTACTTTTATTTATTTGTTTTATTTATAATAGATATGTACCAAATGTAAAATTATTTCTAAGAAGATTTTTCTTTAAATACCAAGCATTACAGTAGATGTTGTCTGTATGTGTGTAATTTAGAATAATGATATTGTATAATAATATTAATATGATTGTGGCTAGAAGGAATTGATTTGATCACTTACGTACAGCAAATTAAGAATAAGATCTTAGCATATCCTAGCTACTACATAAACGTAGCAAAGTTATTTCGCTACCTTGAAAAAAATACAAGTGGACAAAAAAAATTGCCTAATTTCATGGAAAAACTATAATTTTGCCAGTTAATACATGAGATTCTCAAATTCATGAATTTAAAATGTTGAAATAATTATGCTTTTGCTGCCTGAAAATATATTGGATCAAAGTTTCAAGTGGATATCATCAGGGGATTTGGATGGGGAAGAGCAAGAGGGGAAGGAGGAGAGGAGATTTAGTCTAGCCCTATTTCCAGCTGATCCCCACCCGGCAATGCCAAGCTATGGGTTCACCAATTCAATAGGATGAAGTCAATCAAATCCTCTTTTAAGTAATGGTTGAATAAAATAAAATGAGGGGAAGAAAATCAAGTACTCTAAATGATTAAAGGGTATGAATAAGTGAAAAATGTTTGCGAAACTGAGAAGGAAGAAGAATCAGGAAGTGGTTATTTATGGTGCCTCAATATGTAAGGGTAAAAAGAAATTTAATATAATAAGGATAAGCTAAAAGCAAAGAGGAAATGTTGAAGCCCTTTACCTCTCACTCTCTGATGTACAGAAATTCTAACACTGCTAGATCGTTTTTTCTCCTGGCTATCTCAAGTGAGTTTACCAATTAGAAAGAATATTTGTTTATTGAGAGAGAAGAGAAATCTAAGACTCAGATAAACAAAAACTGCCTCTAACAAGGCTTGCATTCTTACAGACTCCAGTAGAATTTATCATCCTCATAGAATCAAATGGTACAAATTCTCCCCTTCCCCTCCAATCTCTTGCTCTGACTCCATCAACAAGCCAAAGGCTTGTTATCTTTGATAAGCTTGTCACCTGAGGTAACAGTGGGGAAAGTGAGGGTAAAGAGGTGAAAGATTACAGTGAGAGGTAAGAAAGGATATATCAACCCTGACTCGTAGGCTTCTAACTTGCCTACCTGGTGGATGTAGATGCCTATTACTGAGGGGGGTCAATTCAAGTGGAAGTAAATATCTGGGAAAAGAACAAGGGTTTAATTTTTAATGTTAGTTTATGGTGCCTATGAGACACCCAAGTGGATATGTGAAGCAGACAGTTGAATTCTAGTGGTTGGATTCTAGTGGATTCTGGCCTGGAAAAATAAATTTGAACTTGTTGGACTGAATTGAAGAGACTGCCTATAGAGAAACAGCAAAGAGAGAAAGAAAAACAGGAATTAGGACTGAGCTTTGAAGAACACCAACCTATAAAGCATGAAAGATAAAAAGACATATTAAACAGGCTGAGAAGGGGGAACCAGAGGTACAAGGAAAAACAGCAGAAAGTGGTAACACAAAAGGTGAGAAAAAGAATAGAATGTTCATCTATGGTGAGTGCTGCCAAAAGGTATAATCAGATAGTTAATCCCGGCCTCCACATTTCTCCACTATATTGATATATGGCTTTTGAACTGTTCTCCCTGCTTCCTCTAGGAAGAAATCTCTAATCGATTACTATTCCTTCTGTCAGAGGGTATTTCTAAAATAAGCAACTCTCTCTGTCATTCTTCTGCTCCCATTCTTCAAAGCTCCCTGTGTCTTCAAGGTCCTTAGCAGTTCGTACACCTACCACATGGTTTCAAAGTCCTTAGCAGGTCATCTACCTACCACATGACCTGGCCCCACCTGCCTCTCCAGCCTCACTGCACTCCTCGCCCCAGTGCATGAGAACCTCCAGCTCTACCAAGTCACCTGTAGCTCCTTAAACAATGGCTTCATGCCTCTGTGCTTGGACAGAAACTCTCCTCTACGTTGGAGATTTGTCTCCCACTTCTGTGCCCAACCAAGGCCTACTCAATTTATATTCCTTCTCTAGGAAACTTTTACACTCCACCACACCCCAATCTCAGTTAATCATGCAGCCTTGCATTTGCTCTAAAACAACATTCTGTAATTAATTTTGTGTCTCTTTCTCTTAATTGTAGGGTATTGTCTTGCCCATCTTTGTATCCAAAAAACAGTGATGCAACATGTTAGATATTCAGCACAGATCTGTTGAGTAAATGACTAAATGAATGAAAACACTAGAATTCTGCTTTGCAATTTTTCTTCTCCAGCTTTCTGCCACGCTGCTTTATTACTCAATTGGAAGATCTAATATTTGGTTAATGCTCAAGAAAACACAGCCTAGCTTCTTTTTTCTCATTTCATTTGAGGATAGCACCTTTTGGACTCTGATTTTCATTTATTGGCTACAAAAGAGAAACATTCAATTTTACTGGACTTCTAATAACTAGCTGCTAAAAGAACATGAATGAAAATGTGAAAGGCTATAAGATGGACTCACAGGATCCTTGGCATATTTCATCTACTGAAAGCAGGGTCTTCTTAAGCCAGGAGTGAGTATTAGTGTTTCACAGCTCATGTTTCAGTTGATGAGGCATGAGATTACAATGATATTAGTCATTTGATTGAGTGCCTTATGCAGATGGTTACTGTAGAGCTTTAGGTTGCCATGATCAAACTGTAGTGTCCAAAAAGATGATAAAATGAATGACCCTTGACCAATCTAATCTAATTTTGAATTGTTAATAAACAAAGGTAGACATGTATTCACCAATTAATTAGACAATATTGAATGAAAATGAAAATCATCCTATTCAGCTCCCCTACCCTGATTTCTAATTATTTTCTTAAGAGTTAATTGTATCTCTCAGTTCATGGGATTCTGTCAGCTTTGGTCCATGTGCAAGTTCTGTCTTATGATATGGTCACAACCCCAAATATTGGTACCATCATTGTCCTCTGTTTAAGGTAGTCTTTAGAATTTGTAGGCTAAAAAGTGAGTACCTTTCTATGTGACCCAAGGCATTGAATAAATATATTAATACATCTCTGTACAGACCTTACGTTTAATCAATATTCATTTTAAGTGTCTTCTCCTGTGAAAACATCTATCATTTTCTCAGACTATAAGCCTATACTTTCAGTTAGTTTAAGCTGACACAGTGATTGCTTGAACTATGACACTGTATTATGATACAGTGAGACAACACCAACATTCGTGACACTGGCATCATGCTTCAAAGAAAAGAGAATGGACCCTAGTCTCTCAGGCAACCTGACAGCTCTGGTTCCACTTTCCTGAGTATGATACCAAGTAAAATCATATGTATTTTCTCATAGAAATGAGCCTTCTCCTAAATGTCACATTTCAAAGTTTCTGGCTACTTATTAAGTGGTCACCATTGTTTCCTACATATGTATTATCTTTTAAAAAATATAGTTGCCCTTTTATTTAGTGTGGATTGCTTAAACACAATTACTTCAAAGTGTATTATATTTAAAAGGCTTCTGCTTTCTGCTCTTTAAAAACATTGTGAATATGATAATCATTCTTTAGCCTTTAAAAAAATGTGGACCCTAATGTGTGCAATTTAGCCACAGTTGCAGACTTTAATCATAAATTCTTTTAAAGGGGCACATATATTGCAGATTATGTAGCCGAATTGACCAAGTTCAGAATGAGCATCTAAAACCCTGTATACATTTTAGTCATTACCAGACTGGCAAAAAAAAAAAAGCTTCAGTGATAGCCTCTAGAATGCCATTGAACCATTTTAATGTCCCTCTGTCAATCAAAATATTCCAATGACAAGTCACAGTTATCAGCTTTAGATTCAATTTTTATAAATCTTTGTTTAGCCTAAACCTTATATATCAAGATACAGCCCAATCCCAAATGTTAACTAGGCACAAACCTAACAGCATGCCGTCTCCCCAGGCAGAACATGTGTATCAGAAAGTCAGAAGAACATTGCTGCCTAAGAAGTCTCTCTAAGTACGCAAAGGGAGGTATTATCTGCTTTGCAGTTGCTTGCCTTATTAACTACATTTGCTGCAAAAATGCCTTATGATAGTAGGTTCTGGAAACCATAGTCAAAATAAAAACATTGCCTGTGAAAAGGCAACATCTTTCACTTCAAAGTATTTATGTAATATTTAACATCCTTCTGTTGCAGTTCATGATTTAATAATAGTTGCATAAGTAATACATTGATACTCATTTTTCTTCTTGTTCTACCTAAACTTTTGAACCCACAGAAAGTAGTTTCAACCAAAACAGGCCCAAGTTTATTTGGTTTCTCAGTAGCTGTCCCTGCATCTTTGAAATAAAATAGATGTCTTGATGCAAGTATAATCGGAAGTCAGATCAGAATAATCAAATGATCAAATTACTTAAATTAGACACATACTGAATTGCCTAAAGAAGAAACTGCTCAGTTTGGAAAGGCTTACAGCAGACAGTAACCTTCGGATTCACTCTTTTTTTTTTTTTTTTGAGACGGAGTTTCGCTCTGTCGCCCAGGCTGGAGTGCAGTGGCGGGATCTCAGCTCACTGCAAGCTCCGCCTCCCGGGCTTACGCCATTCTCCTGCCTCAGCCTCCCGAGTAGCTGGGACTACAGGCGCCCGCCACCTCGCCCGGCTAGTTTTTGTATTTTTAGTAGAGACGGGGTTTCACTGTGTTAGCCAGGATGGTCTCGATCTTCTGACCTCGTGATCCGCCCGTCTCGGCCTCCCAAAGTGCTGGGATTACAGGCTTGAGCCACCGCGCCCGGCCGACAGTAACCTTCAATCATTTTCCACCTCTGGAAAAAATATTGAGTCATACTTTGAAGGATAGGTGATCTTAAGGACACTAGCAACAAAGATTCGTACAGATTAAGTAACCATTGAAAGAAAATGCTGATTGAGTTTGTGTTCAGAATAAGGAGATTCAGACAGAATCTAAACCATTTTGGGCATCACAATGAAAAAATATGAAAATTACATAATATGAATTTTAATACTAAGAATGTATATAGATAGTGAAAAGGCTAACTGGATGCACTGCATGTAGCCTAGGGCTCTCAAACTCTGGGGACCTTTACCGTTCACATTGATTACTGAAGACTGATCATTAGGGCACAAAATTCATCATCATGTTTAAAATAATCTATTCTACCTAATAGGGGTATTTGGACCATTGTTTGGTAATTAAATACCAAAATGTCTAGTAACTTGTACGTGGTAGGTACTCCATTTATTCCACAAATATCTATTGCACATCCACTATGAGCTAGGCATTTAACAAAAATTAACACATATTTATCATGTGTATAAATGAACATACTTTTTTGATAATTGAAGCAAAACAACATGCATTGATCTAATTAATCATATAATTTGAATCTAAACTTTATGTCTAGATCACTGAAATATAAGCATATTTTAAATTTAGAATGTATTCATTCACTTATTCATTTTTTCAACAAATATTTATTGAGTGCCTATTTTGCATCAACCATTGTTCTAGTTGTGAAGAGTACAACACTGAACAAAGCAGACGGAGGTCACTCTCTATGTGTAAGTGTACATTCTAGTGAAGAAAAGGGACAATTAAAAAAATCAAGTATGGGCCAGGCGCAGTGGTTCATGCCTGTAAATCTCAGCACTTTGGGAGGCCAAGGCGGGCAGATCGCCTGAGGTTAGGAGTTCGAGACCAGCCTGGCCAACATAGCGAAACCCTGTCTCTACTAAAAATACAAAAATCAGCTGGGCATGGTGGCAGGCGCCCGTAATTCCAGCTACTTGGAGGCTGAGGCAGGAGAATCCCTTGAACCCAGGAGGCAGAGGTTACGGTGTGCCAAGATCATGCCACTGCACTCCAGCCTGGGGGATAGAGCGAGACTCTGTCTCAAAAAAAGAAAAAAAAAATAACAAAAAAAAACAAGCATGTAATATCATACCATGATGATTCAGAGATTAAACTGGTGCTTCGTTAAATAGGGCAGTCAGCGTAGGTTTGTCAGAAAAGTAATATTTGAGCCATGCAAGTATCTGAGATTAGGACATTCCAGGCAGAGGGAACAGCAAGTGAAAAGTGCTGGTGGCAGAAGCATGTGGTATGTTGGAGGAGCAATAAAAGTCTAGTGTAGTTGGAGTACAGAAAGAATGTATAAGATTGATCAGAAATATAATGGCATAGGTAGTCAAGAGCCAGATCACACAGGGTCTCATGAACCACAGTATGAACTACAGTTTTTATTCTAGGGTCCAGGGGAAGGAGGCCTTTGCTAGATTTTAAGCAAGGGAATGATTCTCATTGACATCTTAAAGGCATTGCCCTAGCTGCAGCATGAACTGACTTGAAGAAAGGCAAGTAGAAATAGGAGAGCAATTCAGAAACTCTGTTATTTCCCTGGTAATTTATACATATGGACTTATCTTTTGCTGTTTTTATATCCTGAGCATCTTAGTATCCTAATTGTGGACTAGCCTCTAGGTTTTTCTTTTTTTTTTTTTTTTTTTTGAGGCGGAGTCTCGCTCTGTCGCCCAGGCTGGAGTACAGTGGCGCGATCTCGGCTCACTGCAAGCTCCGCCTCCCGGGTTTACGCCATTCTCCTGCCTCAGCCTCCCGAGTAGCTGGGACTACAGGCGCCGCCACCACGCCCGGCTAATTTTTTTTTGTATTTTTAGTAGAGACGGGGTTTCACTGTGTTAGCCAGGATGGTCTCGATCTCCTGACCTCGTGATCCGCCCGCCTCGGCCTCCCAAAGTGCTGGGATTACAGGCTTGAGCCACCGCGCCCGGCCTAGGTTTTTCTATAATCGGGGAAGAGTATTTTTAATTTGTATACATTTTTACTAATTTTTTATACCTTTGTATTCCAATTTATATGCTGGTAATTTTTCTTAATATTATAATAATAATGAGTATTTTGTGATCCAAGTGACTCTGTAATCTATGAGTATGAATACAAAGTTAAAGTCATCACATTTCTTTCTAAATATTTTATATATTTTTAAATTATATTCTGTTACTTTTGATTAGAACTTTACATTTTAAAAGTACTTTTGCCTATTAGGAAAAAATCCTAAATAAGAGAACAAACCGGTTCATAATTATTTAGGACTAGCATTTTATCAAGGAAAACATAAGCTTAAACTTCAACTCCTGTGAAGGGGCCCCCAGCTAATACAGTATTTGGATGCATAATGAAAGTATCCTGCATGGTTTGTTGGCATAGGTTCCATTGTACCTTGATATGTGTGTGATGATAATGTAAGCATGCTCCAAATCTGCCTGCCTGATAACTGTCAAGTCTCAGTAGACCTTATGTCAGTGAGAAAGGTATAGAACACCTACTATTCAGAGACACAACAAAAGTTATCACCCAGTGATTTTAAATTGTAATCAACTATAACCTAACTTATTTAAACAGAATTTATGTTTTCTGCTATGTACATATATAGCATGGCACTTGAAGATATTTATTTTGAAAACAAGATAGAAGATAATATGTAGGCCGGGTGCGGTGGCTCACTCCTGTAATCCCAGCACTTTGGGAGGCCGAGGCGGGTGGATCACGAGGTCAGGAGATCAAGACCATCCTGGATAACATGATGAAACCTCGTCTCTACTAAAAATACAAAAAATTAGCTGGGCATGGTGGTGGGCCCGGCGTGCTGGTGGGCGCCTGTAGTCCCAGCTACTCGAGAGACTGAGGGAGGAGAATGGTGTGAACCCGGGAGGCGGAGTTTGCAGTGAGGGGAGACTGTGCCACTGCACTCCAGCCTGGGTGACAGAGCAAGACTCTGTCTCAAAAAAAAAAAAAAAAAGATAATATGTAAAAATAAAAATATTTTGAATTTAAAGAGTTTATAACTGAGCTTGCTTAAAATAGAAGACTGACAATGTATAAAATGGATGACTAGACTAGGTAAGGATGAATCAGATCTCTCTCACACACTATATATAATATATACAATCACCAAACAAATTGTAATAATAAAAATATTGCCAAATTTTAGGTAATAACTGATAACTCTAATGTTTATCAATAGCTTATTGGTTTCATAAAAATGATATTTCCTCTTAGAAGGAATTCAAAACACCCATTTAAAAAACATATTACATTCCTGTAGTGTCCACTTACTATTATTGAAAGAAAAGTCTACATTTGATTATGCAGCTTCTAAGATGAAGCCAAGAACAAAACCATTTTGTACACCCAGGCTTAAGAATAATATCAATTGTTTGTCCAGCTCATTCTTGTCTTCCTGCCACCCTTGCAGTCTTTGCTGATTCTTCTCTGCTGGATCCTTTGCTACATGAATTTAGCAAGTTCCTCTGCCTTCCCTGACCCCTAGCACAGTGTTTTGCGCAGAGTAGCCACTCCACATAGAATGGTTGAGTGAATGAATGGATTAATGAGGACTCCTGTTTGATTTTTCAGCATTTCTTTAATGTCCTTCCAATCAGTAAATTATTCAGTGATTCCTAAGTGTCCAGGGCTCCAACTATGCTCTTTATCATTGGGGAATGCTTCCTTCCTGGGGTGGATGCTCGTAGGTTCTTTGTTCCAACTTTATCTGTAGCTATAGTCACTTAATCTCCAACCTGTTTTCTTCACATGGTTTAGTGAAAAACACATAGACCCATGAATCTTGCAATGAGGAATTCAGCCCATTATCAGTACCTAAAAAATGCTTTTGAGTCAGTGATACATTTAAGTTAAAATACAATTCTGTGTTACTTGACTCATCTGGGATGAGCATGAGAATGACACCGTTAGGGGGAAATCCTCAGTGGAGAAAGGATTTACATGTCCTCTTGTTACAAGTCAGCAGGGAGACCAGCTGCTGAAATTCTACTCCTTTTCCAAGTTCCAGCTTAAGCATCACATCCTCCGTGAAAGCTTTTTGTACCCACCAGGTGTAAGTAGTTATTACTGCTCGGTGATAGCAAAATACATTTTCATGCTAACAAAGCCAAAGTCTGATGACTCTGTTTGATGAATATTTGTTTTTCTCCTTCTGTTTTGATCTCTGTTGCCAACTGTAATCGTAAGCATCATCTTTGTCTCTGATGTTCAGCCTAGTACCTGGTACCAAGTAGGTGCTCAGCTACACTTATGCAATTCAATTGAATTAAATGAGATCTGTGGTAAACTAAAATGTATATACCTCGGTAGGGGAAAAAAAAAAAAAGTGGCAATAATAGCTGCAGACCTCCAAACACCTTTGACCAGAGGACCTTACCTAGGGTTCACTCTCGGAGGGTACTCACAGATCCTGTCCTTTCTTACTTTCTAAAGCTTAATATTTTTGAGATACTGAGAAGCATTTTTATTTCAAGGCAAAATATTCAAACATTTCTACTTAAAGTCCTTCATCCCGAGAGTTTCAGAATAGCTCACAACTATTTCTGACCACACAGTCCTCTCTCAGAGCAATCAAAACTCACCGGCAATACTGCAGGAAGCCAGTGAGGAATGGCTGGTTTGAGGCTGTAAACTAAAATGCCACCATGGGTTTTTGAGTTTAATATTTTAGTGGGCAAACACGTAAGATGAGGAGAAAGAGAGAGATGATTCCCTTCATATAATAAACTCTGCTTGAAAGTCGCTTTTAGACAGACATAAACTCAATCTTAAATCGTTATTTTCAAAGAAACATTATCTTGGTCCAGTGGAATGTCTCCATGCACATAATTCTTTTTCAGTTTGTTTAAACAACTTAGAAATAAACTTTCCTGATCAAAATCATGCAAAAACTATTTACCAAGATTGATAATTTAATCATTTAAAGCAAAATGTCAAACCTAATATTTTTATTTTAAATGATAAAGTACAGTGTTTTGAAACTATTAAAAGTAATATAATACTTGTGCTCTACTACCTAATTTGAACAGATGCAAACATTTAGCATATTTGCTTTTGATCTTAAGAACCAAAACATTACAGATAAAATTAAGGCATTCTCCTACCTTAATCATATTTTCCATCTTCTCTTTCCAAGTTTCAGTGCTCCTATAAATATTTCTATTATATTTATCTTTATTCAAATATGATATTTATTATAGCATGGTATAATATGCATTAAATATTATTTTTAAAGTAAATTTAAAGTAAATTGACCCCAAAATTAATAAGTAAAAGATTGATATAATCATGAAGGGTAAACATTTGGTATGAGTTCTAATTATGAAGAGTTAGTTAATATCAACATGATTTAATTAGTACTTTATTTTTATACTCAATTATAGCAGTATAATCTTTAGTGAACATCAACTGGGAAATAACATGTTACAAAAACACTGAGAATTAATTCCATGATGATTTGTTGCAAGTGCACAAATGTCACCTTATTTTCCTACCTTTAACAAAAAGCTATTAAACTTGTTAAATTGAGGATTTGTTGTTTTCGTATACCACCTGTCCTCATTTTATATACACACACACACAATCACACACACTCACTGCTTATCTCTGAGCTCCCTGAGAGCCAAGGAACAAAGGAAAATACAAAAGATCTTATAACTGACTCGATTATCTAATAAAAGGAAATGTGCCGTATCACCAGGTAGGACTACCTTGTGTTCTCTGAAAATAATTATCATGAGTGTTCTTATAATAAGATAAACAAATATAAGCCAAACAAATAAAAGCCACCTGAACAATATAGTGGCCAATTATTTTCAAACTAGCAGTTTTACCAAAGTACAAAGCTGTAATTCATCTGTTGTTTCTTATCTTTCATGGATAAAATCCAAGGGCATGATGTGAAATTGCAGTTTCGTGGGAAATCTAAACTGTAATGATGTTCATACACATTTACTCCTAAAAGCCTTTTGTCAGGTGAAAGCATAGCAGAGGGCCAGTTGGTAAAACACAAACATGAAGCCACCCCAATCATTAAAGTGGGTGTGGGAATCCCGACGCTTGGGAATGTGCTTAAACGTTCAATGTGATAATGACAGAATGGAGCGAGTGGGAATCTAGTCTACCACATTATTCAAAAGTGATCTTTTAGTAACTTTATTGTATTGTTTTTCCTGCCAACTTTTTATTCTGGGGTTTTCATGCTTCCTGACTCTAGTGTGTATAAAGACCCATCCAGTCGGAGCGACCGCACTTCTCCGTGATCACAAAGTTACCCTTGGTTATGGAATATGTTTTCCAGCTTAATGAGCAAGCACATACACATGATGCTAATGAGGAATTTTGCTTCAAGATACTTTTAAAAATGTACATGAGTAAGAAGAATTGTCTGCTTTGATTATTTTAAGATGTAAATGCAGCTGCTTCTAAAAAGAAAAAATAATCCTGAGGAAAAGGCCATCGTGACCCATGACAATGGATGGAGAGTTAAATCCTGCTTCCATCTATCATATGTACTGAAGAGGGACGTGGGAGCAACTTCTGCCTTGGAAGGAGCCTTCTTTGCTCACTAACGCAGTGGGCATTAATAAGTCTCTGCTGCCCGTATGGTTTTGTTTCAGTCATTTTAAATCAACCCTGGAACCAGGCAGAGTACACATTAATAGAAGGCGTTATTCTCCTTCAATTGTAGTTAAGGGTGCTTGCGTGCTATCACTGTTGTGATAGAAGCCTGTTTGCCTCTGTCCCAATAGTGAAGGCAGAAAACTCTCCCTATGAGGAAAGAAAGCTTTCCTGAGTCACACACACAGCTGCCTCCCTCCCTTAGCTTGGCAGCTCCTGTAGTAAGTTTCTAGTTTGGAACGTAGTACAGATCAGGAAAAAAGCAGGAAAGGGTAGAGCAGGAAGGACATGGTGGTTAGATTTTTGCCTTGGTGCTTCACTATAATATGCCTTAAGTAGCAAGCCACCAAGTCCTAATGACTCTTCCTTTTCTTCCATATAGTGAATGCCTCCCTCTGGGGCTTTCCTTCCTTGTCCCTATACCTAACAGCAATAGCCTGGGAACTAGTCCCTCTGCCTGCACTCTACTGCTAGCATCATCTTTCTAAAGCACCGCTTTCATCATGTTGACCTGCTCATCACACTGTGCTCAAAAAGCTTTCAGGACTCCCCATTGCCCAGAAGATAAAGGTCACTCCTTGGACTGGAATTGAGGCCCTTTGCAATCTGTCTAGAGCGTTGTGTTCAGTCACATTGGATGAGAAGAGTTCATTCTAATCAGACTGATCTATCTGTGATCCTCCCAGCACACTGTGCACTGTCTTCCTCCATACATTTCCCCAGGCATTCTCTCCACCACTCTTCTTCATCTAAATCCTACTCTTCTTTCCAGATAGTTCACTTTCCACCTCCTCCTCCCTATCTTATGAGCATAAAACGAAAGAGTCATAAGGAAGTTGGAGCAAGGTGCCAGACACAGGGGAACCTCATGATAATTTCATCCCCTTTTTTTGCCACTTCTCCCACAGAAAAAGCTAACTTGCTTTAAGATACTGATTTCTGAATGCCCCTCCAGGTATTATTGCAACAAAATTTGTCACGATGAATCTTATATAGAGTAAATCTGGAAAATCTCTTAGCCTTAGAAGGTGAGAAAGATTATCTAATGTAATTCCGGCTCACCCTGTCTGCACATCAGAATCACCTGTAGCATTTTTGACAACAATGACTACCTAGTCCTCACAGCAGACCTCCTAAATGAGAATCTCTGAGTTGCAACCCAACCGTCTGGGTTTTTTAACTATTCCGCAGAAGATTTTGATCTGCATCTAGAATTTGAAATCCAGGACTTGAAAGCCAGAAGTTAATGCTGGACAATATTTATTTGATTACAACTTCTCAGAAACTTTGTTAAGCAATTGATATGCATTTAGTGACTACAGTCTTGAGTCATTAACTCCATTTTCACAGGTGAGGATTCTTAAGCTTGGGAAAGTGAAGTAGCCCAGTGCCATCCAGCTAGTAAATAAGCCTCATTAACTACAGGTCTATCTAATACCAAGTTCCAACCTGTAGTCACATTCTCCATCTGCTTTTATTATAATTAGACACTATTTCAATATGTGGCCATCAGTCTCTTTCCCAGCAATAGTTCCCTCTCTTCAAAATGTGATTCTGTTTTTTGAAAGTTCTGGGACCACCCAGGGCAAGAGTTTCGCAGCTCAGTTTTCCTTTGATTGGCTATTTGTTGTCCTAATCTATTTCTGATCAGTAAGGCCCAGTATTCCCAAGACCTTCCCCATGCAATGGGCCAACTTCTATGTTTTGTATCCTTATAAAGAGATCGATACTAATGGCAACTAAGCTTTTTCCACATGCAAGATAAGCCTAGCCACCCTGGAAAACCTGAGTGCAGTCCTGGGTAATGCTTCTGGAGAATGGCATTATTCATTCCTCCTAGATTTCAAAACTAAAAGGATTACCCACTCTAAGTTTGAAAAAGAAACAAAAAAAAGTCACCTGAGACCTGAGTAATGACATGGGAGACTTACTAGCCTTGCCAGTCAATGCTTTTCTACCCTTTGAATAGAGGGTTTAATTTTTCGATGCATTTTCACATCTTTTACCTCATATTTTTCTCTCACAACACAGTCATTCCTGCACTGCAGTTTCCTTACAGATAAAATACTTATAATCAAGTTCCATCAAAAGGAGTGATGTGAGAGTTAATGAGTAAATGGGCTTAAAGTATCATAAGCATCTTGAATGAAAGGTACACACTGTTTTTACTGTTATTAATATAATGCAGTTCATCCATTACGGATCTGACAGGGAGCTCAGACAGCAGCTCTGACCTCATTTACTGGCCAGGCCAGAGGGGGTCTGCATAATGGCCCCAGAGAAAGACACCCTCAAGAGAAACAAAACAACCACAGTCAAGGTCCAAAACAACCCAGAAAGCCAGCCTCACTGCAGTGCAGTTGGGTGCTTTGAAACTAACTGGGAATATTGTGTGGTCAAAATACGGAATGGACACCGAGTCAAGGACCTTGGGAGAGGAATAAGTGACAGCCATGTTTAATAGATGAAACAAAATCTAGTGAAATTAGAGGGCAGCCACAAACCAGACACATGAATAAGTAATTTGCTAGCTGCCAGGTTCTGCATTCTCACACTCTGGCAGATGACAAGGCACTTCTAAATACACAGAGAAGCTTATTTAACTCATTGCAGATCATCCTTGGAAGAGCAATTTCAAGTGAGGCAGGGAATTAAATTAATGTCAAACCCCCCGAAAATATTGATGAGCTAGTTATAAATGTATATGAGTGGTCTTAAATGCTACCTTTTACTGCTATAATTTAGGTTCCTTACTCCATCAAGTGGTCTTTTAAAATTATTTCCTATTTCTCTTCTATCTTATAATTCAGAGAGCTAAGGTTTTCAGTCAATGTTAATTTTCTTTGAAGGATTTTCAGAGGGTAGTATTACCACATATAGACCCCTGAAATTATTATTTTTTAGTAAGGCTGATTCTTTTTCTTTGTAGCCTAGAAGAAAAGAGATCTATGTAATCGCAGTGTCAAAATGTCAAAAGACTGAGATAGGTTGAAAAAAAGAAGAAGAAAAGAAAAGAAAACACAAAAAACCTTAAAGGCATTCGTGCAGTCCTCAGCTTTACAAATCCTTGGCTCACATAAAATACTTGTGACATGCTATAATTAACTAGTTACTCCTCTCGGAATGAATAATAATGCAATTATTTGCCAAAAGCAGTGAAGGGATAGTTTCTGTTTTCAAAAATGTGTGCTTTTCATTTCTGTAGAAAGAAAAACCCTTGATTAATTTACATATGCTGCTAAAGTGACCTGCAGTTTCACCATTACATTATATGATAAATGCTACCTTTTTTCTTTTTTCTTTTTTAATCTTTAAAACGTATTTTTAATTATTTATTTATTTAGAGACAGGGACTCACTATTTTGCCCAGGCTGCTCTCAAACTGCTAACCTCAAGTGATCTTTCTCCCTCAGCCGCCTGAGTGGCTAGGACTACAGACATACACCACTGCACGTGGCTCTTCTGTCACCTTTTTATCAGAGCCTTATGTTTTTCAGTGGTTTAATGTAGCAATAAACTGACAAGTTGCTATCATGTTCAAATTATATTGGTGCCTGAAACTGTACCCAAATACCACAAATGAGAAGTAGTAGCCTGCCTGGTGAAAACATTTTCTTGTCCCAGTTGGACTTTGATGCCATCGAGATTACTAACTGCTTGTTCCCTGTTTCCTTTGTCTGTGGAAACACAAATAAGAGGAGGACAGTGAGCCTTAGTTCTTCAAGAACCACCTCTCCTTTGGAGACCCCACATCTGCCAAGTAGCACAAAGTTATCTCTCCTAGATGTTAATATATAACACACAGTTAATATACAACACAATGAATATTTTCAACTCCTTCAACACCATCCGCCATTCTCTCAGTAATTTATTCAACAACCATCTATTGAAGATGTTTGTAATGCACTGTACTAGGTACCAGAATGTCAAAGGTAAGTAAAACACCTTGCCCTTGAGAAGGTTTCAGAAAGGTAGAGGTATAAACAAGTAAACAGGCAAATTACCAGTGCAGTAAATGCACCATGGAGGTAAGTGTGAACCCCCCACCCCCAACACACACACATTTTTTCACTCATATAAACACACAAAACCCCCGCTACCCCATGAATGTAAACTTCCCAAAATGCCTCTTTGAAAGTTTTGAAGCAGACACTTGGAAAAAGATTAATGCTAAAACCCTCTAATTTTGTAATTTCAGTAGAGTCCATTGAGCTATACATGTGTGTGTGTATTTGTGTATAAATATTCGTTGTTATGTGGATCTTTATATAGCATTTTATTTAAGGATAAAATATTTTGAGCAACTGATGCTTTAGATAGGTTAATCTAACGCCCATAAAATTAGTTACTAATTCTAAAACCAGGTTTTAGTTTGCAATGTCTTAAAACTAACATTCACTGATGTATCCCAGTGATACACAAACAGTCTGGATTGCTTGTTTGAGAAGACAAGGACCAAGAGTCAATATGATTTAGATTCATAAAATCATGATACATATTCCAAGAGCAGACATAGCCTTGTTTTCCAAATCCTACTTACTCAAAGGATTCCTTTAATCAGCGAATGATAGGAATTTGGGTCTGTGATAGGAGTTTGGGTCTGTCTTTCCTTGTACTTTCAGTATGTAGAACAGGGCAGGCTCTGGCATCAGACTGCCTAGATTTTAATTTAGGCTCTTCCATTTGCAAGCTGTGAGATTTCTCCAAGTCTCAATTTTCTTATCTGTAAGATGGGCATAGTAATAGTAACTTTTAGAATAGCAACCTTTCTTTAAGAATGTAAAATTGTTAGTATATTCATTCATTTCGTTTAGCTATCTATTCAACATGTAGTTATTGAAAGTTTCATGTGTGCAAGGTATTGGGCCCATTGGGGAATGCAAAGATAATTCAATCACTGCAAATAGAGATCAAGATGGACTTGGAGTTTCAGACTGTGGTCCTGGAATCCTGCATGTTTTTCTAATTGAGTAAGCTTAATAGACATAGATACATGGAATACAGTAAATAATGATTATGTAATCAGAGTTTACTGGTCTTTCGGAAACATAGAAATGGTAGGTCCTTGGTAATCCAGTCACAACATTTCCTTTTCCCCAAGCTTCATTGTTTTTGTGTTTTGTTTTGTTTTGTTTTGTTTTGTTTTTGAAACAGAGTCCCATTCTGTTGCCCAGGCTGGAGTGTAATGGCGGGATCTCAACTCACTGCAACCTCCACCTCTCCCATTCAAGTGATTCTCCTGCCTCAGCCTCTGAGTAGCTGGAATTACAGGTGCCCACCAGCACATCTGGCTAATTTTTGTATTTTTAGTAGAGTCAGTGTTTCACCGTATTGGCCAGGCTGGTCTCGAACTCCTGATCTCAGGCGATCTGCCCACCTTGGCCTCCCAGGGTGCTGGGATTACAGGCATGAGCCACCATGCCTGGCCAGCTTATTGTTTTCAAGCCATTTTAGCAAATCTTTGAATTTTCTTCCACTTATTCACAAAAAGAAAAATATTCTCCATAGATTTCCAATTTCCAATGATTGCTGAGAGCCATATGAAGTATTTTTAAAATGTACTCTTGCATTAATTTAATATATGCAAGTATATAGAGTAGGGAGCAAAGATGGAGGTTAATGATGAGGATATGCAATTGAGAAAAAGACCAATATAATCCATGCTTTCCTGAAGCTTATATCCCAGGGAAACTCACCTCAAGGAATGAATCTATGTTCTCCTCTTGGGCTGAGAATAAAAACATCAACCGTCTATACCTGTTTCTTAGCTATTCCATGAAAGGCTTTATTTGCAGCAACAAGAGCCAGGAATTTCGAGAGGAAACAAATCTTGAAAGGAGGCCTTGAGTGAGCAACGCTAGGAAAGCAAGGGGGAGAGGATGTCAGCAGCAGAAAAGCTGTGGGACTAAAATAAGATTAGTCAAACTGAAAATAAATAAATAAATAAATAAATACACCAACTGGAGAATCTTGTAAAATATTCCACACAATTTTTCAATTTGGTGTTAAAGGTTAAGTGAATTTTTCACTGAAACATTGATTCTAACCAGTCCAGTTCAATCAAATGTTACCTTTCTATCTGTATTAGTCCATTTTCACACTACTGATAAAGACATACCCAAGACTGGGCAATTTACAAAAGAAAGAGGTTTAATGGACTCACAGTTCCAAGTGGGTAGGGAGGCCTCACAATCATGGCAGAAAGTGAAAGGCGTGGCAGCAGACAAGAGAAGAGAGCTTGTGTAGGGAAATTTCCCTTTATGAAACCATCAGATCTCTTGAGACTTATTCACTATCATGAGAACAGCAAGGGAAATACCTGCCCCCATGATTCAATTGTCTCCTACCAGGTCGCTACCACAACACATAGGAATTATGGGAGCTACAATTCAAGATGAAATTTGGGTGGATACACAGCCAAACCATATCACCATATCTATTCCTTTTGCACCATTTTGTCATGCTATCAAATGGGTTTCTGAACTGCCAATTAGTTTTTGTCTCTCTCTCTCTCTATATATATATATATATATTTAGAAATGTACTATATATATATTTCTAAATTTCTTTGGAGTTGATTTGGAGATACCTTCAAAGCCCTGATATCTTATCTAATTTACCATTTAGGTAGACAAATGGCAGAACATACCTTTCTCTGTGTTTTTCTCCTGCTAAAAAACAACTTTATAGAAGACCTTGAAGGAGATAATTCCTAGAGTCTAACACAACAACAAACAGTCAGAATCTAAACTGGTTTGAAGGCAAAAGAAGCTACCTTTTTAAAAATGCAAATGTCAACCTCCCCACTCCTTTTTTATTTAATATAATGATTAAGGCTTGGCCTACAAAGCCACTTATCCACATCCACTCTGTAAGAATCAGAAGCTCTTTGAACACATAGGCAGCTTCTGATCTCAGGTTTTCAGATGCCAAGAGTCAATTGAGGTAGCAATGTCATGTTCCAGTAGCTTGTGATCACATGGCAACATCAAAGCTGAGGTAGGAACACCACTCCTCGATGAGTTAAGTGTTTAGAGATGGTTGCCATCTGTTCTAGCTATTTGTTCCTAAATAGGTAAATGTAAAAATAACCAGGCATTCCTACAGCAATTCTCTTACAAAAAAAAAAGTTCATTAGCACATTTTCTGCCAGCATTTTTAAACAGCAATCTAGGTAATTCTGACACAGATGGTCTAAGGGCTACACTCTGAGATGCACTGGTGTGTAGACAAACCCTCTCTCACTCAATCAACAGACTGATCAAGCAGTGATTCCCAGGAATTGAGTCTGGTGCCAGGATGACTACTTAAGAATATAGAATGTTAGAAGCTACCCTAGATTTACTGGAGCCCAGAAATCTGCTTATGAATCCGTATACTTAAAAGTTCTCCAGGAGATTGTAATAACACAGTCTGTGGTATTAGAGAGAAGGGGTTGGGTTTTAGCTTACTAAATCTATGAGTGGGTCCTTATTCCACAATTTACCAGTGTCTAACCTTATGTAATATCTTTGGTCTGTGAAACAGCTGTTGTGAGGATTAAATAAAGCAATACATGTTGAGAGTCTAGCATGTAGTAACCTGCTTGCCATTGTATGCCTAGCTCTCAGTAAGATATACAGAAGTAAAAATGTATGCTTCATGACTTTGGGAAACATATAATCTATTTATAAAACAACATAAATATTAATAAAAATGTGAAATATGAGTTTATATTCTAAAGCTGTAACATGGTTGTACACACACACCAAAAAGCACACAAGACCCAATATTCAGAATAATACAATAGAGAAGTATAATGACATAGGAACAATCATGTAAAATTTTCTTTCAAATGTTTAATTCTTCTTTAGGTAACCTAATTCTCATTAAATCACCGAATTTTTATTTAGATTATAGAAAAATATTAACATCATGAGTGGCAATCAACTTGTATTTATTATTTGATTATTTAAAATGAGGGGTAGAAAAATAGCACTGTATACCTGGGAAGAGGTTTCATAGGATATGCCTAAAGGGGCCCAAGACAACCCTGAAATTTTATACAGAAGCGTTGTTTATATGAACATGGATATTTCTGGGGAGAGATCTATAGCTTTCATTTTTCCAAAGGGTTTTGTGGCCCCCCCCAAAATGTTAAGGACAACTGAAGATTACCATTTAGTACATTTTATGTGCATCCTTATTTATGCCAAAGAAATATAACTCCTGATTGCATGCCCAATAATTTACTTGTTTGCTTTCTCTGACCTGTCCTCTGAGTCAGTTTTCCACAAGCTTTAACCAGTCAAATATCCCAAAAAAAGAAGAAAGAGTAAGATTCAATTTAAGAAAACTCTAAAGCAGAGTTTCGTGACTACCTCAGCCTATTCCTATTCTGCAGACATCAGCATGGAAATTTATGTACATGTTTTTAAAGTTCCAGGGCAGAGATTAACTCATGATCATTTTTGAGTTTTTCCTTTTCATTTTTTATCCATTGCTCAGTTGTTTGAATTATTTTCTATTAGTTCTGTGTTTATTTTCTTCTCAGGTAGGAAAGTGAAGGAACTTCCCTGGAAGGATACAATTCAATTTTGCCAACTTGCATTTTGTCAACTTAGCAATTCTTTCATTTGTATTTTATTTATAATGCGGTAACAACACTATTGATATTACATGTTTTTATTTCTCTGGTTTTTTTAGGTGTGTGTGTAATATTGACTGTTCTCAAACCAACTTCAATCCCCTCTGTGCTTCTGATGGGAAATCTTATGATAATGCATGTCAAATCAAAGAAGCATCGTGTCAGAAACAGGAGAAAATTGAAGTCATGTCTTTGGGTCGATGTCAAGGTAATGTTCATACCAAAATTCATTTCGAAGAATGTTTTTAGTCTTTGTGCAAAAATGAAAAGTGAAGAAAACTCCTTATTAGGCAGCTATTCCATTTTCAAAATGCAGTTCTTATTTACAATGGATCGTAGAGTCTACTGTAGCATTTTTGTCAATTATAGGATTTTGAGGGGCTCTCAGCAACCGTCCAGATCTGTCTCTATACAATGGAACTGTATTGTCACAACGCCATAAACACAGAAGCTAATATTCACAAGATAGCAGACAATTTTCTTGCAAAGGGAAAAAAGAAAGTCAAAGACATTTTTAAAACGAATCTAAGAATTTATTAGGCATCCTTGAAACTAAAAGCAAATCACTTCATTTTTATGTATTGATTCAGTACAAATATTTAAAATGCATTTTTAAAAGCAAGAGGTACTAGAATGTTCTATTTTCTTTCTTGTTCAGAAACAAGCATTTTCTTAGTTTTTGATTTGCTACTCCTTTGCCCAATTTTTCTCAGTTATAATTATGAATCTTCTTCTTTTCTCAAACTTTAGAAAGCTCTCTTCATTTTACTATTTGCTCTCAAACAGAAATTGACATTGTAAATCTGTCTTAGTATACAGGTTGCTTAGAACTCCAGTTGTAAAAATTCCTTAATTGCAATGAAGATATTGTTGGAGGAAATATGTAAGTTTCATAGTAGATATTTAGGAAACAGTTAATCAATGTGTATTGTTAATTTTTTAACACAGATAACACAACTACAACTACTAAGTCTGAAGATGGGCATTATGCAAGAACAGATTATGCAGGTACATAATATTTTCTTCTACAAAATGTGAGCTCTTCTATTAAAAGAGAGTCCTGGGAAATGGTTGTTTACCACTTATTCCAAAGTGAAACTTGCAAGACTTCTAACATGTGCTAGTCTTCTCTTGCCTAGTTCAAGCTTTAATTAGGCAAGAGTAATTTTTTGTTCGAGCAAAGAAGACATACTTTTTTTTGCCAGAGTTAAAGCAATTGTCAAAAATGTCACTAAGACATAATTAGCTTGTTTTGACTGTGCAAATGTTACAAATAACAAAATATTCATCAAATTAATAGCATCAGTGGAAATCAATGCAATTTTTGGCAATATATTGTAATAAATGCAAGTGTTCTTGTTTAAATTTTCGTAAAGGTCAACAATGAAAAGTTTGCTAGTCTCTAAAAAGCTAGAAAGGACAGCTACAAACAGTAATGCAGGTTGTCTTATTTAGATGCAAAGTTAAAAATGTATATATAGTTTTTTTAATAGTAAATTTCCTTAGCTTATTTTGAAACTAAAATGTAGTTTCTCAGACATGCAAAATTATAAAGCACCTTATATAAAAATATAAATCATATTTAGCAATTATTTCACTTTGAAGAATGTCTCTAGCTAATCTAACTTTTCTAGAGTGAGAAATAATGCATGTGTATGCAATTGAAATTTTAACAGATACTTAAATGTTATAGAAATTTGGGATAAAATATATAAATAATATTATATAGGTTGATAATGATATGTGAAGTTTTTAGGCAGAGCTTTTCATTTAGATATTAAGCAATCATAACTAGATTTATGGCAAATATTCAATCAAAAAGAGTAGTTTCTTATCTTTTAAAATATTTACTACCATCTATTCTTTCTTTCTTTCTGAAATTTTGTTTTCTTTAACAACAGGATAAATGTCTATGACACTGAAAAAAATTAGTTAATATACTTATAGATATCTGAAACCTCTTAGAATTTGGAAATAAAAGATATTTTAAACATTTCCCACATTTTATCTTAATGTTTTTCAATATGTAGCTGGAATTTTTATGCGCTATAAGACAGAAATTATCATGGACAATTATACATGGAAAGACATTGGCTCTACTATTATGTAGCCATTCCTAAAGTGTCCAGGAGAGATATTTACAGATGTTCCTTGAAAAGAATAGTTCAGTGGTCTATAAGTTTGGAAGAGCTCATATAAACAAATGGATCTTCTACCCAGAACTTCTCACAGCTCTTTTGTTCATTATAAAATATTTAAGAGACATGCATCTTTTATTTATTTGTTTTACTTTTTGTTGTGGAGTGTTTCAAATAAAGGTAAAATACACAAATGTAGGCTCTATAGCATACTGAACCCACAAGTACTCATCATTCAAGTCCAGTAACACCAACCCATGGCTAACCCATCCCTGTCCTCACCCCTATCCTTTTCCTCTATTTTCATAATATGTGGAAGCAAATCCTGGAAATTTCATCATTTCATTCACAAATAGCATGCATCTTTAAAAAATATCAATAATTTTTTAACAAAATTACAACACTATAATCATATCTAATAAAATTATAAATAGTTCCTTATAATACACAGCTTTTAACAAAGTTGTTTGATAACACATTTTGCAGCATGTTTTGCAGTATTAATATTTCCAAGAATGTACATTGTGATATGCTGATCCACAGAAATATTATTAAAAATAATAAAAGATAATAATGAAAAATCAAAGTCGGAGGCTAATTGTATATATTTTAAATTTTAAATGAAAACAAATTTAAATTGTTTATATTTTTATAAACAATTATTATATTTTGATGGTGTTATAAGCCACTGCTACTAACTGCAATTAAAATACCTTTATTCCTACTTTGCAAACTAATTCATTTGGAAAAATCTTCAAAAATGTAGAATTTATGCATACCTTCTTTAGTGAACCATCCATCTTTGTACTCATTGAAAAATCAAGCCTCTCCCTGAGAATTTTGTTCCTGAAACAAAGAACTCTTCAAGTTGATCTGTGTCACTATACAAATATATATGCATTTATGAAATTGTTCCCATAAATATCATGAGAGATTCTACTGGTCTCTCAAAGTCATTTATATTGCATGTTAACATTTTGCCCATTTCAAAAAGATTTGATAATTGAATTTTTATTCCAAAAGTATTTATATATGGATTTGGTTTTAAACAGATTATCTCTAATGTTGAGTGTCACTGTTCTTAATTGGCATGTTTTTCATATCTTATTACTTTATTGGGTATCAGAAGAAAAAAATACATTTTTAATACATGCAAATTAAAATTCTTCTGTCACTCAGTGTAGTCCAGGATCTTCTAGTTTGATGTCAGATTTATCCTGAAAACTCTTAAAGAAAAACTTTTAAGATAAAAGTAAATTTTAAAAATACATGTTTGTTGAAATCCAAGTTTAAGACAGGAACAAAGATAATGTCAATTGAAGCTTGTAATTCCTGGTTAAACACTGATTGCATACTTTAAGATTCTCAAGACATTTATTTTAGATATATTTATCTTCATTAATGGTTTCATTAGAATACAATATACACCCTCTTTAGAAATCATTTAAGTAATAGTCATGTTCCTCAACATTTCCAAGCTTCCCATAGTATTTAGTTTCCTGAATTTGGGAACACGAACTTTGGAAAAAACTAAAAGGAACCAAATAGAGAGTCTATGTGTCATTGTCCTCTTAATTGCTATTTCACATGCTAAAATCTGTCCAAGGAGGGAAAACAGGAACTGTGTGACTCCTATCCCTCAAAGTTTGCTGTGTGCTCACAGCTCATTTAATGTCATAGCCACTTCCCATGTTAGACACACATTCACGGACTCTCCCACCAGAGGGAAGTAAGGATCTAACACACTCTTATTTTTGCCTTATATGTCATTAATACTATAGATTAAAAACCCTTACTTATCTCTCCCAGTTTTTTGTTTGAGCCTACTTTAAGAGTCATTAATACAAACACATGTTTCTGATTAGAAAATGGAGATCTTCTTGAAAGAAAGCCTAACTCTTAAAATAAATTAATTGTGTCTCATTTTTAATATCAGTTAAAAGAGATCCCAGCAAGGATCAGCAGGAGGTGAATTACCAAAACGTGCAAAAAATGCAAACGAAGGGAGCAATGCCTTCAACAAGACTAATATGTACAGTATACTAGAGTGTGGCAGACTAGCTCAGAGACTGAATTCCATGACCTCAAAGGCACATAAATGTAGTCGGCACCAGGAAACCAAAGAATTTGCTCAATCATCCCTGCCAGTATTACTTTCTGGTTGCACCTGATTTGGGTCTCTATTCTACCCTCTGTCCTTTAATGAGACCCAAGGCATTACTGACTTTTGAATAAAGGGCTTTGGATCTCTTCATTTCAAAGCCCAGTGACAGGATACCTGTCAAATGAGCTAAACAGGCCATTTAATGTTATTCTCCCTTCATCACTATAAGACTTGGGCTTAGATTTAAGTCTGTCTGTACACCCACAGAAAGATTCAGGGAACACAGATTTTACAAACCCACGAAGCTAGGGCTTTCCAGGCTTTTCATTGTTTTAAATTGCTAAAATTAAACTGTCCTTTGGGAAGTTTTTAAATAGCAAATGTTTTACACCTCTTGAAATTTGCAACATTTTCTTTCATATATATGTGTATATATATGTGTGTGTGTGTATATATATACCCCTCATGTCTTCTAATGGGAAAAAAAATGAAATTCAACTATTTGTTTTTCTTTATCCAGTATTTATGTATATTTTCTGATTGTGTTTTCTGTCTAAAAGTTTGTTCATGCTTCAAAAAAAGGGCTATATTTTTTCCAGTAAAAATGTACTTAATTTTATAAGTTGTTAGATACTTTATAAAATGAAGTCAGATGATATTGGTTTTAATTATCTAGAAAATAAAATATTTTTTATTTTATGACATCCTATACCAGTTTTCAGAGTTTGCAGTGTTTTATAATTAAAATACATTTGTATTTTTCTTCCATATTGTTTAAATTGAAATTGTTTAAATAGAAATTGAAAACATGAAATCAGAATTGTTAAAGAAAATAAATATACCAACAACATAGACTATTACAGTTACTGCATTTAGCCCTAAGTTTCTTTGCAACCAACACAAAAGAAGAAATTATGGTTGAATCAATTCATTCAACAAATATTTGCAGAGTCACTGCAACATGCAAGCCCTTGTCCTGGGGTTTACAAAGGTGAACAAATCAACATAGGTATCTGCTAAATGAAACTTAGATTTTTATTGTCTGATAAAAAAGAAACAAAAAATAAGTTCAGAGATGAAAGACAAAGTTTCTCTATGTTAAATTATAAAGGAACTATTTAGCATAGATCTTTCTACAAGGCATCACCGAAAAACATAAAATGAATAAAATCTTCAACAGTGATTTTTACAAAATATGCCAAGAGGCTCTCCGTATGGCTGGGAATTTTTAAAATCAATTTTTGACAACATCCTAGAGCACAGAATTAAAATATGTATAACTCAAGGACAGTGTTTCTATGACAGACTAAAGTAATGACTTTCATTTATGGGTATTTCCAAATTGGAAAAAGTAAATAAATTACAGAGGAAATGGCTATGAGGAGGAGCATGTTTAGCTTATTTTCCTCATGTATACATAGGTTAAACAGGAACAGGAGTAAAGTTAAGATAAAGACTATGCTGGATTATAGTATGTATGTGGGGACAAGATATTTCCCCTGCTTTTAGTAGCTGTTCATGAAAAACATTAAGTCCTGGATTTCATGTCCTCAGAAGGGAGACAGGGCCTCCCTAGCTCTGAGGGTAGCTACAGGCCTGTGTCGAGTTCCTGTGTTTACTTATTGAACATTATACTGTGGCAATTCATTATTTCTTGTAATATTTATTTTTAGGAAAATTTCCATTCCTTATCTTCAAGCAATAATTTATACATTAATCTCAGGTCTGAAATATGGAAGACAGAAATCAGAAAAAGTTAAGCGAAATTCTATCCATCCTATTAGTAATATTCCATCAACCCATTTTTCCACATTAAGAGGGAGCTGACCTCTGGAAAGGGTATCTAGATAGTTTAAGTGAGTTGTCCTAATAATTGTTCTCTGTAGAAGCCACTGCAATTTACAAAGCCTTTTCATATATACTGTCTCCTTCAGTCTTCACAACGGACATGTGAAAGAGATACTATATGCTTTTGACAGGTGAGATTTGAGGTTCAGGGAGATTAAGTAAAAAGAGTATGTGATAGAACTAAGGTTAAAACCATCATTGCTAATTCCAGAATCCAGCAAGTTTGAGAACCAGGGAAGAAGTGTCACTACCTAACAAGTCCCAGCTTTGGGACCGACTCTGCACCCTGAGGGTTCACCATTTGGCAGTTCCAGACCCAAAAATATTTCATCATGATGTTACGTTTTGTGAGATGCTCAAAAGAGTTACGTCTATATATTCTACACATCCTATAAGTGATATAATGTTTGCTTTTAAATTTTTCCTTGTTCTATTTCCTATTTTTCCACATAGGGAAGAGAAAGCAAGAGGAAAGTGTTTGCTACCGAGTAATCCTGCATTAATAAAAAATAAATAAATAAATATTTTAAAAAATAAAAATTTTTAGCCATATTTGATACATCATAGCTTTGCTAAGATTCACTCACATTGCTTCATGTGTTCTATGTCAACCCAGTAAAGCACCAAGTGTACAAATACTAGAGGAAATAAAATTGAGTCTCAAAGAACTAAGTGGCTGAGCTGGAACGGGACACAGTATTTTGACATATTGACTGCCTACCTGTGTAAATAGGGTGCTTGCTTGATTTACCTAATATTTGCCTTGATTATGCCTCAACTCTACATATACAGGCATGAATATCAAATGATTTCATATCATATTTATAACATGAATTAATTCAGTCATGTGGCAAAAACCTACATTTAAAATGGAAGCTTTTTCCATTTGCTCGTGAACACAAGGAGCACTTCACCAGAAACCATGTTTTGTCTGGGCCAATAATTTGATCTGTAGGAAATAAATAAATAGCAGCAAATGCAGACAGCAGCTTGTAGCACAAATACTGGTATCAACAGTGAAATAAATAAAAATGTTTGCCCAGGCTATTACCGTGCCACCAGACTAGCCTAGAATATTTAAGCCTAGGAAATGAATTAAGATGTCAAGATTTTTTCAAGATTTCTGAGGGAAAGTGTCTCATTGCAAGTATTTTCCCCTCTGGGATTTACATTAGAGTGCTGCAAAATTCATAAAGCTTTCTGTGAACTCTAACTCACAATTTTTCCTGCTCTCTTGAACTTCTGTGCTTTAGTTGTTTCCCCCGTAAAATCATGTAGCCAGTCATCTGTAATATTATGTTATGTTCATGGTTATAGATAAACACAGAAATGGTATTTGCAATACAGATGAAGATTTTCCACTGAAGAGTTGCCTTGGGCCCTGGTAGACACTCTGGAAAACTTTATATTTATGCGCCAGTTCATAAACGCATCCTGCATCATTTATGTGCACTTTTTCCTATTTGAAATGCTCCTTTCTGAAACAAATTGTTCACCTTGCAGTGTTACTTATCTACTCTTCTCTGCCATAAGTGTGCAGCAGCTAGTTTAGTGGTTGTAACCACAAGATTAGAGGGAACAGAGTTTAAACATTGGTCATGCTATCGTGGTGATTTAACCTTGTTAAATTAGTTGAAGCCTCAGTTTCTTGATCAGTTGAAGCCTCAGTTTCTTGATCTGTTTAAATGGAGAAAATAAGTCTACTTCCAAAGGATTGAAGTTTAAATTAAAAGACATGATATAAGGCATTAACAAGCAAATTAACAAGCTAGCTATTGTTGTTACTTTCCTTTTGGTCTGAAAATGGAAGAGAATTGATTTTTATGGGAAATAGAGCACATTTTATGGAATATAATCTGTCGGTATGATATGTGTTCAGAGTTTTTATACATATATTATCCTTTATGGACTCATACAATTACAAGAAGTTTCTGGATTATTTTTTCTGCCCAAGTCATATAACAGATTGTTGCAAGATACCTTGGCTGACTTTTTAATTCATCTATAAAGAAATATTTATTGAATACTTATTTATAAGTTTTCAGCACATTAACATGTCTAAATATTCACAAAGCAAATTTTCTGATTTTCCTCCAGTCAACATAATTTATGTATGGTATATTTAGATCACATAAAATATTAATAATATGATCATGAGATTATTACAACATGAAATTCAAATAGAAATTCAGTAGGAAGACATAGCTTATGACACAACTGCAGAATGACGACGTCATATGCTTTCCTCAATGTAACCTTTAAAGTCAATCGCTTCTACTCGAGTGCATATGTTTAGAGGACCTACATAGTCATTATTTTACAAAAGGAATGTGGTATATGGAAATTTATTTCTGTTTATGTAAAACATTATTTTCACTCAGAAATGTTAATGTTCATACGTCAGTAATTCACATACACACACCCCGCAAAGAGATCAAAACAAATGTTTTCAATGAACTCCCAGTGAAGAAAAGACAGGTCTATTTAGCATGGAAGACAAAGAGATAAAAGCTATGTGAGTTCAGACATCTAGATAATTGCTTGTGAAAATGCCGTAATTCTCCACCTTAATTTATCTTTTTACCTCGAGTTTACGTTATTTCCATTCCTAGGAAGAGTAGTGTAAGTGCAGGTAGAATGTATGAAGCTTAAAGAAGAGTAGGATATATCCCAATGCTCTGTATAATTTCCAGGCACAATGTTTTCCACAAACCTAGTAAATAGAATTTAAGCCATCTCAAACAAAAACAATGCACGTGCACACACACACACACACTCTATTCTGAGCACTTTGATTGGCTGCTTTTGTTAAAGAGTCTGACATGCCCCAAATATATAAGCCCACATTATTAAGAGCATTAAAAATGCAGTTCTCACATCTTAGTGATTTGAAACTATGTATAAACATTATCAACTAAAAATGTCTTAAAACATCTATAAAAGGCCAGGCACGGTGGCTCAAGCCTGTAATCCCAGCACTTTGGGAGGCCGAGACGGGCGGATCACGAGGTCAGGAGATCGAGACCATCCTGGCTAACACGGTGAAACCCGGTCTCTACTAAAAAAATACAAAAAACTAGCCGGGTGAGGTGGCAGGCGCCTGTAGTCCCAGCTACTCGGGAGGCTGAGGCAGAAGAATGGCGTAAACCCGGGAGGCGGAGCTTGCAGTGAGCTGAGATCCGGCCACTGCACTCCAGCCTGGGCGACAGAGCGAGACTCCGTCTCAAAAAAAAAAAAAAAAAAATCTATAAAACAAAAATCTCTCAAAGAAGTGACATTTCTAAACAGCTATTTGTCTCATGGTTGTAGCTTGTTTTCTCCAGTTGTTCATTCAGAAAACACTTACACTTTTTCTTTTGAACTTGGATGTAATCAAAAGGAACCAAACTTGTGGACCAAACTCCAGGCATAACAAGAATGTAGAAATCAGTGCTAAGGCTTGAGGGAAGTGTGGCCTAGTAATCTAGGAACAGTAATGAGGATTAAGGAGGACAGTACTCCACCTGTGAGTCCTGAAGTGCAGGGGAGGAGGGTAGAAAATACAGCCACTTTGTGAGAGGGTGGAAGGGGGTTGGTATTCTCAGAAAAATCTAGTGTTTCACTATGCAAGAAGAAAGGTGAGAATTTCATAGAAGCATCTGAGGCTAGAAGGGAATTTGCCAATTCTAGAGCACAGTTTTGGGTGAGCTTTGGGAAGTTTTTGGAAGTTGGGGACAGAGAGATGAGCTTAATCGAGGGCCGAGAAGCAACAAGGGCAGCACATTGTGGGTGTGATGATTTGGTGCAAGATGGAGAATTGGACAGGATAATGCCAGAATTATACTTTGCATAGTGACTAAATTCATGATCGAGGCAGGTATCGCTCTCAGTTGTAGACTCAGATATCTAAATTTTCACTCAGAAATGTTAATGTTCACAGACAGTTTACATCTTCTGGCCAGTGTCTTCTCTTCCTAGAGGTGAATTGCCTGAGAAGCCCAGTTATACTGAGGTTACTTGGTGAGCCTAACAAGAGCGTATATTCTTTCAATGTTTAAGGCATCGAGCTAAAACAGCCTGATGCAAATGTCAACACAATAGAGATACCACTGCCCTCAAATTAGGATAAATAAGTGTTCTTGGCTAGGACTTCCTCCCCAACTGTCACAACTTGCTCTAACATTCTTGACCTGACCATCCTTGGTCTGAGTTTCCATTTCTGGGTAGCCTCCCACCCAGTTCACCTGTTTTCTCAGATATAGTAAATTTAATCAGGATAAAATTGAGGCCTGGTCTCACAGAAGCCGTTTCATGACTTTAAGCCTGAGCTCCTCTGGGGTCTCTAGCTCAGTAGCCCCCAAGAAATGACCATTTTAGTGTATATCTCAGTCGTTATTGGATTCCCATTGTCCTTCTGCAATGGGAAAACTGCAAATGTTTTTACACAAAGTTAACTTTGAAAGGCATTTTTTAACATATAATTTAAAGAGGTTTGGCCAATAACAAAGAAAAGTGAATAGTTTTTCCTATGGTCAATCAGCATGTATGCTAGCAAATGCCTTTTATGGTGACACTGTTAATGTTTAACTTTATAAAACACAGAATGAATGTATTAATTATCCTGTATTTCTGCAGAGTTATTGATGCATTATCAATATTTGATAGAATTACATAATGTTCCTGTAAAATATATTTCACACGGTTTAAAAAAAAAAAAAACTCTGCCTTTAATCTTTCTTTCACATTTTCTGAGGTTGAAACCTGTGTGTGTCATATGTTAGAAAACTCGCTCCCAAAAGTATGTCTTTCAAAATTTCATTTACTAATGAAAATAAATGTCTGTTTAGCTTAAAAAGTCAATATTTTTTTAAGTATTCATAAAATGAAGACTAAAATCAAGCTCCATTTGTCCTCTAGAAATTAAGTATTCCAGAAAGACCATGTTATTAGTCTATAGACTTTAAACCAACAAGCGATCAGTGTTTTGTCAGGCAGTACACATCCAAATCCACTTCTGCAGATTGGCTGTTCATGTACTGTCAAAATTATTCTACAAATCTTGCACCACTGCATTTTTTTCCTATTTACTTTTCTGTTATTTAAAGAGCACCAGGGAAGTTGAAGGTTTTCTGTTGTTTGAAATAATCTCTGAGCTATCCTCACACCCCTAGCCACTCACTCATTCCCTACAGCTGGCACATATGCCTTTGGTTATTGATTTTTGATTTTTAATGAAATATAGCTATAAAGCATGAGAAACAACCAACAGGCAGACCAGGGAAACTTATCTGTAAGGTGGTTTTAATAAAGTGTCCACATTGTCTTCTATACGTAGAAAAATTAAGAGTAAGCCTAACATTCGATCAACAGTGATAGGCAGCTATTAATGCTTATGTATCTAAGAAGATTGTCAGTGCTATATTCTAACTTTAAAGCTGGTTGTTTTCTGCAGCTTAGCATACTTCCGAGCTGTTCATCTTGCCATGAATTGATATGTACTCAGGAAACACAGCTAATTGTAATGTTATCCTAAGAAAACCATTATCATCTTCATTATAATCATGATTATCATCATCATTATAATCATCAGGAAAATAATACCACTGGAATAGGCTCATTTTAGTTCATTCCAAAATCACCTAGAAATTATATGTGTGTTATCTGTTGTTTTGGATTCTCTACCAGGCTATTCTCCAATGACATGGATAATCATTTTTAATTTCATTTGGATTTTAGAGCCAATGACTTACAAACAGCATTTTGTAGGAGAAAGAGCTTGGAATAGGATGCAGAACTTTTGACTTAGTCTCATCTCTATTCTAATTCACCTAAATTTAGTTACTTAGCCTCTCAGAACCTGTTTTCTCATAAGTAACATTTGAAAATAAGATTAACCAGCCTGGGCAACATGGTGAAATCCTGTCTGTACAAAAAATACAAAAATTAGCTGGGTGTGGTGGCATGTGCCTGTAGTCCCAGCTATTCAGGAGGCTAAAGTGATAGGCTAGCTTGAGTCCCAGAGGCCAAGGGTGCAGTGAGCCAAGATCATGCCACTGTACTCCAGCCTGAATAACAGAGTCAGACTCTGTCTCAAAAAAAAAAAAAAAAAAGTAAAAAGAAAGTAAGATTATGATGTTGTCTTTCCAACTTTCGAGTTCTATAACAAAGTATATAGCTTTAGTTCAGAAATCATGATGGAGGGGCAATTGTTGACCATCGCCTTATGGCAGCAGTTCTCAACTGGAGCAATTTTCCCTCTATGAACCTTCCTCCTCCTCACTTCCCTGGCACCTCCCATTCAGGGGACATTGGCAATATCTGAAGACATTTTTGATTATCTGGGGAAGGGGCAGGAGTAAGTACTGCTGGCATCTAGTGGGTAGAGGCCAGATATACGGCTGTACATCCTACAATGCACAGGACAACATTATCCAGCCAGAATGCCAATCGTGTTGTGTTTAAAATTCTGCTTTTTGTGCTAGAGATTAGGGGAAAGTACATATTAGATGAGGTCTAGAAGTTAGGAGGCATTGTGGAGTACAGAGTTGGCCTGCCTAATCATTCCTTAATTCTCCCATTCCCCAAAAGGAGATAAAATCCCAGAATGAAGATCACCAGCTTAGCCCAAGGTTCTTTTCATTTTTGCTGCCTCAAACACACACATCTACCCCACTTTTTTTATTTTTTATTTTTTTTTTTTTTGAGGCGGAGTCTCACTCTGTCGCCCAGGCTGAAGTGCAGTGGCACAATGTCAGCTCACTGCAACCTCTGCCTCCCCGGTTCTAGCGATTCTCCTGCCTCAGCCTCCTGAGTAGCTGGGATTACAGGCATGCACCACCATGCCTGGCTAATTTTTGTATTTTTAATAGAAACAGGGTTTCACCATGTTGGTCAGGCTGGTCTCAAACTCCTGATCTCGTGATCTGCCCACCTTGGCCTTCCAAAATGCTGGGATTACAGACATGAGCTACCGCACTCGGCCCCGCTTAAAAAAATAAATAAATAAAATTAAAAAATGATAGTTGTCCCAAAATAGAAATGTGAGGTTTCACAAATAAGAAGCAATATTTGTCTCTACAAAGACTCATTAGAATGATGAAAATTCTTCTGGCTCAAGAAGTTGTTTTTCTTTTAGTTATAGGTTATTGAGGAAAGTCTCATAGACATAATTGGATCGCTTATCTTATTCAGTATTCCTAACTAGTATTTGCATAACTTGGGTCCCTGCTTTTCTTCTGTTCAAAGCCATGTCATCCTTTTGTTCATTTTAGCTACTTCTTACAAATTTTGACTAAATTACTGAGCCAAACACTGACTGTTTGAAAGACTGTTTAATGATGATTTTTAAGGAGGCAATAGCAACCATTTCAAAGCTTCTTTTTATCTGGGCACTTCCTCTTTATACATTTTTGTAAGCCTTGGCTCATAGAAATATATTTAAAACCAACTGGTTAAATTCTATTAAAACACTCAATGGCAATCAACACTCAATGGCAATTTTTAAAACTGTTGTGTTGTTCGTGGAACAAAATGTTTGGTATGCCATTAGAACTGAAGTATTCATGAAAACTTTCATAGCTCAAAGAGACCAGGAACCTGAAGAGGTTCTTAAATGGCAACTTAGTACCCAGCTACACTTCGTCACATTCTTCTGGGGAGGACAGGAATTTGCAATACTGTTAGGTGGCTCCCAGTAACAGACCCTCCTTGGAACAGGAATAGACCTGACTGTATTGGTGTGCTGTCTTACCTACCGAAATAAAGTTATTGGTCTTGCAACAAGGACAATGAGGATATTTGTTTAAAAAGACAGCTTGAAAAAATAGCAAAGACAACAGGAAATGATAAACGAGCAAGGCTTTGCTACAGTAATTACTGTAGTATTGAAACAAATGAATAACTTTCACAGCAATGTTATTTTCTGTCTTAGATTGTATTACTACCTATTCATACAGTATGTGCACCATTCCTCTTTTACTGGGAAAAGTAAGGAGGAGTACCTCTAAGGAGGAGGAGTTGGTTAATAAATTGTCTGATAAATTTGTGTTAATGTTGCAGAAAACTTACAATGTTTTGTGAAAACAGACTATCTCTGAAAGATGGAACAGTTGTTTTATTTTTTATCTTCACTAGTTTTATGCTAAAAGTCATTAGAAGAAAAACTGAGGTAACTCCCTCTGATATAGACTGGTGAAATAATATATAATTATTTATAATCTATTTTGTGAATGTTATTCTATATGTGATTTGTTAGTTCCTACTGAAATGTTTTGGTTTTGTGAAAAATACATGGGACAAATTATCAAAAAAACTAAATTCTATACCTAGCTGCTAAATTTATAAATGTTATATAACTTCTCTGAAGATCTGTAAAATAAAGATTTTATCTATATCTCTTTTTTTTTCCTTTTTCCTGTGTTTCAGATATGAAAGCCCTTTGTGAGATATAACTCACTATGGAATTGTAAGAGATTATTATTGACAACGATTTAGGATATGGACATGCCTCATTCTAAGTGTTTTTCATATTGTCGTAAAATTTGTATTTTCTAGATAGAAGTAATTGTTTCATTTGGATAGCATAATCTGATCTAATCTTAACAAAATTCAGACTGAAGATTTTCAATTCTACATTTTTATTTTCCCATTTTTGTGTATCAGTATATTAACTGGGTAATATTTTTAAAAATTAGATGATAAGGATGATGGACTCTTTTTTGATGTATGTTTATATATACATAAAGCTTCGAATTTATGCTCCAAGTAGTTCTGTTCCCCACTGATTGGCTTAAATCTCATTCAAACTGCATTTCCCAAAAGCATAAGGGCTCTTTGGAGCAACTGTTCATATTATTACAATGAGTTTCTTTTTTCCCCTCCCCTAATGTGTTTCTAAGTAATGGAAGAGTTTATTGGGCTCCACATGTTTAGACTGTTTCAGAATGTGAGCACATAGTATACTATGTTAGTCTAAGATAATATTAGTTAGCCTTAGAAGAGAAATCTATTATATAATTTGAATGTAATAGTAATGCCAATTAAATTTATGAGTTTAAAATGTTAAGAGCATATTACAAACCCCATCATTCCTACATTTCATTCCCTCATTTCAGGGATTTCATTGAGTTTTTGTCTCAGTCAATAGAAACATAAACTTTTCCAGTATCATCAAAGGAAGGATTTTAAAGTTGTAGCTCTTGTTCTCTCTCTGGGTAAACAGAAAGTAAGGAAGTCACCAATGTAGTTACTGGTGTTCATGAAGATTAAATTCTAACCCCTCCCATCATATAAATGAGACTTTATCCTGCTTTTAAATTTATTTGGAGAAACTTAGATTAACCTTGGAAAAACAGATTTTCTAACTTTTCTTAATCACCTAATCCAGTAGCTAATGTCCCTTGTATAAAAAGGAAATTCATTTTTTTAATTAACATTTTTTCACTGGACTTGATTTCCAAGAGTGCCCTTTATTACTTTAAAAAGAAAAATAAAAGAAAAAAAGAACTTATGAAGTTTACCTCCATAGCTTATGTTACCTTTAATTAACATAATATTTTCAGCAGATGGACTACTAGGGTTTAGCAGAATACATCTACAAACTATTATTCAACTTTGGATTACATGTTGAGCCTTGAAATAACATAGTTCATTCATTGCTGTATGTGACATTTTAAAAAGCTGAGCAAACAATATTATTCTTGGAAAAGAAGAGTTCTTTCTCACTGGATTCACCATTCAGAAGCAATATTGAATTGATTTGAATCAAAATTGTCTCTAAAAACTTGAAATGAATACAAACATTAGGCAGATGATCTCACCTCTTATTTCCTGCTTTAGTCCTGTTCTGTTTCCTTTGAGTGGTTCTTAATATTCATTCAAACATTGTATGTCTTCAGATGTATCCCAGAGCCACAGTTTGCTCTCACTTTTGTCAGAGCCCAGGTTTACTGGGCTCTGTACTTCAGAGCTGTGCAAGGCTCGTATGCCCTGGGGTAGACCCCTCTTATAAGAGGCATGTTATAATTGTTCTACCAGGCACTGTCATCTTACATGTCAAGAGCACTTGTATATTTTACCACTATTTCTTCACCTGTAGAAAGTATATGGTGCTTTTAGGTGACTAAAGTTCTCCTGCCTTACCCTTCAGGCAAAATTCTTACATTCCTTGGAATAACAAAGGTTCATATCCCTTTTTGCCCCAGGAGAAAAAAAAAAAAAAGACTAAGATGCATCATTAATCATGCAAACTGTCTACTGCAACAGTGCCAAGAAAATGATCATCCTCATACTACCCATCAATATTCCTGACACCTGTCTAAAAACTCAGGTCATGCATATCCATCTGCCTTTGGAGAAGTGTCAATGTGCAAACATCCTTCCACTATTTTTAGGGTCATGTTAAAATTATTCACCACCTGCCTGTCAGTTCATCCAATTTGTCATATTATCCTGATCTACCAATGTCTATTATTGGTCATTCCTCTTTTGCATTGTGTTTCTAAAGCATTAGAGTGTAGGATGTTTTTGAAACTGTCAAATACAAGACAGTAGAATCCTACTGGAGGCCAGAGTTCCCACCAGTAAATTGCTACACTCAGTATCCCCTCATGCTTAAAAGAATATGCAGACATTTTTGGTTCCCATTTCTACTGCAAGCTCCACCTCAATCTCATTTCTGGTAAATGAATTATTGTTTCTAATGACTTTTATTATAAAATCCACCACATTTCTATCTTGGGAAATTGTTCTAAGAAGTTAAAAACACATCTTACAAATAAAGTAAACCTTTTAAAATTAAGGAGTCAAAGAAAAGCTGTTCTGATAAAACTGTCCATACTCAAATGCCTGGAAATATTATGGTATATTCAAAATTTAAAATGAAATGGAAATTTTGATAGAAAAATATGATGTAGCATGAGAAACTCAAGCAATATATTGATATGTCTCATCCATTATTAGTAAAACTCATAACTCCTAAAACTAGCTAGTCAGTCAAATTTGTTCACTGGTGTCAAGTCACTTTTTAACATTTGTATTTTACATCTAATGTAATTTTGAAACTAGTGTAACTTTCCCCATGATCTTTGATTTTTTTTTTTCTTCTTCTTTTTCTTTTTCTTTTTTTTTTTTTTTTTTTTTTTTTTGGCTGTTTTCATTGTCTTGTGCTAACACCTGTGAAATAGGTTACAATATCTTGGAACTGAGGCATTTCCATGTAGATGAGAAGATCTCAGAACGGAGATTTAATGCATCCTTGGTTCTACTTGTTGCTGTACACTAATCCTCAGGAAGACCTGTGTTAGGTATTGCAATTGACCGTAACCTCCATGAGTCTTCGTATTCTTATCTGTAAATTACAGATCTCAGATAACCTCTAATGTCTGTTTCATATAATAGCCTACCTTTCTATTAATTTGAACAATAATGGCACATAAAGCCATGGACTGAAGTGCTCAGTCCTTGGTAAATAATGACTTTTCCCAGGATTTCCATAAATATATTAGAATCCTGAAAATGGGTAGCAAATTCAGAGTGTCTCCTCAGAATTGTTGTTGCCTTAGTCAACGTTGCTGGCCCAAACTCATCAAAATGGTAAATTGTAAGCCTAGAAAAGTACCAGTGATTTTCAGACAGTATGAAGTGACTTGAGTTTAACTGTGACATTCATAAAGTCACATGTCCTGGTTCTTAGGCTTGCTGGTATCCAGGACTTCAAAGTGGCAGATATAACACAGCAACCTAAGACCTATGAAATCTACTCATGTGGAAGATGGAGGGGCTTAGGGAGCTTATGATTTAATTAGCTACTTGGGATCAGAATTTTAATTAGTAAGTTCCTTATGAGGATTGATAAATGTATTACCGATGCTGGTAATATTTGTCATGACTTTTTGGAAATAAGGAAATTTAGAGGCAAACTACACCCAAGCTTCTCTCTCTAACTTTATATTCAGAAACCCACGTTACTCAAACAAGTACACATATGCTAAATTATAATTATTCAAATAACTTTTATGGCAAACAGAAAATGAAGCATTAAGAATGCTAAAGTAGAAATAATAGAAACACATTTATTTTGCATTTACTTCATGTCACGCTTTATACATACAACATGCTATCTCATCTCTTCACAACCTGCCTGGGGATCAGGTATAATGAGGAAAGCATAGCTCAGAAATGTTGATGCAATCGAACAGGGATTCAAGCTGATGTGTGTAACTGTAACTGGCAACAGGAGAAGTCAAGAGTGTTTCAGAAAATGGTAGTGTTTGCATTGAGTGTACCTGGCAAAGAAGAGAAGAAACATTATAGACATAGGGAAGAACATTTAAAAGGCAAAGAGCCTTCAGTGAGCGGGAATGTCTAGAGAACGACAAATAGTTTCATGGCTAAAGCATGGAATGAAAAAGTGGAGCAACTGGAGCTAAGTCAGAGTAGTAGTTTGTTGCTTCAATTAAGTTTCTTTCCTCATTTGCAATAGAAGTTAAAATTTATCTTCTGCTCAATAAGGGGGTCACTAAGGTATTTTAAATAATGTCATATTTTTTATTAAAGAAAAAAAAAACCTGGCAGCAGAGTGAAGAACAGGCTAGAGAGGGAAGGCGCATTAGGCAAGATTAATTAGAAGACTACGGTCATAACAATGAAGAATGGGTGTTGTGGATGATGGTGGCAACGGGGAGAAATAAATCGATTTTAGGTGGATTTAGGAGATAAAACGTTACCAGATTTGCTAACTGACCAGGCAGAGAGAAGTGGAAAGTCAGGGAAAATATGAAGGTTCCTGGTTCATCTGGCTGCCTAGATGAATGACAGTTCCATTCCCTAAGATAGGGGAAAAAGTATGAGGAAGAGCAGGACTGGGGGCCAGATAATGAATATGTTCATTTCTATGTTGATGTCTTCATCAACATAGATGACTGGAGGTCTGGAGAGAAGAGGGCATGGAAATGCTGATGTGGTAACTAACCCTCAAGTAGAGGCAGACGCTGGGAGTGGCAGGGAATTCAAGTGGAGGAAAAATCAAAGATGACCAAATACATACCTGGGTAACCATGGGCAAATAACAAGAAGCCCTGGAAGCAGATAGAAATTGTGGAAACACTCATTAGCTTCTTTCTCCTTGGTTTTCTTCCTTTCTTCTTGCTTCATGTTTTTCTCTAATGTCAGCTGAATAATGATTTCACTGTGAGAGATGTATTTTAAAATGTGCTTCCCATTCCAACACTTATTTTTCTGTACGATGAGGCCTAACACTTACAATTTGCCCTGGCTGTTTTCTGTGCTTACAAAGATGTGCTTCCTCATCGTCTCCTGGCCTACCCTTCACCCTTCCAGGGTAGGGCTGCTGGGCCACTCTCTTTCCTGTCCATGTCACTCCATGCATTCTCTCTGCCAATAGTGTATTATTTTCTTCACTGTGTTTCATGTAAGCAGATTTATCTATGTATTTGCATTTTTACCTTTTTATTTTATGTCATCTTTTCTCCTAATAGAAACTGCATGAGGGCAGGGAATTTGTCTTGCTCCTCGCTGTAAATGCAGTGCCTAAAAGAATGCCTGACAAATAGTAGACTCTCAATAATTATTTGTTGAGTAAATGAATAAGACTGAGAGCTACCTCTCTAGAAACCAAACTAAATAAAATTTTAAAGGAAGCTCCATACCAAATTAATATCTCTTTGCTTTCTGTTTAAGAAATTCTAACCATACTAATATTATTTAACCAACTTATAATGCAAAGCCATATAGAGGTGCTAAAACATATATATAAAAATATTCATCATAAATTAAAATTTTTCACTCCTGACGAAATGGATCCTAGTTAGAGGGTTTAATTTTTTTTTATCTCTACTGGGCATTTAAAAAACATTTTAAGGAAGAACTTGTATAGAAAATATAATTCCAAACATTGCTTTGGAAGTAATAGCACAGCCTGTTTACTGAGAGGGGAAGAAAGAGACCTTCATATGCAAATATATGGCATTTGAAAATGTCATATAGCTACATCTACATATAAATAAGCTGCTCTCTGAATTCCAGGGAAGGGGAGAGTTTGTATAGCATTAGCCAATTTCTCTATCAAAGTAAAGTAAACTAATAGAATAGCAGTGACTCAAGACAGGGAAGAGCACATCTTTACTACCTCTTAATACAGTTGTGGCACTCCAGGTCAAAGACCACCTGGCCAAACTGCAAACCTAAATGAAATCAAATCCCACAATGCTTGAATGGCAATAGAAATAAATCAGCTAGAAGAAAAGGGATTCACAGATCAAAAAATTGGCAACTTCCTCTCAAGTATTTGCTTCCTTTCTAAACAGTGACATGAAAACCAAAGGCTTCATAAGGTCTCCTACGCTTAGCCTCTATGCCAGAATTGTTTTTCAGGTGGGGTCCTAAAGGTTAAACCAAAAAAGGAAAAGATTTAATTTTTACCTCTTTCCTGTTTCATATTTGTTTCATTGCCCGTATACAAGATGGTCACTTTGGGAAAATTTCTCTGGTAAACCATAATATATAAACTACCATAGAGGGATAAATAACTGCTCTGTATTAAATGAATTATTCCTCCAGGACACCAGAGTACCATTCAATAAATTATATTTTAGGCCGGGCACGGTGGCTGAAGCCTGTAATCCCAGCACTTTGGGAGGCCGAGATGGGCGGATCACGAGGTCAGATCGAGACCATCCTGGCTAACACGGTGAAACCCGGTCTCTACTAAAAAAATACAAAAAAAAAAAAAAAAAACTAGCCAGGCGAGGTGGCGGGCACCTGTAGTCCCAGCTACTCGGGAGGCTGAGGCAGGAGAATGGCATAAACCCAGGAGGCAGAGCTTGCAGTGAGCTGAGATCCGGCCACTGCACTCCAGCCTGGGCCACAAAGCGAGACTCCGTCTCAAAAATAAATAAATAAAATAAAAAAATAAATTATATTTTTCCTACATTGTATGGTTCTCCCAGCTCCTGGAGGAGTTAATTGACCTCACTTGAATAGGCAGCCCATTCCCGGAGACCAGGTGCCCTGGTATTATTTTTACAATAGGCCATTTGCTGCTTTCCAAGTTGAGGCTATGGAATTCACCATAAGAAGAAAAAAATCTTAATAAATTATTTTATGTAATTTTTACTGACCATCTCATGCAGTCCATGTGGGAGTTATGTTTCCCTACCAGGAGTAGCTGACTGCAATCTCTCAGGGGTGCCTGCACCACAGTTTCATTTTAGGTGCTAAAAAGCGTAACAAAGCCTGCCCTGGCCCTTATACAGCATATTTATAAGGGAGCTCAGGCTGAGAAAATAAGCTTCTAGAATGATAACTGAAGGGAATACTTGTATTTTAGAGAAAAAGACATTTTAGTAAGCTTAAGGTATCAATGGGGAAGAAAAAAGAAAATACAGTAGTCAAAGGAAAGCAAGAAATCAGGGTTGTCTTCAGATAGATCGATACAATTTTTTTTTTTTTTTTTGAATAGGGCTGACTGCTTGGCACTTTTATTAGTGCTTCTCTTTGAAATGACCTTTCAATGAAAGAATTATTATCACCATTATAAAGATAAAGAAATTTAGGCTCAGAAAGGTTAAGCAATTTGTCCAAGGTCACCCAGCTATTTAAGAAGCTGAGAGTATGTATAAACTGAGATCCCTTTGACCACAAAGCTGGCCGATCGCTTTCCATTATACCAGCCTGCCTCTTGATAAATTGAGTAACAGGGAAAAGGTAGCAAGATGTATATTGGCTACATCCGAAACTATACAGTCTCTTGTGGCAGATATTAAAGGAACCCAAACAAATCCCTAATGAGGATTAAAAATATCGTATCAAAAGAACATGTTCAGGAAACTAAAAAAGGAAAAAAGAAGTAGAGAAAATTTTGTTGAGTTTCTGCTAAAAGTGCTGACATGTGGGGATATTTATGTTTTTCTGAACATCTGGTGGATATTAGTATGTTTTTATTCACAATCTTTTCTTTATTAATGATAAAGAAAAGCTGAGTAATTATGATATACTGCCACAATGAATGAATACCATGCATTTTTTCCAGTGTATTACAGAATCTCATCATTCCATCAAACATAAAAACATAAAGTTATTTTTGAAAAGAGGAATATGGATGTTATCTTATTATAACAAACTTGTTTCCATCAGAATAGATCACATTGAGTCAGCAACTCAGTGTCTAAGAGATGAGATACACTTCAAGTCACAAGATTTGTTGTTATTAGTAAGTAATTCAAATTACACTTTTAATATTGCCTTTAGTTTGAGAAATGACCTAAACCTGATATATATTTATTTTGTCAAGACAAAAAATCCATTTCTTTTATAAGATTTCATGGAAGGAGAGATTATTTTATTAGCAACAGACACACCATAGCTTTTGTTTCCTTTGTAGATTGTCAAAATGAAGTGTATCTTTGCTGACCCTATAATCTTCCTGGCTTCTGTCTAGAGCTCCTTCAACTATGCAGGCCTTTAAAAAAAAAATTCATTACTGAATACAACTGAGTATCTTCCATAAAATGCCAGCAATGACACATGCTCAGAGGCTAAAACAAGCCTGAAGTGGGACTGCCTATAGGTGAGAGCATAGCAGGTGATGGTTAGTGGGTGCCACCTTTGCAGCAGGACTGTACGATAGCTCCTATGGCATGGACCACACTCCTCAATCCATGCCCTCTAGCCTGCTCCAGGCACAACTAGTTCCCCCGAGAGCCATGCTCTCTCTCCCATCTAAGGTTTTTGTGTCTATTGGTCCATGATGGAATACTCTTCTGCTTTTGTCTTTAGCTAATTCATGTTCATATTTCATGTATCGGCTTCAGATAGCCTTCCTCTGAGAATGACAATAATATAACAGCCACTTTCATTTATTGAGCACTTACTATGTGCCATTTAAAACTTTTACTCAAGACACACATTAGTTTAAAATAGCTATAGTTTGTTGAGTGCTTATTGTGTGCCAGACAGGCATAAAGGTTAATAAGTTGCCTGTGGTGACAGATAGGAAAAAAGGAAAACAAAAAAAAAAAAATAGGATTTGAACCAAGGTATTCAAACTCCCAAGCCTGTGATCTTATTACTTAATAAGTGTTTATAGGTAAGTTCTGTTATTTCACTCATTTTAAATGGAGGTCTTCACTCCCCACCTCCCACCTGGAGTCTGGGCCTAAGTCCTGTTGTGTGCAACGTGGGCCTCCTATCTCTTCCCAGTCATCACATTGCATTTTATTTGCCTGTTTGCTTTTCAGACTCTTTCTTTCTAGATAAGGAAACCAAAGCCTTGAGGAATGAAGGAAATTGCCAAAAGACCATTAACAATAATAAATGACTAAGCCCTCTGTTCCACAGTCTGCACTTTTCCTTCTGCTGAATGGTCCCTTATAAATGTAAGCCAGGGCATTTCTCCACAGATGGGTATCCCATTAAAAACAAAGCCAAAGTGACCTGAAAGGCACAGAGAAAATGTATGTCTATGTCCATTTCTTCCTTCTCAATGGTTCCTTTTTATTTGTTTGAAAATATGAATATGGGCCGGGCGCGGTGGCTCAAGCCTGTAATCCTAGCACTTTGGGAGGCCGAGACGGGCGGATCACAAGGTCAGGAGATCGAGACCATCCTGGCTAACACGGTGAAACCCCGTCTCTACTAAAAAGTACAAAAAACTAGCCGGGCGAGGTGGCGAGCGCCTGTAGTCCCAGCTACTCGGGAGGCTGAGCCAGGAGAATGGCGTAAACCCGGGAGGCGGAGCTTGCAGTGAGCAGAGATCCGGCCACTGCACTCCAGCCTGGGTGACAGAGCGAGACTCCGTCTCAAAAAAAAAAAAAAAAAAAAAGAAAGAAAATATGAATATGAAGATGTGATTCTAATGGCAAATAACAACTAAAACATTTATTAAGTGCTGATTACTTGCCAGCTCTTGTGCTGAGAGTTTTATATGGAACCTCTCATGTATTCCTCATAATAAGCCTGTAAGGCAAATACTATGATTATCCCCATTTCACAGATGAGAAAATATCTACAGAGGAGTATTTGACTTGATTTGGGCCCCATAACTAGTAGGCAGAGGCACTGGCTTTTAAACTCAATTTGACACAATTACTCTTTATTTGCAGGAGAAATGAGATTATTATCAGTATTGCAAAAATTCACTGTCAATTACCAAACTATTTGACTCAGATAACATATCAATTATGTGTTGTGAGACAAACAGCAAACATACCTTATGTTAAGAATCCTTTAGAAAACACTGAGAAATATTTAGAGAATAAGAGAGAAATGAATATGCCTAAAACTCTCCATGCTCATATTTTGCTCCTGGTTTCTTTGGAATGTCCTCGCTTGAAGAGATGATAAAGGGCTTGTATGAGTCCAATTCTGTGTTGTAGAAAGGCAGATGGTATCCTGAGGCTCTATAAAACTGTTCCTCTGCTAGGCATACTTCATATTCTCTATATTAAACTGATCTTTAATTGGCATGGAAGATTCATTGTTCCAAATCTCAGATGAAGATCCCTATATTAGATGCAATTAAGTCTGGCAGTGCCCTTAAAAGACAGTCTTCTCACTGCTAGCCACAGCCAGGACACAGTAACAGTTCCTTCCAGTGACCCAAGACCAATAAAAAATGAAAATACGAAAGAAGTTCTGACCTCCAAAGGCAATTAGCCCATTCCTGGTACTGCCAATTATGATTTTAAAAAAATTGCCAAGCTCCTGGGATATGGAAATACACTCAGTAACATTTGAGAACTGGAGAAACTATTTCCAAAACAGTATGAAGACATGAAGTTGATTTGTAGATATTTGAGTTTGGAGAAAGTTGAGGGAAACCAGATTACACATTTTTAATCTGTTTGTAACTTGAGTCTTTGTGTTTGAGGCTTTTGATATATGAGCTACTATTTTATTTTAAAAATCTACTTTAAAATAGATTTAGGTTTAGAGAAAAGTTACAAAGATAGTGACATGTTTTGGCTGTGTCCCCACCCAAATCTCATTTTGAACCGTAGTTCCTATAATCCCCACTTAGTCTTTGAAAGTCTCTACCATATTCTTTCCAATTGATGGTATCTTAAATTTTCTCTGCATCATTAACCACTGGCTAACCAACATAATAGGTAGACTTCCAAAAACTACAATTCTTCTCCAGATAGACTAAATGGCCTACTTACAATGATCCACACTGAACAATTTAATTCCCCTGGTATTTTAGAGCAGCTTTTATAGACATGGCTGGAGATTAAGTTTACAATTAAAAAAAAAAAGAAACATAAAAAAGAATTCCATTTGCATAGTTTAAACTAAGCAAACAGATACAAAATATACACATAGTAAAAAGACCAGATGTAAATAAATAAAATTTTGATTTTGGCCTTCTTTAGTTTGTGAACTTTCAGTACTTTCTTTTGTTCTTTTCCTATCTATATTTTCTACTATTCTCAAATCAATGTGAATTGCTTTTGTAGTGAAAAAAGCCAATATACTTTATTTTTAAGAAAAAGATATATAGAACCAAGCAATTTAGCACTCCAAGAAAACCCCACATTCTTCACATTGAATGACATACAGTTTCCTATTACAGTAGTACACAAAACACCTATGGTTATGACTATACCTACAGACTCAACTGAAAGAGGAAGGCAATCATAGGAATCTCTCCAGGCCAAAAAAAAAAAAAAGCATTCTGTCTCAATTATCTATACCTTTCACACAAAATTGTTTTCTGGCCTGGAATTATCCAGATGACTGACTCTTTCATTTTTTTTCTAACTCCACATGTAGAACTCTAAGACAATTATTTACCATTGAAAAATTGTGAAGAAAACACCAGATTAAAAATGAGAACACACAGAAAAATTGGGTATGAGTATATAAGAATTCTCTGTACTTTCTGGGTATTAATCCATTCTCATGCTGCTAATAAAGACATACCCAAGATTGGATAATTTATAAAGGAAAGAGGTTTAATTGACCCGCAGTTCTGCAGCGCTAGGGAGACCTCAGGAAACTTACAATCATGGTGGAAGGGAAAGCAAACACATCCATCTTCACATGGTGACAGCAAGGAGAAGTTCAGAATGAAGGTGGGGAAAGCCCCTTATAAAACCATCAGATTTTGTGAGAACTCACTATCACGAGAACAACATGGAGGTACCTACCCCCATGATTCAATTACCTCCTACCAGATGCCTCCCATGACATGTGGGGATTATAGGAACTACATTTCAAAATGAGATTTGGGTGGGGACACAGTCAAACCATGTCATAATCTTTGTAACTTTTCTCTAAACCTAATCTATTTTAAAGTAGATTTTTAGGAGACACACATGGCTTCTGGAGTTCTCTGCCTTTAGCCCTCTCATGACATTAGAGATTCACTGAATATTTCTGACCTCAAGCTCCTACTTTATCAAAGAAAAAAACTACATCTATACACAAACACATAAATATATGTGTATGCATGTATAGGTATATATGTGCATATGTGTATATATGCATGTGCATGTATGTATATATACACACACATATATATAAATATGTATTCATGTTCTTTAGCTTACATACCTCTTAGGAGGTATGTAAGTTTGTCGCAGTCTCAAACAAAATAAGAGGTACTAAAACAAAATTTTAAGTCACTATATGATTATAAAATAATATTATTTAATAATACTTTGGCAAGTAGAAAACCTATGTAATATAATGGACATTGAAGAGGCCAAATCTACAAACTTTTAATCTTAAAAGAACTCTTATTTTCTTGTGATAAATTTTTCAAAAAGAAAGCAAAGTTTTGCTTAAAAGCATTTCTCATGGATGTTTCTGCATAGTCTAATTTTTTCCTTTCACTTCATGATATACTTGTCTTGCCTTTAAATTTACATCCTCAAATTCCTTGCAGAAAATTACAAATGCCCTTCCCCCTACTTTAGATACCACATAGCTGTAAGTTTTCATTTCATTTTTTTTTTTTTTTTTTTTTGAGGTGGAGTCTCACTCTGTCGCCCAGGCTGGAGTGCAGTGGCCAGATCTCAGCTCACTGCAAGCTCTGCCTCCTGGGTTTACGCCATTCTCCTGCCTCAGCCTCCCGAGTAGCTGGGACTACAGGCGCCCGCCACCTCGCCCGGCTAGTTTTTTTTGTATTTTTAGTAGAGACGGAGTTTCACCGTGTTAGCCAGGATGGTCTTGATCTCCTGACCTCGTGATCCGCCCGTCTCGGCCTCCCAAAGTGCTGGGATTACAGGCTTGAGCCACCGCGCCCGGCCAAGTTTTCATTTCATAATCATACATTATCTATTATTTAGTAGATAGTTCACCCCTTAATAATTTTTGACTATACCATGGATTTTTTCCAGTTAAAATCAATTCTACTGTAGACATACCCAAAAACAAACATAGGATTTCCAATGTAATCTCAAAAATCATAAGGGATATCGGTCATGTTTATACATTGGAGTTTAAATGTTTCTTCTCATTTTTTCCATTGTACAAAATAGCACTACCAAGATGTTTTAGCCAAAAACTGCATCATCTTGGAATTGTTCCTACCATTTTGCAATACATAAACAGGTCATATTCAATCCATCTGTAAGGTACATGCAAAATAAAAGTAATTTTTTTCCCTTCTTTCACTGCTACTACCCAAGTTGAAGACTGGGATATTGTCTTTCTCCCACACCACTGTACTGGTCTGTTTGCTCTCCCTGCTTCCTCTGTGTCCCCTTAATGATCCATTTTCAGTAACAGTCAGTGTCATGCGCGTCCGTGTGAAGAGACCACCAAACAGGCTTTGTGTGAGCAACATGGCTGTTTATTTCACCTGGGTGCAGGCTGGCTGAGACCGAGAAGAGAGTCAGCAAAGGGAGATAAGTGTGGGGCCGTTTTATAGGATTTGGGTAGGTAAAGGAAAATTACAGTCAAAGGGGGGTTGTTCTCTGCTGGCAGGAGTGGGGGTCACAAGGTGCTCAGTGGGGGACATTTTGAGCCAAGATGAGCTAGGAAAAGGAATTTCACAAGATAATATCATCGCTTAAGGCAAGGACCGGCCATTTTCACTTCTTTTGTGGTGGAATGTCATTAGTTAAGGCAGGGCAGGGCATTTGCACTTCTTTTGTGATTCTTCAGTTACTTCAGGCCATCTGGGCATATCCGTGCAAGTCACAGGGGATGCGATGGCTTGGCTTGGGCTCAGAGGCCTGACAGTCAGATGTGCTCGAAACTACCCAAATGCTTTCCCATTGATCTTTACACTAGGCCAGGCACAGTGATTCACGTCTGCAATCCCAACACTTTGGGAGGCTGAGGTGGGCCGATCACCTGAGGTCAGGAGTTCAAGACCAGCTTGGACAACACAGTGAAACCCCATCTCTACAAAAATAAAAAATAAAATTTAAAAAAAGCTGGGCATGATGGTGGGTGCCTGTAATCCCAGCCACTCAGGAGGCTGAGGCAGGAAAATCACTTGAACCCAGGAGGCGGAGGTTGCAGTAGCCAAGATCGCACCACTGCACTCCAGCCTGGGTGACAGAGTGAGACTCAGTCTAAAAAAAGAAAACAAAAATCTAACGCAATATTTCTTAGCTTGGTGTATAGTAAGGATCTCACTGACCTCTCCAACTTCATTTTATCCCTCTCTCCACCATAGCTGGCACACTCTCTGTTCTAGCCACAAGGCTGTTTCCTGGAACACTTCTTTCCTGCATTTGTCTTTCTCTCCGTGTTCAGTCAGTCAGAAGCTCTTCCTGGGCTATCTCTGACCAGCTTTTTCTCATCCTTCCTTTCCTCAACATGACTTTTATCACCTCTCTAGTATCCCACGCTACTATTCTGTATCTGAGCACCCTATTTTTTCCTGTGACATTTCTTTTTTTTATTTTTTTTTTATTTTTTATTTTTTTTTTTTTTGAGACAGAGTCTGGCTCTGTCACCCAGGCTGGAGTGCAGTGGCCGGATCTCAGCTCACTGCAAGCTCCGCCTCCCGGGTTCCCGCCATTCTCCTGCCTCAGCCTCCCGAGTAGCTGGGACTACAGTCACCCGTCACCTCGCCCGGCTAGTTTTTTGTATTTTTAGTAGAGACGGGGTTTCACCGTGTTAGCCAGGATGGTCTCGATCTCCTGACCTCGTGATCCGCCCGTCTCGGCCTCCCAAAGTGCTGGGATTACAGGCTTGAGCCACTGCGCCCGGCCGACATTTCTAATTTAGATGTTGGTTTTTGTTTTTGTCTATTGTCTATCTCACTCTCTAATATGCATGCTCTTCCAGAGAGAAACTGTCTATTTAACTCACCACTGTAAGTACTATACTTGTAGTATTTAACACATAGAAGGAAACCAGTCAATATTTTAAGTGAATCAATATTATTGATGAATTAATTAGGTGTGGATAGGATCAAGCTCTGGTAAATTTAGAAACCTCATGAGAGAAAACATGTTTCTTACCTTCTCTGAATCCAGAGGGCTACATAGTCACACATCAAGAACCAAAAGTTGTGGGTTGCTATTGGCAACATCAATCAAAGCAAAAGTGAGGGGCTCTGTTGATTTATCAGTGTCATATTTCACTCCCAACTCTGAACATACCTATTTTGTGATTTTTCTATTTCAAAATTAATGGTTCCCTATAAGCCCAATTCTAAATGTTAGCCATTTTACTTCTATGAACAAGATAGATGTTTGATTCTCTCCAAATTCAAATTTGTACATGTCTTATAACCCCTATTGATTTCTTGAGTGGTTAACCATGTACTTAGAAAGGAGTGTAATTATATACCTGGAGGGTGTTAAACCTGTTAAAAGGTAAATAAACACTATAAGATCACAAGGTACCATTTAGTTAATAACTAATCTCCAGCCTTAAATGATGTCCATGTGGAAGTAAACTGTTTAGACTCACATTGGATCCTTAACTGTTTCTAAAGTAGTTGTTTGCACTCCAGTTATCACTGACTAGAAATTAAGGAAGTGCCAGAAGCAAGTCAGCTGTTCAAAACTGGGAAGAAAAAAAAAATTAGTCTTAGCTACACATCAGCTCTTAAAAACATAATTTTGAGGATGCAAATGCAACGAATCAGGGGTACTTAGACTTAAGCTTAAGCTAAGGTGATCATACAATTTATCATTCATTGTAGGAAACTTTTGAGAGTAAAACAGTACACCATTAACAATTTATGCTGGGAAAATAGACATAAATAAACCAAGACTTTCCAGGTCACATCCTAGCCGAAACCAATCTTTCGGCCGGCTTTCATTGACTCCATTTGGACTATTAAAAGATATACTTTATCAATATGAGTTTGATTGGTAAATGGTTACCAACCATTTACAAACCCTAGTTTTTCTAGGGCTGCCATAACAAAATTACCATGAACGAGGAGACTTAAAACTACAGAAATTTATTATCTCACATTTCTAGAGGCTAAAAGACTAAAATTCACATATTAGAAAGGCCACACTTTCTCTAAAGTTTCAAAAGGAGAATTTTTTCCCGGACTCTTCCAGCTTTTGGTGGCTCCTGCATGTTTTGGTTTCAGTGGCACATCTCCAATGTCTGCTGCCATTTTCATATGACCTTCTGCTTGTGCGTCTTCACTTGGCCTTCTCTTGAGGACACTAGTCATGGATTTGGGGCCCACCCTCATCCAGTAAGACCTCAGTTTAAGTAATTACTTATTTCCAAATAAGATTACATTCTGAGGTTCCAGGTGAATGTGAATTTGGGGTAAACATCGATCTACCCAGGACAGTGACCAATGAACTATTGGTTATTATTTTACCAATCACTAGATATAATATTTTGCTGATAGAAAAAAAAAAAAAGTAATGCTAGGCATGAAAAAAACTTGCTCATTGGTATTATTGTGTCTCTTTGACAGGTTAAATAGAGGGACAACCCAGAAATCTACCATGGATCTTCACATCATTAAAAGTTTTATTTTAGGCAGCATTATCACTTTCAATGACAGTCTTACTATGCTTAAAAACAAAGATATTTGATTCACTGACATGTACCAATAGATTGTTGAGAAATACCAAAAGTCATTAAATTCTTCAGGGCTTATACTGGGTTTGGAAGTTATTTTTAGCAAAACCTATAAAATTCTTAGAGTGATTCCATGACTTTTTTATTGCCAGTTTTATTTAGAATGCTAATTTAACATGTCAAACCCACCTTCAGAAATACTCATAGCGCAATTAGCTACATTTGTTTCTTTTTTTTTTTTTTTTTGAGACGGAGTCTTGCTCTGCCGCCCAGGCTGGGGTGCAGTGGCCGGATCTCAGCTCACTGCAAGCTCCGCCTCCCGGGTTTACGTCATTCTCCTGCCTCAGCCTCCCGAGTAGCTGGGACTACAGGCGCCTGCCATCTCGCCCGGCTAGTTTTTTGTAATTTTTAGTAGAGACGGGGTTTCACCGTGTTAGCCAGGATGGTCTCGATCTCCTGACCTCGTGATCCGCCCGTCTCGGCCTCCCAAAGTGCTGGGATTATAGGCTTGAGCCACCGCGCCCGGCCTACATTTGTTTCTTAAAATGATTTTATCTTATCCTTGACTATGAGAAGAGATGGTATACCTTCTAGCTCTTTCAATGAGAATCGCTTACATTACTTTGGTCAGGTACCATCAAATGGCAGTAGTCCAGATTTATAAATTAATTCAAATCTACACAATAAATTTTCTCCTTGCCATTTCTGGGCCATGACATCATTCAGGAGACATACACAAACCCATCAACATTTGCTTATGCTTGACCTTTCACACCATTCACGGATATCCTTCTTGTCTTTCATGATTAGCAACACATTTTTGCTCTCCATATTTTTACCTTTTGCTGAAGGAGACTGAAATATATAGGAAATATGGCTTTTACCTATGCACCTAGTCTTTTTGTACTGGAATATATACTTCATATTGAGTAACCTTCTCTGCCATATTGCACCTTACCTTGTCACTGAAGGTAGGGATTGGTTGTACCTTTATGGACATTTCACTGAAGTGGTAATGAGCTGGCTCTTTGATGCAAACAACCAGGGGCATTAATTTTTTCAAAGCCACCACACTGAGGTAGAAGTGGCTGCTAAATATATCTCCTATGCCTATAATATTCATTTATTCATTCATTCTACATATGGAACACTCACTTTGTGTCAGTCTCTGTCCTAACCGTTGGCTATATATATACACACACACACACACATATACACACACACATACACACACACGCACACACACACAAACATATATATACACACAAACATATATATATAAACCTGGAAACAATACACAGTCTCTGCCCTAAGAGAGGGTATAATCTAGTGCACAACTTTCTTGTGTGTCCTGAATAGGTAACAGGTGTGTTAGTGCAGCGATCTACCTTAGCCTTCTGGGTGGCTTGGGTGGCTAGAGCCCCAAGGCTGATAATGTCCTCTTGTTACCAAAAATTCCATATATTTTTTTCTGTATGTATGGTGATGTGAAAAATTTGGTGATGCCGTAATCTAATGCAGTGTTTCCCAGAATGAAGTCTGATGGAATAGTCACACAAAATGTTCCTCAAAAGAGCAGGCAGGTTCCATTGAGAAATGAGTCTAGGAGCACTACCTAATGCTTATCCCCTCCTGCCATTTCACAGTGTAAGTTAGCCTTTTAAGGGCTCTGAGGAAAGCAGCAGTAAAGAAACCAATATAATTTGGTTTAATCCACTCTATCCCAAATTTATTTGACTACAGAACCCCTTTTTCCCATGAATTCTGCTACAGAAGTAGTCATGCATCAACAGAGCTCCCCTCAGGAAACTCTGGTCTAAAGAGCATGTCCTATGTCCGTAAGGCTGCAATTTAGAAGCACAGGTGGCTATTTGTCCTGCCCCATGAAACCAAAGAGATATTTCTCACCTTCCGCCTCCTCTTTTCTGCTGTCAATACCCACTCTTCGTTTTATTATCATTTATCTCAGTTGCCACAGTGAAACAAATAGTAATTTTGCCTCCAATTGTTTTCCTCTATTTGTCTTCTTTCCTGCCCCTGTTACCTTTCTTGTGGCTTCATCTTTTCCATGGACTAGCTGAGCTGATACAGAGATCACCAGTGGCCCAATGCTCCTTTATTCTCATCTGTAAATTGAACAATCATAAACATCGGTATAATCTGCACCTTTTCTCAGCTGGGTTATCTGTTCCTATATTTGAGAGGATGCTTCATTTGCTTTCACACAGGGTGTTCTTGTTGTCAATTCTGTTAGTTATCCAACAGAGTCATTAAAAAAGCCTGGAGATTTGAAAAAATTGGTCTCCAAATATCTGAGAATTGACGAAATCCAGAAATCTCTCACAGATGTTGGCACTTGTTACAGGCACACAGCCCATTCGTGGAGTGGTGTGTTCTCAAAAGAGACAAAGACATTCTAAAACAAAGTGAGTTTTCCAGGCTATGAAGGGTAAGGAAGGCTTGGCAAGCTAAGGTCCCCCGAGGACTTCCCGTAATATATAAGAGTGGATGCGGGAAGAGCAGCAGAGGGCAAACCATGGCTCACCCACTCATAGACCACGGCGGGGACTGGCACTTTACAGAGAGGAGCAAAGACAGACCTGGGACCAGAAAGGTGGACCACTGTAGGACAGTTATCAGGGGAAGGAAGGGGTATCCAGGATGCAGGAAAGCCTAGCATCAGGTAGCCAAAGCCTGTGAGAGTTAAGAAAAAATGGTGACGTGAGGTCAGGACCACCAGGCTGTACACTATTTGTACATCAGTGTCACCTAGAGCACTTTTTAAAAGACAGATCCAAGCCCCTCAGCTGGCAATTCTGATTCAGCTGATCAAGACCAAAGCCTAGAAATCTATTTTTCACAAGGGAAGGAGGTGAGTCTGCACTAGAACAAGAAACATTGCCCTTAAAATGGGAATTTTAGTGTACTATAATTTTCATTATATTTTATCCTTAAAATTCACTGTTTGTGAGAGATCATAGTAGAATTGTGTTTATACAAAACTCACAGATTTACCTATCTATATACATACTTCTGTGAGGGGTATCAGAGCATCAGCAGTGCCTTCTAAGATCCTGTGATGTCCAAATACAGTACTAAGGTGCTGTACCTATACTGTGGCTATCTACAATTTCTAAACTGGGTAGTTCATTAGTGTTTAGAATTAAACATTAAACTTAAATATTCCATTTAAATAATAGAAAACATTTCTAGCTATTAGAAGCACTTTTACTACCAATTTTATGGAACTTTTTAGTTTCCTTTTTTTTTCAGAAGTTCAGTTTTAAACCAGTTTTCATAGATAATTTTACATTACTTCTAGTGTCTTTTCTCAAGCACTTTTGAGACTGTGTTCAAAAAAAGCCTATTGAAGAGTAAAAGCTATACCTCTGTTCCTTAGTTTAATAAATTATAAAAACCCCTCCAGTTCTTTTTAGAGTGCTCTTGTAGAAAACCAAACTGATCACTAGGTTTTATTTATCACAGTATCATCAAGTATATCTGTACTTCTAATTTTGGTGTTTAGCATCTATTACCATAAAATACTTTTAAGTTTGAGAATAAATGCATGGTTTTATTCAGAAGCTGACAAGTAAGGAAAATGTTTTATTAATTTAAAACACTAGTTTCTATTTTGAAATTCATTTGCCTGTTTTTTGTTTTTGTTTTGCTTTTTTAAATAAAAAATTCCTTCTGCCCTGAAAAATTTCAATATTCTTACTTCTGGACAATGCTGTGCACACAGTATGAATGGCCAAATTAGAATCTATTAACTCAGAATTGACCATACATAGTTCCACTGTGATTTTTAAGATATGACATGCATACAAATGACAATGTTTCCACCTAGAACGAAAGTTCCCATACTTCAGTCTTTAAATGAAAGGGGTAACAAATGCTTCCTTTCAGAATCACACATATCCCTGGCTAACAGAAGTGATATTATTTTAAAAACTCGATCTGTTCATTTCTCCATTAGCCTCACCAGAAGCTGTGGAAAGAAGAAACCACATCCCCTTCTCTGACTGCATTTCTTCAGGATCTGCAGCTACTCCCCTCTGGCAGATACTCTTTCATAAGGCAGTTCTTACAGTACCCCTTGACATGGCACCCTCACCTACAAAAAGCTGTTCACATGAAGCAAAGTTAAGATTCCTTTTTTACTGCTTTAACTTTTGGATATTTTTCTGGAAGCTTCCAAATATCAGTAGAGAAACCTAGGGAAACATTCCTTTATTTTAAAAACTATGTGTTTATCATCTTACTGTGCTGTGTTCTGTGCTACGTACAGAGACTACGCGATTTTTTTTTAAATCAAATATATTACCACCCTTTAAAAAGGAGTTTCTGGGGGCCGGGCGCGGTGGCTCAAGCCTGTAATCCCAGCACTTTGGGAGGCCGAGACGGGTGGATCACGAGGTCAGGAGATCGAGACCATCCTGGCGAACACGGTGAAACCCTGTCTCTACTAAGAAATACAAAAAACTAGCCGGGCGAGGTGGCGGGCGTCTGTAGTCCCAGCTACTCGGGAGGCTGAGGCCGGAGAATGGCGTGAACCCGGGAGGCGGAGCTTGCAGTGAGCTGAGATCCGGCCACTGCACTCTAGCCTGGGCTACAGAGCGAGACTCCGTCTCAAAAAAAAAAAAAAAAAAAAAAAGGAGTTTCTGAACTAACGTGTCACACAGATAAGTAAACAATAATGAAAATTTGGTATGGATGGTGGCGGAATAGGAGAGTGGTTTTAGGTCAGAGGGGCAGTGAGCCCAGACTGAGGAGACAGAAGAGAACATCGCAGAAGTTTCTTAGAGGAAATAATGCCAATGTTGAGACCTGCGTGATAAGCAGGACTTAGGTAAATGAAAAGGAAGGAAAGTGAGCATTCCAAGCAAAGGGAATAGCATATGGAAAGTCCCAGAGGGGAGAGAGAAATTTCATATGATGAATGTAGGAAGATGCAGAAGAATTGCAAAAGATGAGAATGGAGAAGCTGGTACTAGATTCTGAATTGCCTTCTTAGTATTGTTAGCATTTGGCTCATTAAAGGAATAATGAGGAATAACTTGAGAATTATTTCTTTGGGAAGTTTTAAGGGCAATCATAATGTACTCACGTTTTCTTTCTAGAAAGATCACTCTGGCCTAGTGTGGAAAATTTATTTCGAGAGGGCAAAATTGGAGGCACGGTGATTTTCTGACATATGGTCTGATTTTAGTGAGTAGCAGTAGAAATGTAAAGAAATAGACAAATTTGGGAGATCCTTAAGAGGTAAAAATCACGGGACTTGGTGATTTACTCATTTAGAATTTAAAAGTGAAACCCAGATTTCCAGTTTGGTCAATGAGTAGATAAATATGCCTGGGATAAGAAGCAGGGGAAGGAAGTGGGAGAAGGATCTGATGAGTTTGAGGTGCCTGGGAGACCCTAGGAATGTTGATATATAGATACGAAGCTCTATAAAAGTATGATCACCTGATCACCTATAAAAAGGTGATCTGGGCTGACTAATCAATATTTGGAAGTCAGAGGCAGTAAAATGACAAATAGAGGCCTTGGGTGAGGATGAGCGCTCTCAGGGAAAGTGTTTAAAGTGAAACAAGAGAAGAGCCTTAGGGAAGTATCAACATTTAAGGAATCAGTTGGAAAATGGGAGCCTACACAATAGACTATGAAGGAGCAACCAAAAAGAACAAGAAGTGGGATGTGTGTGATTCTGAAATGAAGACTTTATTACCCCTTTCATTTAAAGATTGAAGTATGGGAACTTTAGTTCTAGGTGGAAAAATTGTCATTTATATCATGGAAACCCTGGGAAGAGAGGGCTTCAAAAAGGAGGACGTGGTCAGCTGTAGTGAATATTACTGAGAGATTGTGACGGCTAAGGCCTGAGAAGAGACTACTAGTTTTAACAACAATGTTGTTGGTAACATTGGTCATAGTAGTTTCTCTGAAGGGGTGACCAGAAAGCGGCAAGAATGAGTAGAGGTGAGTGCAGAAGTGAAAAAGGGGAGCAGAGACAACACTTGTAAGTGTCACTGTAAATGGAATAAAGGAAACAAGAGGTCTACCAAGGGACATGGATTGAGAGGGCCTTTTCCATTTTTATTTTAAGAAGGAAGACACTTGAGTATGTTGAAATGCTGATGGAAATGAGCAAAGACTGAGGGAGAGTTGAAGATACAGGAACAAAGGGAGATAATTGATGGAGAGCCCTTGAGGATGATGGAGGGGTTGAGATTCATGATGGGTTGGCCTTAGACAAGGTACATGGGTTAAAAGGCAAAAGAAAAAAAAAGGAAGGCCGGGCGCGGTGGCTCAAGCCTGTAATCCCAGCACTTTGGGAGGCCGAGACGGGCGGATCACGAGGTCAGGAGATCGAGACCATCCTGGCTAACACGGTGAAACCCCGTCTCTACTAAAAAATACAAAAACTAGCCGGGCGAAGTGGCGGGCGCCTGTGGTCCCAGCTACTCGGGAGGCTGAGGCAGGAGAATGGCGTGAACCCGGGAGGCGGAGCTTGCAGTGAGCTGAGATCCGGCCACCGCACTCCAGCCTGGGCGACAGAGCCAGACTCAGTCTCAAAAAAAAAA